>NC_057939.1:33790960-34096987 GCF_018555375.3 Anguilla rostrata | reverse complement strand
TTTGTGAACACACAACATTTCACTGAAGGACATTATTGCCTTTGTCTGAGTGTGTTTATGATTTCACACATACCTTGTTTGGCCAGTGTTGCAATGCAACACTGAGGAGAGTCCCAAATGCCCTGGCAGCCTCCTCAATAGTGCGACTTGAGGTCATGTTGTTCCCCGGAGCAAGCAGGCACACTGCATCCGGAGTACGTGGAGTATCACCAAGATGGGAGATCTCCAAACGCAACGCTGTTGCATCTCCTCCAGGTGTGGCCATAAAACCAAAGGACAGCCGACCCTCTGGCGTTTTCACAACTCCATCAGCAAAAGATCTGAGATGTGAATCTCCAACAACGAACACAAACTACATAAAGAAAAGACAAATCAAACATGTTAATACATACGCTAGTGAATGTTGTTACAACACCAATTGATGTAACAACCTTTCATGTATACAATTATATCGTATGACATGCTATACAGTACATAACATAGTATTAGATGCTATAGACTACATAAGGCACTTTTGCATACATCGCCTCTTTCTCATTGGCGTGACAATTGTCAGGAAACACAGTCTTGAGCTGATGCCCAGTGATGTCTGAAACAGGCCATTGGCGGACTTTATGACGTGAGCCACACCCTGCCATGGCTAAACAGGAAGAACTATATTAACTTGATGCCACATAAGAAAACACAGCATTACTGGTGCTACTTGTTTGCACATCAAAGTCATTCACACGTGGTACAATGTTACATGTTCACACTGTGATGATGTGTTTGCCATGAACATGAAGGCCACTTTGTGCATTACAGCTTTTTTTAAAATAAAGAGCAAACAACAACTTTCACCACTTGGCGCACATGCCAAATCTGGCCAATCCTTGTCCATTTAGGGGGTACCCTATTTAAAGCTTTGTAACCCCAGATGTGGACACCACAGACACTTGAAAAATGGCTTAAATGAAGGAAGACATTTGTACCATTTACAATACTAGCTTAGATTACTTTATATTCATAATTTTGAACGAAATGTAGTGCCACAAATACAACTGTCTAGGCAAAAAATCTAAAATGAGTTTGCTGTTTTTTAGTCCGCAAAGAAATACTGGGAGATTGCATATATGCAGCAGGTTAAAGTATACCAAAAACTTGTTGAGCAGAAGTTCATAAAATGTAAGGGGATATGTAGAATTACTACAGGGTTGGGTCTGTTTCCGGTTTTGCCCACCCGGTCCGATATGAGCTTAAACCGGTTTGATTTCATGCAAACCGACTGAACCGGCATTTGTCATTATGAGACGTTCTGGCAAATGAAAAAGTAGCCTACATGAGCAACCTGTGCCGATGGCGCTAAATCCAACTTGTATTGCATTAGTAATAAGCAATATGACAACGTGATTAACGTAATATTATGTTTGTTTATAAATGGAGCCACTAGTGTCTGAGTGCAAAAAAAACATTGACAGGCTGTGCGCAATTTAGTGCCGAGGCCGGCAACAAGGAGATCAAGTTTCATTATACAACGGCTTGGCTGAAGACTCGATTCTGTTTGGTCCAAGGGTTATTATTTCTCAGTAAAGGGACACCTTGGCCTTTTAACAGAAAATCAATGCGCTACAAAATCCAGCATTCTAAATGTTTAAACAGCAACATTATTCTTTTGCTTTTTAATTGTCCAATTTCACAACTGATGGCAACGTTGAATCACATTTGTAGTTACTGTTGCTAGCTTTACAAATCGGAATCGTCCCTTATTTGGACAGCAGAATAGGCATACCGCAATATTGGCTACGTGACGCGAACCTATCATAAAGCTAGCTGGCATTCAAAACCCGTTTCAGAGGGTCTTAGAAAAACGCTATGTCTACACTGTGCGACCACACCATTTAAAAAAAAAAAAAAAGACAGTGCTAGGGAGATTAATTTGATTGACGTATGGTTTCATGCAGTTTTATTAAATAATGTAATGACAAAAATGACCAGAATTTGTGCTAATTGTATGGTATAAAACGAGTTTTTGCATAACAACGGTCCAAATAGAAATAACAACCAGAGTTTTGCCTGACAACGGTAAAGCTGCTACACTCTCATTCATGTGCTCTCATTATGTTCCACTCTGGAGCGGCTGAGTCACGTGCGACGCCTAGTGGTAACATTCGGTATTACTGGTCCGATCCGGTATTTGGCTTAATATCAAAAATTTTTACATTTTATATTTTTCCAACCCTAATTACTACACATCTAAGATGCAAGAACTAAGCAGTGTACCCAGCGTCTCCAAATCTACCCAAAATAGATTTGGAGAATTGTCAATCGTCCAGATTGTACTAAAAAAACGCCGTAAAGAAGCACAGCTATTCTGGAATGTACCCAGGCATCACAAATGCGCCTATATTTCACAAACGGATTGTCCAAGACAATATATTAGACCACACAGAATCAAAAGGGACATCTCTATGCGTAAAACCAATGGTAAGGTTGTATATGCATACGATATTTAGTTGCAGATATCTACTGTAGAATCACTTGGTATAATTTCTTAAAACGTTGTCTCGTTGGTTAAATTTGCATGAATTATTGCGATCTCAAGATCGCGATTTCCTGGAGGGACAAAAAAGTGGCAGCGAAACGAGGCACCAAAATTTGGGTAGTGATTTGGTCCGGTCGGTGGTGACCATACAGAAACCGGTGCCATTAAGGTACCGGTTTTCAGTACCGAACCCTAGTTATAAGTGATAAGACTTGTATCTAAACAGATTTGCCCTGACAAGAACAACAAACATGATATAACAGGCCAATATACAGATTGTAACAGTTTTATATAGCCTCTCAAACACATTCATTATGTTTTTATGTGAACATTCACTTTGATGTCTTGACATCTGAGGCGACTGAACGCATTCACATTCCACAAATAACTGTTAACAACATTTATAGCGCTTTTTGGTCATTTGCATTTGTTCTAATACTGTAGCTTATTCTTCTGCCTAGTTGGCTTTGCAGAGGTTAGGTCAGAATAGTGTTCACTGTGTGAACTAAACTGTGTTCTTGGCTAGAAATACCTGTACAAAATAAGTATTCCATCTTATTGAACCTGTGTTTTGTAGTTGTCCATGACCGTGACCATGAAATGCACTTTTTGCAGCGTCTGCCAAATAAATGTAATGTAATATAGCAGAAAACATGCACACGTGATAAAGATTTTGCTGTTGAATTGATTAATTTGACTCATCGTCATTTCCATATTATCGCAAAATGACAAGAATAAATACAATGAAAAGTCGGACTTGCGTGAAATTTGTAATTAATATTGCAGTGGTATACCCACCGTTTGCTTTCATCTTTTAGATTCCTTCAAACTTACTGCTAGCGGAGCAGCTAAATATTTGAGTGCAGTAAAATGATGGCAGTTTGCAAAAGCAAAAGGGACGTTTACTAGAATTAGCCTGTTATTTTACCCTGACAAAAAGTGCGGAAGGCGATTTTTCAGTTTGCTTTTACTGTAAAGTAAAATTACGCAGAACTACCGCATACCTCACATAACTGTGTCAAACGTTTTGAGTCAGTTATAAGGGGCTAAGAAACAAAATCTGAATGGAAATATTAAGCAAATTAAAGCTTTTGCATGTTTTGCTACATAATATGCTGTCCGAGCACGAATGGTTAATATTTTATAAAAACAGACTTGACGCTAAAGCAAGAAAAGAACAGAAGAGCATACATGTTATAATCCTCAATCTTAATTTCTGATCTGTTCCAAGAAGTAGGCAGGCTATAACCAAAAGTAGGCTACTGCGCCACATAACATAGTTTGAATTGCAGTTATTATGCACTGTTGGGCGCAATATATTTATTGTATATGTAATGATACGTGTGGACGGGGCCTAGCAGCCAAGTTAACATTTACCGACTATTTTATATGGTCTGAAAGAGTACATTAGTCAACGGTGCAAAGGTAGCTCCATAAACACTTGATTACAGTGAGTTTTAGCACATTCGTTGCAAAACACGTAGCCAAGGTAGGAAGCTATTTGCCAAACAATGAAGACGAGAAACTTACCCCAGGCCTGGTTTGTCAACGCTGGTCTTCAATTAAAACTGTGGTCGTTTGTTAACGTGTCGATTCCAATTGCCTTAATAAACAAATGTTTTAATATAAATTTGACTATCAATGTTTATTATTTGCTTTTTAATTCAATGACGAGAGATATAATGGTTTCACAAGGAAAACTACCTCAAACGAAGGCGCTTGCTTAAGTAGCTACCCAAAAGTGAAATGGCAGGCAGGAAGCCTTGGGCTTTTATCGACGCTGAGAATGCTGGGATTTTTCCCAGAGGCCACTGACTTTCAAACTAGGAAAAGGTAGAAGCTGATTGGAGAAATAATCTTCACACACTTCACCTATAGATGTCCTCAAATCGTCTCCATTCCACTCATAGCTACCTAGCTATGGCATGTCCTCACCTCTGCAACGTTATTTGTTGTCGTCCTAAGCGATGGCAAAACCTATAGCCTAACTATGAAGCTATTATATAGTTTGTGCTGCTGCATACTATCTTTTCTTCAACATCATTCCAATATTTTTATTTGTTGCATTCATAGGGAAGGCATACGTTTGTGGAAAGCAATGCACACGCATTTACGCAGATACCCGCCGTAGCCTTTCACTTTATTTTACATCTACCAGTATGCTTTCGTTATACTTCTCTGAGTAGCAGCTGACTATATCTCTGGTTTTCCCCACATTTCATTCGCTTACAGCTTAGCAGAGCATGCACATTCACAGACAGATATCATATCCAAAATCTCTCCAAAAAGTAATATAATGCTTTTTGTCCATTGTAAAGCATTGAAATGAACCCCTCATGAAGGCTTAAGATGAAACATTGTGTGAAGATGGGACGATATGAAAACTATTTTCAACCGTCCACCACGTTTTGGCAATGTTCCAACACACTCCTCACTGTTGTAGGTGTCACAAAAACTATTACATTACTAATAACTAACGCTTACCTTCTGTGAAATACTAACACTTACAGTGTGAAATATCCATATTATGCAATACCACTAACCTATTTAAAGACACTCAAGTGAATGTGATGACAATAAAATTTTCGGTTACGCTCACATATAAAACGCTAGTCCAAAAGCAAAATCAGACATGTTATACGTCGTTAGAAAGCTTATACTCTCACCTACGGAATAAAAACGGCGACAACGCCATAAACAGGTGTGGTATTACGCACAGCTATTTTGGAAGGTACGGTCTAAAAACTAGACCCTACGGTCTCAGATTACTGAGTTGCGTTGCCATGGATGGCTTCTAGCCCCTTGCCGTAAAGAAGTTTACTAGATGTCGTAACACTTAGGATTTGGAGCTACAGTGCTACCGCGCCGCAACTAATAAAAACATCCAAATGGCAGGCAAATAAAATCCCAATAGCAAAGTTGTAGAGCACATTCAGGTGCATCGGTCGATGAAGTTTTGTGTTGATCGGACATATGGTGTGGGAGTTATGGCCTTTAAAAGTATGACCCTTTGTTATAGCGCCACCATCTGGTTGACATAGGTGATTTGTAGTGCCCGAGTAGTGTGGGGCCATAGCAACCCACCTACCAAATTTGGTTGGTCTACAACTTATGGTTGCTGAGCCTCAGACATTTTAGCGGAGAAAGCTTCCACGCCCCAACGAAAAAGTCAAAATGGCGGGCAAACAATATGGCCGACATAGGTGATTTCTAGTGCCTGAGTAGTGGGGGGCCATAGGAACCCTCCTACCAAATTTGGTTGCTGTAGGACTTATGGTTGTTGAGCCTCAGACACTTTTAGCAGAGAAAAATAATAAGAATTAAAGCCACAAGCAGCGTTGGGAGGGGTCCAAGCATTGGCACCATCGCGCCCCCTATGGAGCAATTTTAAAATGGCTTTGTCCTCATGATCATATACCTTCACCCAACATATCTAATGAATATCATGATGATTGTATAAAACATTGATGACTTATGGCCAATTTTGTGCTGAGACGCTGTCGGATGACTTAGTTGCGTCGCCATGGATGTGTCCTGGCTGCTTCCCGTAAAGGCCTTTACTAGGTTGTAACACTTAGATGGCCCGGTGTGTATGTACAGCTGCAGCGCTTCCATGCCGCAACTAAAAAAGGTGTCACGCTAGCGTTGTCAAAAGGTGTCACACTAGTGTTGTCACGATACCAAAATTTTGACTTTGATAATGATACCAGGTTTAGTATCACGATACTCAATACTGAAACGCTACTGATTCAATACTCGGTACCTAACGATACTGAAATTACCGTAATAGATCGGAAACATGATGTCCAAAAGGGTTGACCTTATTTTCGAATTCATGGTTTATTAAAAACCTTTAAGTTGAAGCCTGTTCAACACATCAATAAGCATAGGCCTATAGTGTTACCACACTAAACCATAGAAAACTATATTAAATATATTTCAATAATTATACAATTGTAAAGTAAATTAAAGCCGCAAGCAGCGTTGGGAGGGGTCCAAGCATTGGCACTATCGCGCCCCCTATGGAGCGATTTTAAAATGGCTTTGTCCTCATGAGCATATACCTTCACCCAACATATCTGCTGAATATCATGATGATTATATAAAATATTGATGACCTATGGCCAATTCTGTGCTAAGAGACGCTGTCGGATGACTTAGTAAAGGCCTTTACGGGAAGCGGCCAGGACACATCCATGGCGACGCAACTATGTTGTAACACTTAGATGGCATGTCCTAACAGTTAAATGGCCCAGTGTGTATGTACAGCTGCAGCGCTTCCATGCCGCAACTGAAAAAGGTGTCACACTAGTGCTGTCACGATACCAAAATTTTGACTTTGATACCAATACCAGGTTTAGTATCACAATAATTGATACTGAAACGCTACTGATTCAATACTCGGTACCTAACGATACTGAAATTACCTTAATAGATCAGAGACGTAATGTCCACAAGGGATGACCTCAGTTTATTAAAAACCTGGTTAATTAACAACCTTTAAGTTGAAGCCTGTTCAACATATCAATAAGCATAGGACTATAGTGTTACAACACTAAACCATAGAAAACTATATTAAAAATATTTCAAAAAATTAAACAATTGTAAAGTAAATTATCTTTAAACAGGTCTTTCACTTGAAATATGCTGTTTTTAGATATATTTTAAACAATACAGCATCTTCCTATAATAAAATATTTACAAATTAGAACACCTATTGCTACTGAAGTCAACTGAGTCTAAGCTTGCGCTGTATCAACCACGAAGAATGCACAAGCGCAGGTCACCTCACTTGCCAACCTTAGTTGCTACTGCCATCTAGCGAAGATTCTGACAAATTACACTTTTCATCCTCTCAATCGGTAATGCGGGAGACACATTTCCCTGGCTTTTACATTTGACGCAAAACTACCGAACGTCGGAAAATTCTAATACGGAACCGTTTCTTTTTTAAGTACCGAAAAAGTGCTGAAGTTTCGTATACCGTGCAACATTACCGTCAGACACATATTCCAATCCATTGCTCAGCTTAGCAGAGAATGCACAATTCAGAGCGCCTCAGAGACATATAGAATAATAATACACATTTCAAATAGTAGATAGGGCATTGAGAAAAAATGAAACAAGACGAAATATCAACTCGCGACCTGCGTGCTGCTCGCAGAATAGCCTACCGTGTTATTTATTTAGACACTGGCATAGAAGAAAATTGTCGGTTACGCTGACCGATAAAACGTTATTCCAAAAGCAAAATCAGACATGTTATACACCGTTAGAAAGCTTGTACTCTCACCTACTGAATAAATGAATTGTCAATCAAGCCAAATTGTACTAAAAAGGGCGACAACGCCGTAAGCAACAGGTGTGGTATTACGCGCAGCTATTTTTGAAGGTAGCCGACCCAGGCGTCACATGCGCGCATATTTCACAAGCGGATTGTCCAAGACAATATATGACCACTCATTCGCAAAAGGGACATCTCTACGCGTAAAACCGATGGTAAGATTGTATATTTATTAAATGCTTAGTCCCAGATATTGACTGTATAATGACATGGTATAATTTTAAAAAAACGTTGTCTCGTTTATTTCGTTATTCAGTGAGCAGCGTTTTCACTGCTGTATTGGCATATTTTAGGGATAATGTCTGGTTTATCTTGTTGCTACGGAATATCACATTACAGGCATTTGGCAGACGCTCTTATCCAGAGCGACGTACAACAAAGTGTATAACCATAACCAGGAACAAGTGTGTCGAAAACCCTAGAGAGAAGTACCGTTCCAAGTGCAGGGAACAACCGCATAGTTCAACTTGGACCCTGTAGGTTAAACTGATTAACACTAACACAAACAAGAACAGCAACAACGCAGTCTATGCAAAAATACAAGCAATAGTTAAGACGAGTGCATTAACCAAGTCACCGACGAAACAGCTACCTAGTTACAACCCTAAGCTTACAGTCAATTTAGAGATTAAATTGAGAATACGATTTCTCTCAGCATAATGACAGATTTAAAGACTAAACGAACTCACCCGATATTATCTTCAAATGGATCCATGCCAAAGAAAAGTAATGATTCATCCTCTCAAAGCTTTTACGAACAAACTTTTAGTAGCAAAAAACGAAAGATCAACTCGCCATCCATGCTACCTGCTTCCTACGCTCAGAGCACCGTATTATTTTAGACATTGGCAGAGTACAGCATAAATTGCGTCTTTTGTTTATATTCAATATTAGTAATTGCAGCGAGAAACTGCAACTGTAGACACAAGATAGTTTGTTATGTTATGGTAGCAACGGAACGAAGCGGACTACATATGTATTACCGTCATTGTTATATTATACCAGCGTGTTTTCGCGCGTTTGCATAGAAACTCAAAATGGTTTAGCTATTTCTCAGCATAATGACAGATTCAAAGACTAAACGAACTCACCCGATACTGTCTTCAAATGGACCCATGCTCAAGAATAGTAATTATTCATCCTCTCAAAAAGCTTTTACTAACAAACTTTTGGTAGCCTAGCATGCACTCTGGCTGGCACTGTCTTCCATTGCTTCCCTGACGTTCAGACCGTCCCCTCACTGATAAAAACTAGACCCAACGGTGTCGGATTACTTGCGTCGCCATGGATGTCGCTTGCCGTAAAGAAGTTTACTAGATGTCGTAACACTTGTATTTGGAGCTCCAGCTCTTCCGCACCCCACTTAAGCTTCGCTGCTTGGACCCCTAATAATGCTAACAAATACAATAGGGTACCACCAGCTTCGCTGCTTGGACCCCTAAAAATACCTTGTTCCCGTTCCAGCTAGGAGCTAACTCTTAATAACAGTGGCATGTCTCCGTAGCAGCACAGCTTGTCCTTGCTCCTTCCATTGCGCTAGCAAACTAAACCGGACCGGAGCGTTTGACGTTCATTAAGAAAAGGCGTATTTCAAAATAAAGATCCTCGAATATTTCTACATAAATGGCCCTTGTAGCCTTACATATGTAAACGTAAATTCACCAATAAAATAAATCTTACACAGGGAGCAAACTAAGCAGTATAAACAGTACATTATGCTTCCAATAACATCAACTTAAGTATCCTTTACAGGCATGAAGGATCAAGACTCAGTGAAGAGCAGTGATACTAGGCAGAATAAATAGTGCAACTAATTAGCTCTCAAATTACAAACAGGTGAACACAATCACAATCAGTGTTCACGATGGCTAGGCTTGTAAATTTCCGGAAATTTTGGAAGGGAAGTTAAGCTCGGGAATTTTGCACAATTTCAATATATAAAAATTTTACCTTTTAATAGTGAACTTATTTGGGGAGAAATACACATAAAAAAGCAATACTATGTCTTATGGCATGTTTTGGTAAAAAAAATATGCCCATTTAATTGAACTGTAACCGTGCACTGCAGTCAGCAGCGCACTCTTCCATCACATGTACTGATAATTTGCCAGCATCCCTTTAAATAGGAATTCAGTAAAATTACAACCCTCTGCATGCACAGTGCATTTTCCCATCACGTGTCAGGGTTTCCCCCAAAAAAGTTGTTAGGCCCGGTGGCAAGTACCTTTTGAGGGGGGCGGCGGTCCGGCGTGGGCCGGCGGCCAAGTGTCTTTTTTGACGGGGGCCCGGCGCGGACCAGCGACAGACTGATGGCAGCATTAAGGTAGGGCCCTATAGTTTCTGTGATAACAGAATCACGGACGGAATCACAGAATTGAGAATTTAAAAAAGCTATAACACAGCTTCCATAGGGCCCTACATTAAGTCAGTGCTAAAAGCTGACTGGAGATTTGAAAATATGACTACGTAATGTGAATTTTGTTATAAATTAATCATTTATTCAACACACATTTTTAAAAAATCAACAACTATTTACAGCATAGCATCTTACAAATAATCTGACAACAATGTACAGTCTTGGAATGCTGTGTTTTCACCAACAACAAAAGAAATAAAAATAAATATCAATTTTTTCCACTCTACAAAAAACTTGTATTCAAGTCCTGATTGGCTACTGAATCTTACAACAAGCCTTGGAATGCTGGGCACATTTAAACATTTAAAAAACTGTCTATGGTTTTTTGGCTTTTACAGTACCTTTCCTCCTTGACATTATCCCTAAATATCACAAAAGAAGTATCTGTGTTACTGACTGTTGGCTAGCTAGCTAAGTTAGCTAAATGTCATAAAATTTTTCCTGACCGTGAAAACTGTCTGACTTGTTTACATTTTGGACAGATGTGGCTCATGAGTAAATCTATCATTGTTTTCGTTGCAGCACTTTCGACACAAGCAATATTGAAAAAATCCAATTTCTTCTTACCGTGAAGAGTGCCCTTAACCGTAGTGTTTTTTCCCCAAAGATGGTATTTCTAGATATAGCCTAATTTTGCCGCTGTGTTAACACATTTCTACGGTTGCCGGTCAGGCACTCTTCAGCGTAAGAAGAAATTTTAGGATTTTTCCGATATTACTTGTGTCGAAAGTGCTGCGACGGAAATAACAATAGATTTACTCAGTAGCCACATCTGTCCAAAATGTAAACAAGTCAGGCAGTTTTCACGGTGGGGAAAAATTGTATGACAACGTTGTCGTGCACATCAAAGTCATCAAGCTAACGTTATTAATAAACAAGTGAAGTCGTTATTTCGATGGCGATTAATAAGTCATGTAATGTTACAATGTATCGAACGTTACATTCATGCTACTAGTTTAACATTACCTACACACTGCTTAAGTTAATATAAAAAGAATGTACTTACCGACGTGATGAAGTGATAATGCAGTTTGGAACGAGGTTAGTTAGCCTACTAAATAAGAAATGGTGGCTTGCTAGGTAACGTTACCTTGTGATGGTTGGAAGCGTCAAATGTTGAACGTCACTCTACGCACAATAAGAATAAAGAACACTGATTTCAGACCTGCTGTTTTCCTATAGTGCGTTCACGTTTTAACCAACAGATGTCGCTGGTGAGCTTTCCAACCGAGCCGCCCCACTGTAACTGTAGTATAAAAAAACATCTTAAAAATACATTTTAAAAAAAATTAAAATCCCAGATGCTTAGGCCCGGCCGGGGGTCAACTTAGGCCCAGCGGGCCGTCGGGCTTGCAGTACACTGGCGGAAACCCACACTACTGCCAACACTACCGCACTGTCTGAGCCAAAGGACTACATGCTTTCAGGTAAGTTTTGATTATATTACTGGAGTGTATATTGTATATTTATGGTATTTCAGTTAACCGGCAGATAGTAGCCTAATGCAAAGTACACAGTTTATACCTTGTTAACACCTTCTGCTAGCTAGCTGTTACCATGTGATGTAGCTTGATTGAGCATGCTAATTGAGGAGTTTTAATGAATCTGTTTCCATTCATTCTTTATTGTAAAACATTTATTTTATAAATGAGTTGTTCACTTTAAACCCTTAGGCCTATTCTGACAGCGGTATTAATTCAGTTTATCATTTAGTTTATATTCGCCAATGAACATAATACATTTCATCGTGGTTTTTTTCACAGAAGTTAATTATTTTGTTATGTTTTGTTTTCGTTATGGAAAAAGGGGTCATAAGAATGGTTTTCGTTGGCAAAATTAACGCTGTCTGATAAGTAGGTTATTTTTATCACTGTGAAGCAGCATGGGGACGTCGTATAAATATTGGTAATTTTGGACAAGCAGTTAGCTTCTCTTCAAAACTTTCCGTCTTTGGTCCTACATAGTGTGCTGCCGACATCACTTGGCACTGCTCACGGTATACTGCTCGTCACTAGAACCATGGGATATATTTTGTTAATGTTTATTCCATATGTCTGTCATTCCTTGACTTTTTCTAAAAACTTGCTTCAACTATCTATGTAAATAGAATTCTAAAACAACCCTTGGAAGACTGTTTTTAGGGGGTTTTTAGGTGTTAAGTTAACGACTCCCACTAAAACCAAGAACCGTGGCGTCAATCAGAATCAGAATCAGAATCAGAATCAGGTTTTATTGCCAAGTAGGTTTACACATACGAGGAATTTGTTTTGGTCAGGTGGTGCATAACAGTGAACATAAAATAAGATAAATAAAATGAAATAAACATAGTGCAATAAAAACATAACAGACATAAAATAACATAAACATAGTGCAAACGGTAAACAGTAAACAATAAACAATAGTGCAAGGGGATAAAGTGTTATAAGTACAGGTGCTGTCTGTTTGGTGTCCGTGGGGGTCAGGATAACAGTACAGTATCAGTGGGGGTCCCGGGCCTTGTTGATGAGGCCAGCTGCAGTCGGGAAAAAACTGTTCTTGTGTCGTGAGGTTTTGGTCCTGATGGACCGCAGCCTCCTGCCGGAGGGGAGTGTTTGAAAGAGTTTGTGTCCAGGGTGGGAGGGGTCGGCCACAATCTTTCCTGCCCGCCTCAGGGCCCTGGAGGTGTGCAGGTCCTGGAGGGATGGCAGATTGCAGCCAATCACCCTCTCAGCAGCGCAAATGATACGCTGCAGTCTGCCCTTGTCCTTGGCAGTGGCAGCAGCGTACCAGATGGTGATGGAGGAGGTGAGGATGGACTCAATGATGGCAGTGTAGAAGTGCACCATCATTGTCATTGGCAGGTTGAACTTCTTCACCTGCCGCAGGAAGTACATCCTCTGCTGAGCCTTCTTGGTGAGGGAGGTGATGTTCAGCTCCCACTTGAGGTCCTGGGTGATGATGGTGCCCAGGAAGCAGAAGGACTCCACAGTGTCGACTGGGGAGTCATGCAGGGTGATGGGGGCGGGTGGGGCTGCGTTCCTTCTGAAGTCCACTACCATCTCTACTGTCTTTAGGGCGTTGAGCTCCAGGTTGTTATGGCTGCACCAGGACACCAGATGTTCAATCTCTCTCCTGTAGGCAGACTCATCCCCACCAGAGATGAGTCCAATGAGAGTGGTGTCGTCTGCAAACTTCAGGAGCTTGACTGACTGATGACTGGAGGTGCAGCTATTGGTATACAGGGAGAAGAGTAGAGGAGAAAGGACGCAGCCTTGAGGGGAGCCGGTGCTGATGGTCCGGGAGTCGGAGACGTGTTTCCCCAGCTTCACGTGCTGCTTCCTGTCAGACAGGAAGTCGGTGATCCACCTGCAGGTGCAGTCAGGCACGTGCAGCTGGGAAAGCTTGTCCTGTAGTAGAGCCGGGATGATGGTATTGAATGCGGAGCTGAAGTCCACAAACAGGATCCTGACATAGGTTCCTGCAGTGTCCAGGTGCTGGAGGATGAAGTGGAGGGCCATGTTTACAGCATCGTCCACAGACCTGTTGGCTCTGTATGCGAACTGCAGGGGGTCCAGGAGTGGGTCCGTGATGGTTTTGAGGTGGGACAGTACAAGGCGCTCAAAAGACTTCATTACCACAGAGGTCAGGGCGACGGGTCTGTAGTCATTGAGTCCTGCGGTCCTTGTTTTTTTGGGGACGGGGATAATGGTAGAGGTCTTGAAGCAGGCTGGTACGTGGCATGTCTCCAGTGAGGTGTTAAAAATGTCTGTGAACACCGGAGACAGCTGATCGGCACAGTGCTTCAGGGTGGAGGGAGAGACAGAGTCTGGTCCAGCTGCTTTGCGGGGGTTCTGTCTCTTGAATAATCTGTTAACGTCCCTCTCCAGGAGGGAGAGAGTCGTCATTGTGATAGGGGAGGGGAGGGGGCCTCTGAGGTGGGTGATTGTAGAGAGGCCCGGGCTCCTGCTGAGATGGGGAGGAGGAGCTGGTGGTCTGGAGCTGGTGAATGGGTTCACGGGGGATGGTGTCAGGACTGTCCCATTGTCTTTCAAATCGGCAGTAAAACTCATTCAGGTCGTTGGCCAGGCGCAAGTCATTAGTGGAGTGGGGGGCTTTCGGTTTGTAGTTGGTGATCTGTCTGAGGCCCTTCCAGACAGAGGCCGAGTTGTTTTTCTGAGAACTGCTGTTGGAGTTTCTCAGAGTACAGTCGTTTAGCATCTCTCACCGCCTTGCTAAACCTGTATTTAGACTCTTTAAACCGGTCCTTGTCCCCACTCCTAAATGCTTCCTCCTTTGCCAGCCTTAGCTGTCTGAGTTTAGCTGTAAACCAGGGTTTGTCGTTGTTGTAGATAACCCTGGTGCGTGATGGTACACAGCTGTCCTCACAGAAGCTGATGTATGATGTCACAGCCTCTGTGTACTCATCCAGACTGATGGTAGCAGTCCTGAAAACATCCCAGTCAGTGCAGTCCAAGCACGTGCGAAGATCCTCCATAGCTTCACTGGTCCACTTCTTAGATGTCCTCACAACAGGTTTGCAGAGTTTTAATTTCTGCCTGTATGCAGGAATCAGGTGGACTATGATGTGGTCAGAGTGTCCCAGTGCAGCGCGGGGGACGGCGTGATAGGCACGGTTGATTGTACTGTAGCAGTGATCTAAAGTGTTCTCCTCTCTGGTCGGGCATTTAATCAACTGGTGGTATTTAGGCAGTTCGTGGCTGAGATTCCCTTTGTTAAAGTCGCCGAGGACGATAACGAAAGAGTCCGGGTTTGTCCGCTCCACACACAGTATCTGGTCGGCGAGCGTACGCTGTGCCTCCTGCACGAGGGCTTGCGGTGGAATGTAAACACCGACCAGAATGAATGAAGCGAACTCGCGGGGGGAGTAGAAGGGTTTGCAGTTGATGAAAAAAGTTTCCAGAACAGGAGAACAGTGCTGCATAATCACTGTAACATCTTTACACCAGCCACTGTTTGTATAAAAACAAATACCTCCACCTTTCATTTTGCCGGAGCCCTCTGTGTCGCGATCCGCTCTGAATAGCTGAAAGCCTGCCAGCTGCAGCGCAGAGTCCGGTATCGATCCACACAGCCAAGTTTCCGTGAAGCACAAAACGGAAGATGTTGAAAAGTCTCTGTTTTTCTCCACCAGTAGCTGGAGTTCGTCCAGTTTATTGCACAGCGATCGCACGTTAGATAGAAATATTCCCGGTAACGGAGTGCGTAGACCGCGTCTACGCACTAATTGACACTATGCTACCCAAAAATGTTGCTGATGCTTTACATTCGAATGTCTGACTGCAGAACGCGTGTGCTAATGCTGTGGAAGTGAGAAATGTCTGTCTCCTATGAACAATAGTTGATTATCAAAATAATTGCACTTATCATACCTCATTTATCTTAGAATTCCAAAGAATAATTAGTAATGACGATTGATCTAACGATTGAAAGTGCTAATTTATTAGTTTAGTAGTAGACTCTATTTATGGCATAGCAGAGCTACAAGTGGGTGGCTGCACATTCACGTGTTTCTCCAAATATCGCATATAAAAACAGTGTATTCCATTTTCGTTCGAAACAGATAGCGTACTTGTAGTTAAATACTTAGAATGAATGAAGCAAGTTCTTATAACGCGTGCGGAAAAAAAATGTACGACTAAACTTGTGAAAATGCTTTTTCATAATTTATTGTCTGTAAGAAAATATAACAGAATAGCTTTTCATCACTTGTTATTATTGTGTTTACAAAGCCTACTTTAGCACCTGTGGTTTTAAGGGGGATGCTATGGCAATGCGCTATTGTTCTCCAGATTGATGGGCCATTAAAATGACAAAAGGAGTCGGAGTCATTGGACCCCTTTGTCCGTGGCTTTAGGTAATGCAAAATGCACTGCAGTTCTAGTGTTATACTGTTTACGCAGATTTATTTGCAGCGTTATCGCGTTGCGTAACTTTTTGGCTATGCACACAATTGCCAAACGGTCATAGGATATGCGAGAACGCCCCCTTGCGTGCGTGTCCGCGTAGCATACAGCAAGTATAGATTAGGCCTTATTCTTCAGAGGGTTAATTAAACTGCTTAGCTATATGTACATGGCATTGCATTAGAGCTTTTTACTAGCTTTTCCCCTCATCTTTACAGAACAATGTCACGTGCACCATCTGATGTGTAGAGACATTTCACCCCAGCCAATGTAGATGTAAAATCTGTGTGCATTTGCAAATACTGTGGCAAGTCATATGTCAAGAATGCAACAAAGATGCAGAATCATCTGGCCAAGTGCACAAAGTTCCCTCCGAGCTCAACACAAGGAACCTCAGGCAAGAGGATCCTGCTGGATGATGTATTTTGGGAGAGAGTGGTAAGCAGCCTGAAACCACTGAAACCAACTGCAGTAGCTATTGCCCAGATGGAGGGAGATGATGCTACTCTGTCTGATGTTCGGAGTCTGCTTGATAAGAGAAGAAATCTGTACTGCCTTGCCCACTTCACTGCTGCTCAAAGTAGAGGAAACTGCTGTTGTGGAATCCATAAAAGCGCATGAAGACTTATGCCTGAAGCCTATACATACCGCAGCGTACAAGCTGGACCCCAAGTATGCTGGCAAGAGCATCCTCTCTGGTGAAGAGATTAATAAGGCCTATAGTGTCATCACTGCTGTGGCTCACCACCTTGGCCTTGATGAAGGGAAGGTTCTTGGCAGTCTGGCGAAGTACTCTACCAATCAAGGGCTTTGGGAAGGAGATGGCATATGGCAGTCGTGCCAACATCTCATCAGCCACCTGGTGGAAGGGACTTTGTGGATCTGAGGCACTTTCCCCTGTTGCCTCCATCATCCTCTAGATCCCACCAACATCAGAGCGCAACTGGTCCATGTTTGGGAGCACTCGCACCAAGGCACACAACAGGCTGACCAATTCGGAGTTGAAAAACTGGTGGCCATCCGGGCAAACTTGAGGCTCTTTGAGCCTGATACAGAGCCATCCTCAACAAGCTTGGATGGTGAAGATGAGGCATCAGAGTCTGACATTGAGGAAGTTCATGGAGAAAAGTCTTTTTTTTGGAGGGGGGTCATAGGGAAAGTTCGCAATTATGTCTGCTTATGATATGGTAAAAGGTTTGTTTCTAATCTGCATATGACATGGTAAATGCAGCCTGAGCAAATAACCCCTATATTTCCATTTTATTCCCGTTATTTCCCATAGAAAGTTTCCACCTTGAATATTCCGGGAATTTTGCAACCCTAGTGATGACTATGTCGCCCTCTGGTGACCAGCAGGAGGAGGTGCAGCTTGGATCCTCACAACATTTGGTTGAGCTTGAGCAGATAAATGCATCTGTACACTTCAGAATTCATCCTGCTACTATCACAGCAGCTACATCAAAGTGAGCTGGTAGTAGTGGCAGCCATACATACTAAATCCATAACACCCCCCACCACCATGTTTCACGGAGGGGGGGGGGGGTACTTTGGATCTTGGGCAATTCTTTTTGGACTCCACACTTTGACATCACTCAGATACAAGTGAATCTTGATTTTATCGGTTCACAAGACCTTTTTCCAGAACTTTGCAGGTTCTTTTCGGTACTTATAGCAATCTGGCCCATCCTATTTTTGCTGCTAAGTAGGTTTGCATTTTACAGTGTAGTCTCTGTAGTTCTGTTTGTGAAGTCTCCTGCAGATTGTAGTCACTTAGCCATCCCTATGCCTCCTGAAGAGTATTTGACCTTTCAGACAGGTGTTTGGGGTTTTTTCTTCATTATGGTGAGAATTCTTTGGTTATCAACTGTAGAGGTATTTCCGGTCTTAAAGCAAGAGAGATTATGTTCATAAGCAGGCACAAGTGCAAGCGCTCTCTCCAGAGCTACTGGTAACCAAAACTTAACATAATCTTTGTCCCATTATGAAGTTCACTAAATATACAGTGAGCCTCATTCACTAAACATGCGTACGATCACATTTGATTGTGAACTGTGTGTAAGAAAGATTCCATGAACATTTCGCCATTATTTTTTTTTTCCTATTTATATTTGTTCATGGCTGTTTTCTTATGCTAATCACATGAACAGGATTGTGTGTAATATTTATAAACAGTCAGCATTCATCATCTCATACATCTGAGGTATGCACAACAACAAAGGTCTGCATGTGTCATGAATCCCTTATTGGTTTTTTTGTAGGAACATTAAGAACAAAAGTAAGAATCATTTTTTTAAAGTTTGTGAACGAGGCCCAGTGTGTATATACAAAGAGGTACATCGAATAACACATTTAAATGAATGTGATAATGGTATAAGTGGCATTTCATCTATGTGATCAGGTGGAGTCCCCATAAGGAGTGATGGAATTTGTCAAGTAAATGGAGAAAACAGGAAGCGGGGCATTTGATCCCAGTATGTTCACTCCGGCTACAGCACTCCTGCAGCACTGTCTGGATTCTGAACTTTTGGAGGATAATTACAGTAGGAGGAAAGACTAAAATCACATGGAAATCCCTCATTTCAAAGTAAGTTGTAAGAGTTTTGACCTATTTTCCTTTGATGTTTTTAAACAGATGAGGCTTACATTTTTAATTAAGTAGAGGCAGATGTGAGTGAGTGGAGGGCAGCTCTTTCTTTCTTCCCTTCTCTGCTAATTGCTCCAGACTGGAGACTGGCTGTGACCAGCCTATGCCATTACTACTATAACTATTGTGTCATAATATTCTCATTATGGAAAATGCAAAATGTAGCTAGAACATCTATGTGTGTCCTTATGTGTGTGTGAATTCTAAGTGCATGTCTGTCTATGAATAGAATAAGACTTATTCTACATTGAAGAGAGTATATATAAATATGTGTGCTTTGAGCAATAGGATAGGATGTATAGATGTGAGTGTAAATAGGGATAGAGTTGTATGTTTTTCCAAAGTAAAAGGGTATTAGCGATGGTGTGATGGTACAAGTATGGAGTCCTGCCTGATTTAGAGGAGTCATTCAAACAAGAAGGAACAGAAGATGAGAAGACTTCCATGAGAAGATATCTGACTCCAGTTAGATAAATTAGGCTTACAGTAAATGACAGAAAATTACTCACTGGTACATTCCCTCTCAAAATCCTTGCCGATGTGTTCTAAAATGATGCTATTCAGGTCCACTTCTGCCAAAAGGATCCAAGACCCTGACAAAGTCAAATTCAAAGTCAAAGTCCAGCTCACATCCAAAAACCATCCCATCAGAGTTGAGAAACCAAAGGAAACCAGAATGTATCTGCGATTATTGCATCCCCTATAGTTCATGTGAAAATTCTTATGGGACATCAAAAATATATAACAAACTAAGTTTCCCCCACCATCACTCCCTCACGCAAAGGATTGATTGTATGTTTTTCATGGAGGAGAACAAGACTGGCTTGTCCTAAAACCCAGAAACTACATCTAGTTTATGAATCTTTGGTTATGTCCTCCTAGTGCTTGAAGTGGAAAAAATAAGTCCTGCTACTTGTGCGCAAAATCTAGAAGTCCCAATATAGCATTCTAGAAGTCCGTTCTGGAACATTCCATTTTTGAGCCACAGAAACAGTGAAAAGACAGGTTCTGTTGTAGGGGTCGTGGGGGGTGCTGGAGCCAGTCTCAGCATTGGGCGAGAGGCAGGAATACACACTGGACAGGCCGCCAATCTATCGCAGGGCACACATACCATTCACTCACACACTCGTTCTTATGGGCAATTTAGAGTCTCCAGTTAGCCTACCTGCATGTCTTTGGACTGTGGGAGGAAACCAGAGTACCCAGAGGAAACCCACGCGGACAGGAGGAGAAAATGCAAACTCCACACAGAAAAGGCCCCAAGCCGAGATTCAAACCAACGACCTTCTTTCTGTGAGGTGACAGTGCTACCCACTGCACCACTGTGCCGCCTAAAAGAAGACACATTAGTCAGCAAAATCACACTCCTTGGTACAACAACACCACTTGGGCCCCTGAAGCAGTCCACAAGAAAATTGGGGCGAAAATGTTAGTCAACTAAACTGGAAATATTTTGTCTTGCATGGAAAAACAGCCTTCTTGAGTATAAGCAAGCTCTTGCATCTGCTAGATCTGCTCTTTTCTCAAAACAAATTGAACAAAACAAACAGAACCCAATATTTCTGTTTAGTACTGTGGAAAAATTAACTAAAAACAACAACAACAACAAAAAAAAGGTTTCAACTTATCCTTCCGATTGTAGCAGCAATGATTTTATGAATTTTTTCGATCAGAAAATTGAGGCTATTAGAGGCCAGATCTCCAAACTGTCTTCTCCATCATACAGTACTCCTGCTAGTATAAATAAACAGCCCAGTACTTGGTTACCACAGGAAGATGTACAGACAGCGGCACTAAACTGTTTTACACCCATTAGCATGGATGAGCTATTTCAACATCTAGTTCATCTAGACATCTAAACATCTTAGTTATGTCCTCAAAACTGACGACCTGTCTGCTTGATCCGATTCCTTCAAATTGGGTTAAAGAACTTTCCTGTACTAGGCCAGCACATGCTAAAAATCATTAACACGTCCCTAGTAACAGGATATGTACCTGAGTCACTAAAAGCGGCAAGTATTAAGCCAGGAAACCAAATCTAGAACCTGACAAAATGGAACTATAGATCTATTTCAATTCTTCAATTTTTATTGAAATTATTGGAGAAAACTGTTGCTAAGCAACTTAACGCATACTTTAGCTTTAATCAGGGTTTACCACAACAAAGAAACTGCACTTATCAAGGTTACTAATGATCTACTATTGTCAGCCAACTGTGCGTCGATTCTTGTACTCCTCGACCTGAGTGTAGCTTTTGATACAATAGATCATGAAATTCTACTGGACAGACTCCAGACCTGTGTTGGACTTCATGGACTGGCACTCACATGGTTTAGATCATACTTATGTGACCGGAAACAGTTTGTTAAATTAAAAGAAGAGTCCAGTTATTCAACAATGAAATATGGTATTCCACAAGGATCAGTGCTAGGACCAGTACTTTTCTCACTATATATGCTACCACTTGGCAGTATTATCCAGGCACATGGTGTAGAGTTCCACTGCCATGCGGATGATACACAGATTTATATTTCAATGAAACCTGGCGAAGCACTGCCGCTTTCGCGGTTAGAAGCCTGTATTGTAGATCAAGGTTTGGATACTTTCTAATTTTATGCTTCTGAACTCGGATAAGACCGAAATGTTGGTTTTAGGTCCAATAATATTAAGGGAGAAAATGTCTACTTTTACCCTAAACTGTGATGGTTGTTTGGCTGAATCAAATATCGTTGTTAAAGACCTTGGTGTTACCATTGATCCTGTGAGGGAGGGGAAGTGTGAAGACCAGACACGACCAAACAGGGGATCTATAAGTTACCGAAGGGCACTCCAGTAACCACTAAGTCTCGTGAGAGACGAAATAAGGGGGTGCTATACTCCTAAGGGACGTATCCCAAATAAAGAATAATAAACCCCTAAACGGGTAACTGAGGAAGAAGGAGTATATAAAAAAAATAAAGGAACAGGGAAACGAGAAATAAAGACCAATAAACGACTTCAAACCGAAGCTGAGAAAAAGAAAATGTCTTTTCACAAACAGACCGAAGACGTTCTGAGGCCAACTAAAACCAGGGGGAAAACTGGTTAGTAAGGGGCGGAAAGATTTGTGCCCCGAAGGTGACACAATAACCCCTAAAAACCGCCAACCTCAGAATCTGGACAAATACCGTCCTAATACCTTTCTCCCAAAAAACAAACTGAAGTCAGAATTCGTTGGAGTTCCTTGGTTCCTGAAATACTTACACCTTGCTCAAAAAAAGCGACAGGGAACTGGCTAGAGCGAAACACGTTACACTCAAGCACCGTTCCACTGCCAACTGAGGCTTTAAATACCCAGCCACAGGTGTGGCTGGTAATCAGCGGAAGATGCGAGCAACCAACAGGTGAAACAAATCAGTGGTAATCCTGCTGGAATGCAAGGAATGTTAGAGCGGGAACAATCATCCCACAGGAACCAAAAATAACGATTAGCCGAGTGGCTAATCTGCAAGCTCGAAACTAATCGTCCCCAAACACCAAAATAACGATTAGCCGAGTGGCTAATCTGAATGCTAACCACTGAGCCGGTGCAGGCACGGAAAAATGATCTACCTTGCACAGAAACCGTGACAGATCCTGATTTAACCTTTCACACACATATAAAAAACATATCCAGAATTGCTTTCTTTCAGTTACGCAACATAGCTACAGGCATTTCCTGTCAGTGGGAGACGCAGAGAAATTCATCCACGCTTTTGTTATGTCTAGGCTAGATTACTGTAATGCCCTGCTGTCCGGCTGCCCTAATAACTTGTTAAAGAGTCTCCAGCTTGTGCAGAATGCAGCTGCTCGTATCTTGACCAGAACTAAGAAGTGTGTACACATTACCCCAGTGCTAGCGTCACTTCACTGGCTGCCCATTAAGTATCCTGACCTTTAAAGCTCTGCATGAACATGCACCAGTGCACATAACTAACCTGCTCCTACCTTATAAGCTCACAAGGTCACTGTTCTCAAGACGCAGGCTACTTAGTAGTCCCAAGAAATTCTAAAAACCTAAAAGGTGGTAGAGTTTTCTCCTACAGAGCCACACTACTGTGGAACACACTTCCAAAATTTATATGGGAGTCAGACACAGTCTCAATATTTAAATCTAGATTTAAAATGCACCTTTCTGCTCAGGCTTATAATCAGTTATAGTCTGGAGACAAGGTGGGAGAAGCCTGTAGCCATAGAGCATTGTGGGGTTGCATCCTTTCCTTACTGTCACCTGCCAATCAGCTGTGACCCCACTTTACATGGGCTGGCTCCTGATAGGCAGATCCCTGTCCTAGTAGCTATGCAGCAACAGACTATTCCTGGCAGGGCCCCAATTGTAATTGTAATCCCCAATTCACAGCACTGTCACTTTACCCACTGTCTGTTCTATTGCACATTCCCTAATTGCCATTTATACTTTCTTCCCCACATTGCCGGCGGGGCTCTTGCCCCAAATTTTGAGAGTGCTGTTGTCTGGTCTCCCCCGCCACTGCGGTCCAGCCCCTCTTTCGTCATTGCCTCCACCCTGCCCACATCCATTGCCACCTGCTGCTCCCCACCACCGCCACCTGGCCCCGCCCATCATCTGAGCCACAATATGAAGATTGTAAACATTGACTGATTGACCATGTTGGCCATCAATCTACACCCTGAGCCGACCAGAGGAGGATGGGTTTCCCCCTTGAGCCTGGTTCCTTCCGAGGTTTCTTCCCATCTTCCACAGGGAGTTCTTCCTTGCCACTGTTGCTTTAGGCTTGCTCCTGTGGGGGCCTAGGCCTGGGTTGTCTGTGAAGTGTATCGTGACAATTGCTGTGAAATACGCTATATAAATAAAATTTGAATTTGATTGATTGATTGATTGATTGATTGAATCTTCCCAGAAGTGGGCGACCTGCCAAATTTGCAAATACTTTTTCACAGCAGTGTATGTGGACCACTGTGATTACAGGACTCGAAAAGCTAGTGACCTGCAAGACCTCTTTAACTAAACCAAGGGATGTGAAGAGGAATAGATGGACTGAAGAGTCCTGCTATGCTCAGCTACTAAATTATTAGCGAAAAAATATATATGAGGCCCCCCCTTAGCTGCTATATAGTTGGAACATTATCTGGTAAATAAAATAAAAACTTGTTTTTAAAGAGAAGTACACCAGAAGTTGCTATGGACTTATAGAATTTATATGGCAATATGACAGCAAATTGAAAATAGAAAATAATTAGAAGCTTCACAACTAATATGAAGTGTTATAGCATAGCTGTTGAAAAGGCTCACTGCTGCTTCCACATTAACATATATCAAGGATTTTGGTTTTGTGTTTTTGAAAACTATGCATTTGTTTGTTTTAAGTCTCCTCATATGCGAAGATAGCACATTTCCTCAAGTTGGTAGCATGCTTTACTGTTCAAGAAAGCTGCTAATAGAAACAGGGAAATGAACTGACATTAGCCTTAGACTGATTTATTACTCTGAAAATACAACATGCAGACCTTGGGGCTTCACCTTTATATGGGAGACTTATGGCAATATTTTTTTTGCCATTCCTGACCTACATTTGCTTGGCTATGTTGTGTCAGATTTTCTTATTTTTGCTGGCAAGCTATGGCAGTTTCTATTTACAGACACACTTGCTTCTTGAGTCTCCTCTGAATGGTATTTAAGCCTTCACACAAATTACAAATCTGAGCAATCCTCGTCCATTTAGGGGTGTTCGTTTTTGAGCTTTATAACTCCAGATGTGAGCATCACATAAACTTGGAAAACGGCTTAACTGAAGCAAGACATCTATCCATCCATTATCTATACCTGCTTATCCAGGGCAGGGTCGCGGGGGGTGCCGGAGTGATTGGGCGAGTGGCAGGATTACACCCTGGACAGGCCGCCAATCTATCGCAAAGCACACACACCATTCACACACTCATGCCTTAGGGCAATTGGTCTCCAATTAGCATGCCAGCCGTCTTTGGACTTTGAAATGTGGAGGAAACCGGAGTACCCAGAGGGACACGGGGAGAACATGCTACTCTAACTCTAACTCACACAGAAAGGCCCAAGCCAAGATTCAAATCCACAACCTTCTTGCGCTGTGCTACCCAATGCACCACCATGCTGCCCTGAAGCAAGACACTTGTACCATTTACAATACTATTAGATGAGATTATATTCTAAATTTAGGTAGAAACATAGTGCCACAAATGCAATTATCTTGGCAAAAATGCAAAAAAGTTGTTCCCCTTCAGTTTGAAATGAAATGTTGAGACCACAAATATAAAACAGGTAAAACTATACAGTACATATTCTGGATCATAAACTCCTTGATCACAAGTACGCAAAATCTGAGGGTAATATGCAGAACTACTAAAGATCTATAAAGCAAAAAGTAAGGAGTGTATCCTGGTGCCCCTTAGTGTCGCTAAATCTATCCAAAATGTCTAAATTGACTCGTGAAACTCACTTCTGCATCATCATTTTCAAGTGGGAATTACTATATTTTCATCTAAGATATCTAGGGATTCAAAAACTTATCTATTATAAAGCATTTAAATTTGCCTCTTAACCCCATAGAGCACATGCTAAATCTGACCAATTCCTTGCCCATTTAGGGAGTACCCTATTTAAAGCTTTATAACTCCAGATCAAAATCAAATCAAAAATCAATTTGCTTTTTTGGTTTGCAATGAAATACTGAGAGATTGCAAATATACAGCAGGTTAAACTACATATGTCCTGGATCAAAAACTCCTTTACCACAAGCGCGTCAAATCGAAGGGTAGATACGCAGAACTACTAAAGATCTATGATACAAAAAGTAAGCAGTGTACCCAGTGTCTCCAAATCTATCCAAAATGTCTAAATTATGCATTGCTGTAAATCACAACATAAATGTATTTCACTATAAATCAACTGTTTGACTGAAGAAACTCACTGTTGCATCATTTTCAAGTGGGAATTACAGGTTTTCCATCAGTACAGTGGTCTAAAATAGCTAGGGGTCCAGAAACTTATCCAAAATCTCTTAAAAAATGAATAAAATGCTTTTTGTCCATTATAAACCATATAAATGAGCCCCCTATGAATGTTTAAGATGAAACATTGATATCAGATTAAAAAATAATGCAGAAAATATTGTCACACAATGTGGTACAGTACCTAAATGTGTAATAATTAACTTTTGTATGTATTTCTATACTCTGTACTCTCGTATGCTTTCTTGTATGGGGATGAGATGACAATTTTCAACCATCCACCACATTTGGGCAATGTTCCAACTCTCACGTCATCACTGTTGCATGCATCACAAAGACTATTAAACTACCAAACACTAACATTAGTGTGAAATATCCTCATTATAAAATACCACTAACCTATTTAAAGACACTCAATTAAAAAAAATAACGTATATAACCGAAATATTTTGAGCAGTAATACTTACACAGCAATGATGAAATCTTGTCTGTGTTCAGTAGATAGAGACAGAGACAGTAAATCAATTATACAGTTCTATCTGCTTCTGTCTTACTCCAGAAAACAATGTCAGGTAGTTCTATCAGCAAAGTTATGGCTTAGTTATGCCCAAAGTCCTCAATAATACAGTGTTTTCCAAGAAATTATGAAAAATCACTGACAACGTTTCATCAGGTGCAGCATCTTTTACTGCTACCACAGAGTGAATGCATAAGTGAATGCGATGATGAGAAAACCTTTGGTTACGCTGACCTATAAAACGCTATTCCAAAAGAAAAATTGGACATGTCATACATTGTTAGAAAGCTTATACTCTCACCTACTGAATAAATGAATTGTCAATCAAGCCAGACTGTACTAAAAAAGGGCAACAATGTCGTAAACAACACGTGTTGTTATGCATAGCTATTTTGGAAGGTACCCAGGCATCACAAATGCACGTATGAATGCCCAGATAGACAATATTGTCCATTATGTCATGGGTTGGGGGTGTAGTTGCAGATGAGGCTGCAGGGAGGAGGTGCTTGTTAAATGAACAACCAGAGCAACAATGGTGGCACTTTGAAATTCCGTATTCAGCATAGTTGTTGTGTATCGTTTACTAATGAAACTAAAACAAAGTGTTTCTGTTTTTAACTCATATTTTGGTTGCAGTAGCATTGAATGTCCGAGTTCAGCAATCTTGGGGGTTGTGCGACCTCGTGGTCATGTGCACCCCCCCCCCCCCCCCAGCGGTTGTGGCCTTAAACAACCGCATAGAGCGTTTATGCCACGGGCCGGCCCTGCTTACAAGCACAAATACAGATGAGCAGTGACAATAGATGTGTATCTGTATAAAGTAGTAGTAGTAGTAGTAATAATAATAATAATAATAATAATAATAATAATAATAAAACATTTTTTGAGTGCTTTTCTTACATGGCACACAGATGGCTTTACATAGTAAGAAAGAACAATCTCCAGTCAAAAAAGACTGCTTATTGCAGTCCCACTATTCTTAATCATGATGGTAATCTCACAAACAGCCTGCTTTCTTGTATATTAGTTTGTGGAAAACAACATATACAGACTTATTATTGGCTTATTGAGCTTATTAATGATATTATAAAAATGGTGGCATGTTACAGCTCCAGCAGCATACCAATAGGGATATTTCACTTCCTGAGTTTAAAAAAAATGTGAGTGTACTTAACATTGCAATGTTACCACATTGTATCATGTTAATACTTCAAGCTGAGATATAAAGTGCAACCATAACAAGCACTGTGGTCTGTTTCTGAAGAGCCAACAAGTAATAATTCATGAATTAACATACACCGATCAGTCACAACGTTAAAACCACCTGCCTAATATTGTGTAGGTCCCCCTCGTGCCGCCAAAACAGCTCTGACCCGTCAAAGCATGGACTCCACCTATGAAGGTGTCCTCTGGTATATTTGGATTTCTGTATATGTTTGAATCTACTGTATATTTGTATCAGATATTTTGTATCTACTGTAAATTTGTATCTGATTGTGTTACTTTGTTGTCTTTGATGCTGCAACAGTGCAAATTCCCCCCGGGGATCAATAAAGTTTCCTCAATTGTAAAGCGCTTTGGATAAAAGCGCTATATAAATGCAGTCCATTTACCATTTACCATAAAGTACACTACTACTACTACTACTACTACTACTTATTACATTATTGGTTTTTATTACATAGAAAATTGACATGGATTACATTGTTGGGAGTTATTACACTATTGGTAGTTTATTACATTATTAGTTTCTACAGGGCTATAAAAAGCTAAGATATTGTTAGAGGGTGAATTATTTCCACATGATTTTAAAAACTCTTGACGGGTCAGAGCTGTTTTGGCGGCACGAGGGGGGACTTACACAATATTAGGTAGGTGGTTTTAATGTTGTGGCTGATCAGTGTATAACAGAGAAATACCCATGTTTGGGTTCAAGCTAGATCCCAGAAATACACCCAAAAACTTTAAAAATGGCTTTGATTAAAAAAGTGTTGAGACAACGTCACTCAAAGCTCATAAGATTTTTGCTATATCCCCTTGTCTGTTTTAATATTCTCCTCAATAACAGGCTCTGGTTTTATCTATAAATGCAAAGCTTCTTTTGGCCAGGATTGGGAGGCAGTTACATTTGAAATCTGGAGATGAGTTGGTGAGGGTGGGAGCAGTGCAGGGAGAAACGTGAACATGTGGAAGCAATTAGAGCGGCAGGCTCATAGAGATTTGCATGTGGCCGATATGCTGGCTGTCTCCGTGGTGACAAGCAGCTGGCTGAGGCGCCTGGTGCATTCCTGCGAGGAACACACCACTGCAGCGCAGACGCACTCATGTGTTTGCATCAACCAACTTAAAAAAAACAAAAGCTTTTCGTTCCAACCTGAATCCATCCCCCTTCCACTGTGGGAGGAATTTGAAAATAGGCTGTGTTGCTGAGCATGTTGTGTGCATCAGACCATGCCAGCAGGGTCAGGAGGTTAATACAGTTGCTTGACTTGAGCGACCCCTGAAAGGCATAAATAGCAGACTGCTGAGGCCAAGATTTCCAGTCTATCCTGCAGACAGCCTCGACTCAGCTGATCTCCTGTCCTCTCCTCTCTTCTCCACTCTCCACGTCTCCGCCAGCTCTGCAGACCCTAGTGAGTAGCTGTATGATCCTGTGTTTTCGCTCCTCACTGTTAACTGTTCCTTTTCTGCAGCTGTGCCACATTGTCATCCTTTAACTCTGATGTGCATGAATTATAAATATATGTAGACTGTGCATCTGTCATGCAACTAAATTAGAGTAGCAAACATGCAATATGTAATTCCACAAAGCATCACAGATAGCATGCAAGCAATTAACAAAACATAACGACAGTATAACTCTTAAATCAGCAAGTTGCAGATATTTAATACAGTTCAGTTGTATTTACTTAATGAATGCATTTCATGGGTTTTGAAACAATATCCAAGAACCTGCCATATCCCTTGTGATTATTAAAAAAAGGCTTCTAAGAAAATATATTGTGCTCTCAAATGATCTGCACAATTATCTTATATATTTGCAAGATGATTGTTAGAATTTAGTTGTTTCTTGCAGTCCACTGCTCAATACATGCACTTCACAGAAATCAACAAGAAAGTTGACTTCTTAGTTTAGCAACCAAGCATGAACAAATAAGGTGAAATCCAATTCTTGCTCAGCAGGAGAGGCTAGTCTGGCTTTTCTGTTGACTGTTCATTTGAAGTAATTTCTGTTTCTCCCATTTCTCTCTTCTTCTGCTATAACTGGACATTGGTGACAAACTCATTGCCTTAATGGTAATTAATATTAGGCTATGTTTCATCAAGCTGCTTACTGTATTCTTCATTATATGGTATGAAACTGAATTTTTTCCAGGATATCAGGCAAGTAATGGATATTTTGGGACATTATTCCCTTTAGTATATCTGAAGAGCCAGCAATATGTCAGTTAGGGAACTAGACTGGACCAGATGACATTAGTCATGAATACCAGACAGACCACTATAGCTAGCAGTTCCATGAAACATTTAGCAATTTCACATATTCAGGACTAACATTTTGGGATTTACACTGCAACAATAAAAAGGGTCAATCTTACAAGTATTTTAGTCTTAGATTTAGACTTATTAAATATTATTTGTATTACTTTTTTTTGCAAAATCAGAAAAAAAAATATTGCCAGGGAGGTGAGACAGTTTGACTCATTTTAAGATTTGCCAAAGGGGTGAGACAATTTCAACCGTCAAGCAAATGGTTACTTAAAACAAGACATTATTTTCTACAGTTGAGGCCAAAAGTTTACATACAGGTATGCTAAAGATAATAAAACTCAGTTTTTCACAACTCCGCAAATTTCATTTTACCATACATTTCTTTTGGCAAGTCAATTAGGGCATCCACTTAGGGCATTACATTAGAGGTAATTTTAAAACAGTTGATTAGAGACAGATTTATTTCAGCTATTAGAATTCCATTGGGTCAAAAGTTTACATACACCAAGTTGATTGTCTCTTTAAACAGTCTGGAAGATTCCAGAAATTGATGTAATGACTTTTTAGAAGCTTCTGGTTGTCTAATTAGGAGTTAATTGGCACCTGTGGCTGTATATAAGGGCCTACCTTTAGAGCCACAGCCTTTTTGCCCTTGATACCATGGGAAAATCCAAGCAACTCAGCCAAGACCTCAGAAAACAATTTGTGGACCTCCACAAGTCCGGTTCCTCCTTAGGAGCAATTTCCGAACAACTGAAGATACCACAAGCATCTGTACAAACAATTGTATGCAAATATAAAAATCTTGGGACCACACAGACACTGCATTGTTCAGGAAGGAGGCACAAATTAACTCCCAGGGCTGAACAAACTTCCGAAAGGTTCAACAGAACCCCAAGACAACAAGGAACTGGTGAAGGAGTTGGAGGCATCAGATACCAAAGTATCTACATCCACTATTAAGATAATCCTATATCACCATGACCTGAAAGGCTGTCACAAGGAACTACTCCAAGAAGACAGAATGAAGTTTGCAGGTGATCACCAGGATGAAGACCTAGCCTTTTGGAGGAGTGTTCTCTGGTCAGATAAAACAAAAATTGACCATAATGAACGGAGGAAAAAGGGTGAGGCTTCATCTGAAGAACACCATCCAAACTGTGAAGCATGGAGGTGGCAGCATCATGTTGTGTGGGTGTCTTGCTGGAAAAGGGACTGGTGCACTTCCGAAAATAAATGGCATCATGAGGAAGGAGGATTATCTAGAAATACTGAAGTAACACCTAAAGACAGCTAGAAAATTAAAACTTTGTCGCAACTGGGTCTTCCAAGCAGGACAGTGATGCTCAGCATACATCCAAGGTTGTAGCAAAATGGCTTTAAAGTGCATCTTGCAGGTAAATTTTTTTTTCGAAATGAATACTTAACCTTGAAAATGACCATTTGAAAAGTTAATGCAGGATTTAATCATTTTTACAAGACATAAGGGCACAGATTCAGAGGAAATAGTGGCCGTTTAGAGCAAAGCTCCTAAAAACGCATTTTTTTCCCAACATCGCGTCATATTACGTAACAAAAGGGAGTCTGCCTGCCTTAGCTAGCCTTAGCTCAATGTGCAGTAGTAGGTGGTATTGAGTCTGAGCGGTCGTGATATAGTGAGTTGGTCTTTTTTTCAGTAGTTTTATATTGAATTTCACTGTGTATCATCATGGTAAATTATTGTGTTTGTGCAGGTTGCACAAACTCCAGCCTGTCAGGATACTGAGTACACAATTTTCCTAACAGGAAAAGGAACGGTGCTAGCATTTGTGAGGCCTGGGTACCTCCAAAAATAGCAATCTCTGGTAATACCACACATGTTGATTACGGCGTTGTCGCCCTTTTTAGTATGGTCTGGCTTGATTGACAATCAATTTATTCAGTAGGTTAGAGTATAAGCTTTCTAACAATGTATTTTTTGCTTTTGGAATGGCGTTTTATAGGTCAGGGTAACCAAAATTTTCTCATCATCGCATTCACTTACGCATACTGTGTGGCAGCAAAAAGACGCTGCACCTAACGAAACGTAGTCAACGATTTTTTGTAATTTCTTGGAAAATACCATTATTATTGAGGACTTCTGGGCATAGCTAAGCCATTTGTTTGCTGATAGACCTAGGTGACATCGTTTTCTGGAGGTAGAAGCGGATATTGATTTACTGTCTCTGTTTCTATGTACCGAAAACATAAGATTTCATCATTGCTACGTAAGTATTACTGCTCAAATTATTTCGGTTATATACGTTATTTTTGAAATTGAGTGTCTTTAAATAGGTTAGTGGAATTATATAATGTGCTGTCCTTTTGTTACGTCACTTCCGGTTTGGCAGTTTATTTTATTTTTTTTAATGTGAAAGTAAAATTCTCTCACAAAAACGACTCCAGAAATCACTGTAGTGTACAGGGTTTGTACGGTCATGAAAAACCTGGAAAAGTCATTGAAATTTAAAATGCAATTTCCTGGAAAAGTTATGGAAAATAATATTTTTTGAAAGGTTTTGGAAAAGTAATGGAAATATAGCTAAAGTTGCATCAAATATAATTACTAATTAATCCAATCATAAAAATAGTATGTATAGTAATGAAACGTAAATTGACACGTAACCTTCGCGGTATTTTGGTGGTGTGAGAAGTTAATTTGGTCCGGCTCAGTCTGTTTACAGGCACGCCTCTGCTGATGTAGCAGTTAGTAAACGTAGGCCCTACTGTGCCGACAATATGCCAAGGGAGTGCAGCTTCAATAATATATCAGGGCTCGAAATTAACTTTTTTACTTGGTAGCACTGGTGCTCTCAACTTCAAAAACTTGTAAGGAATGTAAGGAGCACCAACAATATATGAAATAGATTTTTTATTGATAAGAAACGACAATATAACAGTACGGTTTACAAGTAACAGTTAAACTGTCACGCCTAAAATGTGTCGACTCTTCAAGGAATTGCGGGTTATGCATTCAAACGACAAAGTGCTTCTCGTCACATTAATAGGCCTACCGCTAATTAAATCAACCGCCAGTAAACTGCGTCGGAGAAATTAGCTATTTCAACCGGGTCGCTACACAAAACGTCTGCTTCAACTTTTCAGCTTTCGATAACGCTAATAAATTGACCATAAACCTTTGTCTTCAGGTAACATTAGTTAACGCGTTAGCTCTCTGTGTTGTGTGACAGTGGAGTGCAGCGAAAGGGAGTGATTGAAGGCTAATATTAACCAATTTAAAATCAGCATTAAAGGTAAGAATGTCAAGCTCATGATTGGTTAGAAGGGTCACCGTCAGCTCACAAGGCACATACTGAGTGTACTAACTAGCGAATGTACAGAGAAAGAGACATTCGACTGGAAAAAAAAAATATATATAAAAAAAGGTCACACCAGAACAATTATTTGCACTCGCACAAATGCTCCCAATTATATTTCAAGGCCGCACAGATTAAATTTCGGGAGCATATGCGACCAAAATGGTCGCAATTTTGAGCCCTGTTTGAGACATTGACAAAAATGTTAAACTATTCGAATTAAAATATGAGAGAATGTATCTAAGTGTGTCTATCTGGTGTTTATTTGTTTCAGAGAGGCACCATATGTTTCAGATGCAGACCTAATTTTACTTAGTGTTACAATAAATAATTTTAAATCGTCCCGCTGAGATAAAGTCATTTTTTTGGGTCATGGACATTCAGTTAAAGATTGTGGAGAAGTCATGGAAAAGTCATTGAAAATCATTGGTGAAAAAGTGTATGAACCCTGAGTGTACATATAAGTATATTTTCATGAAAATCTAGTTCCTACATCATTTTCCTACACATTGATTCATTGGGGTCTCCAACCTGCAATTGGCCCTTTAAGATAACAAAGTGAAAGCATTGGAGTGGCCATCTCAAAGCCCTGACCTGAATCCCATAGAAAATTTGTGGACTGAACTGAAGAAGCGTTTCCGAACAAGGAGGCCCACAACCTGACTGAGCTACACTAGTTCCGTCCGGAGGAATGGGTAAAAATTCCAGCAAAGTATTGTGAGAAGCTTGTGGAAGGTTACCCCAAGCTTTTTATTCAAGTTAAGCAATTAAAAGACAATACCACCAAATACTAACAAAGTGTATGTAAACTTTTGATCCACTGAAAATCTGATATAGTACACAAAAGCTGAAATACATATGTCTCTTAGCTGAAATGACCTCTTATGGAAATAAAGTAGATACCTTAATTGACTTAACACGGGAAATGTATGGTAACATGAATTGCGTGGAGTCGTGAAAAATTGAGTTTGAATGTCTTTAGCCTAGGTGTATTTACATGTTTGGCCTCAACTGTACTTGAGAGAAAGTTAACAATACTAAAACACTTAAAGGTCCAGGCAACTGGATTCAAATTGAGGTTATATTCCCCAAACAATTGATTGTCTTCTTAATATTTCTTTCAAGTTCTAAACCCAATATCATTAAATTGTAATAAACACTATTAAATTATTGTGACCTGTTCAGCAGACAAGGACAGGGTAGGCGTGTATCCTGCACTCATTATCATTCATATCTGTAAGACATGTCATGTGTAAACTCAGAGCTTGCCTGTCTGATTTCTAATGGTAGGGTGTTCCACAGCCTTGGAGCATAAAAATAAAAAGCGCTTCTCCACTCCTTTTGTGATTTATTTTGGGTATACTGAGTAAGCAGGCCTCAGCAGATATGAGAGCTCGGCTAGGAACATATTCAGACAGGCAATCTCTGATGTATGCAGGTGCTAAACCATTAAGAACATTGAAAACCCGTAATAAAACCCGAAAATCAATTCCAAAGTGAACAAGGGAGCCAGTGTAATGCGGCCAGAATAGGTGTAATGTGCTCTCAAATTTTGGGAAGCAGCATTTTGTACCAGTCGAAGTCGGCCAGTTGTCTTTTTTGGCAGCACAGTGTAGAGTGCATTACAATAATCTAAGCGCCTGAAAACAAGCCCATGAATATATATTTTTTTGCATCATGTAACATAAGGAATGGTTTCACACTTGCAGTGTTCCTGAATTGAAAAAAGGCAGTCTTAACAACATTATCTATATTAGACTCTATAGCAGACTCAAACTACAGACATTACATCCGAATAAATTAAGTCTACGATTCCACATGGCTAAGTCTGGAAGCTATTTAATTGTCACTAGCTAGCAGTAGGCCTACTTACCGATCAACCATTTGTTCCAGGCGAAAGTGCCTGTGGGCTCCAGAAATAAAACCCATTTCTTGTAGGTCTCTTCATTTTTGTGAAGAGAAAAAAGCTTATATTGCTTTCTCCGTATCCAGTGAAGGGGCAATGCTTGGGCATTTTGAACTTGGCTTGCCTTACCTGCATTATTTACATATTACATATAGAAAGGATTTCAGTGGACTTAAGGTTTTTGTTACGTAACTAATACCCAATTAACCCCGCCCACTGAAAACCTGGCGTTTAGCCAAAGGGGAATTTCAGCACAGGATTTTATGTTTTTTTTTATCTCTTTAAAATAATCATTTTAACTATTTCTGGGATGTGTTAAAAAAAAGTATAATTTTTTTTTTTTTAAATCAGCAAAGAATTCACAGATTTCAATTTCCTGGACCTTTAAGACAAGCTTTTTTGCAGTGTACTCTGAATGCAGTTTTTGCAAAAATAATTTACATATTATATTTAGATTCTAAAGATATCCTTGTGAAAATACATGAGGTTTACATGTACTGTACATTTAATCTTCAGTCTTCATTGGAATATGGGAGCAGTTAAATGAAACCAGGCAACCTGTGCCAAAAAGATTTGAATTCTTTCCTTGTTATTCACACAGCCCCATTGCTCAAAACAACACATTTGGATGATCTGCCCAACATACACTCTCTCCCCCAGTAACAGTGTGGAAAAGATGACAGATGTCCATACAAGAGGTCTCCTGGGTTGGCTAGCCACCTTGTTCATGCTCTGTGGGACCCTGGCAATGCCTGTGGAGGTAGACCCGGAGTGTTCTGGAGGCACCAGTGCCAAGTATAGCCTGGTTTTCACAGGCATGTGGAGCCAGACAGCCTTCCCCAAGCAGTATCCCATGTACAGACCCCCAGCACAGTGGTCCCATCTAATTGGTGAGTCCAACTGACTTTGTACTGCCTTTACTGACCCAAATACAGTACTCTTTGCATAACCTGGGGAAAATAAAATATGCATATAGTCAGGGGTTAAATTGGGAAGGAAAACAATGTTTTAAAAAGAATGTATACTATTGATGCAAGCTTATATAATATATTTCAAGTTCATTGAATGTCATTAATGCTGAGAATTTTTTTTTACCCCCGAAAATAATCTGTCATCATCCTCTTTTTTCCTCCCTTTCTTCCTCCTTTATCCATCTTTCTTAAACTGTTGAATTGAAACAAAATAAAACCAGCGGCAACTGGTGAGTTGAAAATTGGTGGGGCGCAAAACTTTCCTTTAAACTAATCATTGATCTCAAACTGTTTTAATTAATTTTCAGTGATTAACAAGCATGCAAACATCTGACTAATCAATTGAAAAGGGACACACAGCTTCTTCGCATTGTGTTAGGGAGATTAAATGATAAATGCAATTTAGAAAAATCCGTTTTAATCACTAAGCAGTGGTGGAATCTTCCCCTGATTTTCCTTGAGTATCAATACAAATAATCCACAAAGTAGGCTACTCAATACTATCATATATAGCCAGCTCTCCCCAAATGGACAGTTTTATCGAGTAGCCTAGGCCTTATAGCCTACATGTATTTTCATTTGCAGTACGAAATTGTGCACATTTCTAATCAATATTATTTGCAGATACATTCCGCACTTCTTTCTCCGCACTCGTATTCATGGCAAATATCTGCAATGCGTAGATTGTAAACAAAATTGAATTGCAGGTTTTGTTTTTGCTGGTTATTCTGTAAGCTAACACGGTAGATAACAGACTGGTGTATCTTGTTCGTTAAGTGTAGACTACTTGGTGATTAAAACAGATTTTTAACAGATAAATTGAATTTATGATTTAATCCCCTAACACAGTATGAAGACGTTGTGTGTTAGACTACTTGCCATTTGATTAGTCTGATCATTGGCACGCTTGATAAAGGAAAATTACTAATGAAAACAGGTTGAGATCAATGATTTGTTTAAAGGAAAGTTTTGCGCCCCACCAATTTTCAGCTCACCAGCCGCCCCTGAATAAAACATTATGTGGGAAATAACTATTCAATCCTATCTTAGCTGCTGACCAGCAACCTGATGATTTTGCTCAAGCAATCAAAGTTGCCGTTAATAATAGCCGGCATTTGTGGGGGCTGTTTATTCATCTCTCTTTAAAATGTTGCATAGATGAAATTACATGTTAATGAAATTACCTACCGCGTCCGGTTCCAAACAATCAGGACAATCAACAATATTTTTCTTTCTGTGCCTGTCTATATAAACAACTGTTCCTCCTGAGTTTATTTTCTTCAGATTTTTGATTGGTTGAGTGAGTAACTGGCTAGAGGGAACACATGGACTGGAGCATATGAAAAATGGACTGGATTGTCAAAGCTATTTGTAAAACTGCCGTTTAAAATAATTTATTTATTTACCAAAGGTGGGTGGATGCCATCCACCCGCGTCCACCCCCAATTTAACCCCTGCATATAGTAACTAAGGAGAATAGTAATGCATAATAGCTGTGAAAAGCGCTGCTCACTGGACACTGAAATGAACAAGCGAACCTTTTCAAAGATTATACCATGTCATTCTACTGTCAATATCTGTGACCAAATATGGAATAAATGTGCAAACTTATCATTGGTTTCACACATATCACTGAGTGGTCATGTATTGTCTTGGACGATCTTTTTGTGAAATATATGCTCATTTGTGATGCCTGGGTACCTTCCAAAATAGCTGTGTGTAATACCACACGTTATTTATGGTGTTGTCGCCCTTTATAGTATGATCTGGCTTGATCGACAATGAATCGATCCATTAGGTGACAGAATAAGCTTTTTAACAATATATAATATGTTTTATTTTACTTTTTTATAGCTCAGCGTAACCAAAGGTTTTCTCATTATAGCTGCATTACGCATTCAGTCTATGGTAGCTGCAAAAGACACTGCACCTAGCAAAATTTATCTATGACTTTCGTAAATTCTAGGAAAATATAATTCCTGAGAAATTCTGAGCATGGCTAAGGCATATGTTTCCTGATAGACCTAGCTGATATACTGTTTTCTGGACTAAGTTAGAACTGGGGAACTACATTATTGATTTACTTTCTCTGTCTTTATTGACTGAACATAGATAAGATTGCATCATCCAAATGTAAGTGTTACTGCTGAAAATATTTTGGTTATATCCGTTATTTTTTGAAATTGAGTGTTTTTAAATAGGTTAGTGGTATTTTATAATGAGGATATTTCACACTGTAACATAAGCGTTTGTTAGTTTGCTAAATAGTGTTTGTTTTTAATGCACCGGATGTGAACTGAACTGGAATATTGCAAAAATGAGGTTGACGGTTGAATATTGTTTTAATGTTGTCCCATCCCCATACAAGAAAACATCACATACTGTAGAGTACAGAAAAACATACAAGAGTTAATGATTAGACATTTAGGTACTGTACAACTTTGTGTGATAATGTTTTATGCATTTTTAAAAATCTGATATCAATGTTTCATCTTAATCCTTCATAAGGGAACATGTACATGCTTTATAAAAACCATTTTATTAATTTTTGGAGAGAATTTGTTTCAGATCCCCTAGATATTTTAGGTCACTTTACTGATAGCACACTTGTAATTCCCACTTGAAAATAGTGCAAAAGTGAGTTTCTTGAGTCAAAACAGTAGATTTGTTGTGAAATACATGATCATGTTGTGATTTACAGTAATGCATCATTTAGACATTTTGGATAGATTTGGAGACACTGGGTACACTGCTTACTTCTTGCTTAATAGATCTTTAGTAGTTCTGCATATCCACCCTTAGATTTTACGCACTTTTAATCAAGGAATTTTTGATCCAGGACATGTATAGTTTAATCTGCTCTATATGTGCAATCTCTTAGTATTTCATTGCAAACTAAAAATGAGCTAATTCATGTTTGATTTTTTGCCAAGACAATTGCATTTGTGGCATTTTATTTCTTTCTAAATTATGAATCTAAACTAATCTAAATTAGTATTGTAAATGGTACTCACATCTGGACTTATAAAGCTTTAAATAAGGTACTCACTAAATGGGCAAAGATTGGCCCGATTTGGCATGTGTGCAAAGGGGTTAAGCAAGATACTGAATTTGCATGTGTAATACATAAAATATAGATGCTGGACAGTAGCCGTTTTTCCCACGGCATGCAGGAACTGGCACCGTCAACTATGTGTGGCAAATTGTGGTCACTCACTCACTCACATACTCACTCAGTCACTCACTCACTCACTCGCTCGCTCACGGACAACCTTTGAGGGAAGTTTGGTGGGATGCATGCGCAGGTGGTGCTTCGTTTAGTAGGACGCGTGCGCAGGTGGTACGGCACAACATTTTTAAGCACAGCTTTATCGCCTAACGTTACTTTAGCTAACCCTAACATGTTCGCGTTTCGCTTTTTTTAGCTAACCTAGTTAGCGCGTACGGATTGCCTATCTTTTGGCTGAACGAAATGAACTGAATCACTTCCTGAAGCGATTTGTTTGCGAATGTGAACTGGTTGTTCACTGGAAACGATTCATTTGCGAACATGAACTGGTCGTTCACTGACTGAATATCGTTCGCAGACTATCAGTTGAGTGATTCGTTCACTGAACGTACTAGGGATGTGACGGTACACTGAACTGAAGTGCGCCCGAATTGTTCACGAACGACACAACACTAGCCCAAATCGTTCGGAACAACACAACACCAGTTTGTTCCAAAGTAAATTGTTTAGCATAAAATCGAAACAAAAACATTTTATTTAAAATAGGGAAAGAAAGTGTTTGGTTCTTTGGCTATTAAATATTTTGTGGGAAAATGCCCTTTGACAACATCCAACAGCAAAGCACCCCCCCAGCCCCCGGTCGACCGACACCAACCCTAGTGACACCACTGATTTGGTGAACGAATCTTTTGAACGAATCTTTTTAGTGAACTGATTCTACTGATTCAGTACACTGAAAAGAACTGCTTTGCTCATCACTAGGACTAGTACTTAAAATAAGACTAGGGCCTTATCCTGAGGAGAAAGTGCTGCATTTTTGGTACAATAATTAAAGCAACCGCAGAACATGTAAACCTCTCTGAGATCTGCCTAAATCAATAGCTATTTTTTTCTGAAGGCCTTAATCTCTAAATGCATGCTGACACACTCTTGAGAGTGGATGTATCCTGAGTGAGGAAGACAGTAATGAAAGTGGAGTGATAATTATTGCCAACTTCTGTGATGACAACAGAAGCTTTTCAAAGATTGTGTGACTCTCCTTCCAGGTGTGACACACAGCTCAGACTACTACATCTGGCAGAGAAATGAGTTTGCCAGTAATGGTGTGCGCGAGTTTTCGGAGAAAGGCGAAGCCTGGACGCTAATGAAGGAGGTTCAGGCGGCTGGGGAGCGAATCCAGAGTGTCTATGGGGTATTCTCTGCCCCTGCTGTTATTGGAGGGACAGGCCAAACTTCCTCTGAGTTTGAAGTTTTCACCAGGCACTCCCTTGTAAGTTTCCTGTCCCATAATTTGGGCCATGTGTTTTTGAGACCTCAATTTCAGCAACACAGCATGTCACCCACTCGTGTATCGCAGCCATAAAACAACTAGTGTGGTAGAAAATGCACATGATGTTTTCAAAATGTAACAAAATGTTTAAATACATAAAAATGCTGAGTAGGACAAAATTGTCTTTACAAATTGTCTTTACATTCTTTTTTGTGCAATTTTTCGCACATCTTTTAGTGTTTTGTAATGTCCATTGTGGTCAACAGATTATTGCATTTTCTTTTCAAGTAATAGGTAGTACAGTGTTCACAGGTACAGTCATTCATAAATATTTGAAGGTTATGCCCATTTTATGGTTAAATATTATCTGCTTAATGGACAAGATGTAAATACATTCAGAACAAATCTCATTGTTAATCACCAAAATAAGAATATGATGGAACTTAAACAGTTAGGCAATACAAATGTGGCTGTTTCAGGGATGCATGATGAACAATCAACATAATGCATCTTCAGAAACAAGCTAGAGAAAAGAAATCATGGCCGTAGTTATATCCTATAAAAACATGTCGAGTGACAGTCTTGTTTTACCTTAATGTTTATTTTCCTTGATGTTCCTACGTTTGGTCCAGGAACAAATGTAACCTTTAAAGAAGACTGAGCCTGTAAATCAAAACAAATTCAAACCAAAGTAGCATATGTTCCTGCCCTCAATGCGTGACCATGGCTTTTGCAGGCCGACCAAATTGTTCTCCTTTATGTTACGCACCGAAAATTAAGGACTATTTCAATTTACATCTGTCCCTTTGCACAGAGTCTCATTTGTATAGCACATCTTGTGTATTCTTACACTAACTCTATTGTCTGCTTGTAGTGTTTTATGCACATTTGTACAGCACAATTGGGATTTCCATACAAATAATCCCTGTTGTCTCCTTGCAGCGCTTTTTGGTGTTATATCTGTCCCTTACACATTAAATCTGGCTATTCTGTTTCACTGTTTCAGCTTTCCTTCATCATACGGATTGTGCCCAGCCCCGACTGGTTTGTGGGTGTGGACAGCCTCAACCTTTGTGAGGCAGGCCACTGGAAAGAGAATGTTTCACTAGACCTCTTTCCTTATGATGCTGGTACAGACAGTGGCTTCACCTTTTCCTCCCCTAACTTTGAGACCATCCCTCAAGAGAAGGTCACAGAGGTAAAATCTCACCTTTGAATGAAGAGCTAAATGAGATATTTCTCTATATGAGAATGTTTTGAGCAAATGAGGATCGTACTAGACAAACCAAGTAATAATTCAAAGTAATACTGTTCACTGATAAACTTAAGACTATTACTAATACTATTATTAGTAGCTATTAGTAGCGCAGGGAATACACACGTATGCAATGATTCATGCCAGATCACAGATGATATAGTGATGGTTCATCTTCTCCTCCAGATAACCTCATCATTCCCCAGCCACCCAGCGAACTCCTTCTACTACCCCCGGTTGAAGCACCTGCCTCCCATAGCCCGGGTGACTCTCACAAAGGTCAAGAGTAACCACATCTTCAGCCTGCCCCTTGAGCCTACCCAGTCCAACCAGATTCCCACTGGTAATGAGATCGGGGATTCCCTAATAAGTAAGAATTGGAAAATGTCTTTATAATCAGTGGAAACATGACACAAGAAATGGAAGGGCATTTGGGCTATTTCAAGACAGTTAGCATTACCCTTAAGATATGAGGGACCTGACTTAAAATATACAGAGCCCACAGCAGCTGATCTGTGGATTAATTTTTTGTTCCCAAGTCTATTTTTAAATGCCGGGAACTCCTTTAAATGATTATCGATTAAATGGATCCTATTTTGTCACATGTATTAGACAGTTGTTAAGAATACTGTGACCTAGTGTGCTGGATCCACATGTAATGGAGGGAACTCATTTTGATTCAGAACTCTGAGAAAGTTCTATAAGGTTGTTACACTCTGATATTTTAATTCTCTGAATCTTCAGAGAGCATCTGGAGTACATTACTACAAGAAAAGTGATCGTATAAGCAGTCTTTTTTTATGAGAAGTGTGCTTGTGCTTTTGTTCATGTAAGTAATTTGTGTGAGCTGTATGTGTTTTCAAATAATGTGTTTGAGCTGTGTTTATGGAAAGAGTGTTTTTGTTTATACAATGTGTTTGTGCGGGTTGTATGTGTCTATAAGCAATGTGTTTGCGCAAGTGGTGTGTTGTTTGTCCTCATCCACAACACACTCTTCAATTGCCAGATCTTGATACTGAGAGCTGTTCCGAGTTGCTACGGCAACCAGAAAACCAACCCCAAACAAGAAAATAAAGGCCAACATTTACTGAAGTCCTGTATTTATAATTTCTTAGCATTCAGGAATGATTTGTAATGGAAGCAAAGGCTGATGCAATCTACAGCTATGCTTTCATTTCTTTGTTTCATCTCAGCACTGCTCTGGCTCTTGAACAAATGTGTATCTGAGGTAGACATTATTCAGGTTTTAAAGTCTGTCTCTGGTTGAAGTTGAATATTGGGAGTTAGGTGCAAGCAATTCCTGCAGCAAAATCCACTAACTACGGGTATAAAACAAAGCATGTTGTCCACTGGCAGTCTGGCTAGTTTAAGTTCCTTCTCCCATGACACCAGATGCATTAGCTGGGTTTTAACTTTAAGAGGAAGACCAATCTCTGCTTTCTGTAACGTACTGTACTTAACTGCACTTCAGAGTAGACCTACCTGGAGAACTGTCCCAAAGGCTACATTTTTCCAGTCAAAAACACATCCTATGTGTTAGTGTTACTTGTAGACATTTCCATGAATTCAATCAATAGTTGTCCTTTATATTGACTGGTAAATTATGTATGTGCTCCTTAATTTTTGAAGAAAAAAAATTATGTTAATTTCAGAAATGCTGAACTGTGTTTGCAGAGAAAAAGTAACATTTGGATTTAATTTAATTTGTGGGTACAAATGTTTATTTAATCTAGGAGAACAGAATAAATCTATGGTTAGGTGAATCACATTCTTTGATGGCTGCTCAGAAAATTTTGGTTTGTTAGTTTTAGGAAGAAATTAGCACCCAATCTGACATGAACCAGTTAGTGAATTAATAATAATTAATTATTGACCACTGCATGCAGTGGAAGGCTCTGTCCACATTTCTGTTGACCACACAGTAACAGTTTCTTTAACATTTCTAAACGTCTTCCATTTAATGCTTCCACAGGGTTGTATTGGGAATTTTCTGAGAATTTAGTCATTGTCAGTCATTGTCATGATTCTTTTACAGATGTTCTCTAAAAATTAAAGGCAGGCAAATCAGCTTTTAGTGATGTACAGAGGATAAGAAACGTGAGACTTAAGAAAGTAAAATCGCTACTTTACAAAATACAGTATGTTTAAGTATAGTATTAAATATGCAAGTCTAGGAAAGCAAGTTTTATATTGGAGATATGTCTCGTTGAAGGAATAATGCAGCAATTGGACTCCAGCCTATAGCCACTTTGTGACACATATACATAAAAACATGACTTGTGGTGACAGGTGTTTCTGCTCCTTGCAAATAGTTGATAGTCCCACGGGCTGGTGTCACAATGTGCCCCTCTGATGTGCTTTCAGATACCCCACTGGATTGTGAGGTGTCAGCATGGTCCCCCTGGGGCCTGTGCTGGGGGAAGTGTGGGGAGCCTGGGGTGAGGCGCAGGACCCGCTACATCCACCTCCACCCCGCCAACAATGGGGCAGACTGCCCCCCACTGGAGGAGGATAAGACCTGCGACCCCGATAACTGTGTGTGAGAGGCAAGCCCATACCAGAAGGTCCATGGGTGCAGATATTTCACTTTTTGCTGCTTTGCAGCCTTCATAACACTAGGTGGCATGAGTATGCCAACTCTGCATAGTGCCTCTTTCAGTTGTTGAGATCCCAGGCAGTATTCAGTCAAATTCCTATGCAGAATATTTAAGGGAGGCTATCTCCTAAGCCCACCCAACTGGGTAGAATCAGAATGGGATTTTATAAATCTCATAGCTGGTGTAGTCTTATCCTGGGGGCCTGAAGTGTAGGCAGCCTTCTGTTATGGTCACAAGCTTTTTTTTCTCCTTCTTCTTGCCTAATGAGGCGGCCAGAATAATGTCTGCAGGATGAAGTCAGTCACAGTTATTGCTTAGTGAACAAATCCTCAACCTAGTCTTCAGCTCAACCACAGAAAACTTGTTATTTTTAAGGTTCCATGTCGAGAATTGCACATTTTCACTAGAATTCTACAACAAACTACATGGGAAAAACATTTTTGTAACTGTCTACATATTTTTAACAGAATCATTTGCACTGTTGGAAATCTTGCTATGGTAATAGAAATTGCACTCTTAGTAGTTAAATGGCATCAGAATCTATGTACTCCACAATGAGAATTGCACCTCTTCCACTTCGAAACCAAATATTCCATCACAGTGACGTAAGCCAACTAAGTAAAATGCAAAAACAAGAACTGCTTGGCCAAGAATGACAAAATTGCAAATCCCCCTAGTTAGGAAACAGTGTCGAGAGCCATAAGCCTTGATAGACAGTACCCTCTAGTGGTTAAATTATTAACACACATGCTGTTGGCCATCTACTGTATAGATCAAAGGATTGAGAACAGCACTGCACCTGAAAAAAATGTTTTATCATGAAATACCTTGTTTAATATTAGATCAGATATCCCATATATGATATGACTATGTTTATGTGAATATTTAAACAATAAACCAGGGCAGGCAGTATTGTGAATGTAGGCTATCGCAGCTGAGGGGTGTTGTTCGGCCTGGAGTGAGTTATTGCTTTTACTAACCTGTTACTAAATATGAAATAGATATTATAGACATAATCCAATTAAAAAACAGTTTTTAAAAATTGAATTACAAGAACAGGCAAATTTACAAGAAAGTAGATACCAGCTCCCCGCAAAGGTCTGTCTGCATGCTGCAGATGGATACTCTTGGGAAAATAGGGGCAGGCGGTTTCAGTGCAACATGAGTAACCCCCCTTTCTTCTGCCAAACTAGCTAGCAAGCTAACATTAGTGAGCCAACAAGAGTTTATGCCTTATTGATGTTTATTTGTATGTTCCCATCAATTGTGCAACCACTGATAAACTGTCCCATCAGTGGAATCACGTTTCATAGATATGCTCGTTTTGTTAGGTGGAAGATGCGCGTTGCTTGGCGTGGGGAGAATTCTGCTCCACCTTCTACAGTCTCTGAGTTTCAGTTGCCAATAGCTCTAGAGAGAGTTCTCACACTTGTGACCACTCATGGACATAATCTCTCAACTCAAGACCCACATCAGAAAGTTTCAAATGTTTCCATTTTGTGACTGCTGATAATCATTACATGAAGCTAACGGTTTTTTATTTTGACTTGAATGACTGCTTAGCCGTGGCTGATAATTGAAATGAAACTGTGTAAAGAAGCATTAGACATCATAACCATGGTAGAATAGTTATTATGGTTACTGTTCAATCAGATTGCAAAATTTGCCCGTTTTATAATGTGTATTTGCCTCTCGCCCAATGCATGCTGGGATAGGCTCCAGCACCCCCTGCGACCCTGCCCAGGATAAGCGGGTATAGATAATGGATGGATGGATAATGTGTAGTATTTGTATATGGAGATCCACAAAGCATCATTCTTCAATCAATACTAATTCATAGAAAACAAATCCTGCAAAACTTCAGGGCAGCAATCAATTCCACGTTCTGGAAATTGAAATGTTGTGGTACCATCACACCAATAAAAAAACAACATTTTTGATAATTCTCATCAATATGTAACACTTTGTAGAAAAAGGAAATAAATATACCATGTATTTAACTTGATTGTCACCTTCCTTTCCTTTACTAGCAAAGCATAAAATATTATAAAATATGCTAAAGAAACAGTAGAAAAAACACACTGGTCTCCATACAACCAAACAGTACAGGTGATAAATGTAATTTGATTGCCCTATTTGCATGTATCATGCCAATGTCCTGCAGAATCATTCCATTTTCCTGTTAGATTATTCAGAGATTAATTGTACAGAATTGAGCCTCAGCTGATGTGATACTTTCAAAATCACTGGCAAATTAAGGTACATTCAGCAAAGGGAAATTTGGCACTGACAAAAAGAAATATTATTTCCAGTTATTAATACATGAGGATAGCTTACCATAAAGCACATGGTTGTCAATTTTTATTGGTGAAAAAAAAATTGTCCTAAATCCATGGACAGCAACGTGACTACACATCCTAAAAATGTGACTATTAAAGCGATGTTTTAAAAAAATGTAGGGCTCCCCACCCACCACCAATGTTACAATGTGTCACAGGCTCACAGAGAGGATTAGGACCCACATGCAAAGATCAAACAGGGAGGCAGAGGTAAGTAAAATTCTTACTGAAAGTCCTTACTGAAGTCTTCAACAGCAAAAACAAAAAACAGCAACAGGATGTAGGTACCAGAAAAAAAAATAGACATGGGGAAGTAGGAGGTGTAGGTGAACATATAGGAAAACACAAAGGCTGCATTTACGCTGCCTGGTAAAAGTTACCCAACCCCGATGTTTTGCTCTCAAGTGGCATGTATATCGGATATGTACTATGAACATGTAAACAGGAAAAAGCACAAGGAATCAGAAATTTTTTTGGGCGTTTTGGGTCACATTCATATGTGGAAATAAATCAGACAGGAATCTGTCCATGCATCCAAGGGTACACATCGGAATCTACCAGTCATTGCGATTCACGCGTGATTCAGAATGAAATATTCTCTTACACGCCATTCAAATTCAAAAAAGTAACGTATATTACATACACAACCACTCTCCACTGGTATTGGTAAATGTTAAAAGAAGTTAAACAGAGGATGAAGGCTCAGTCCAGTGGCGAATACCATGGTTACATCCTTTTAAGTACGTGCTGTGAATGGTCGGTACAGGCCAAAATAAAGGGGATGTTCGTTGCAGACCTAAAAAAGACATCTTGGATTATTATTTATCTCTTATTTTGTGTCCATTGTAGATGGCCATATATGGCCATGGCGGTGTGGTTGTCGGTAACCAAACCCTTGTGTATGCATGCAGATTCTTTCAAGTGTAAACCATGTGAGCACATGAAGCGGACATGATTCACTTTAAACAGGCAGTCAAAAATAGGATATAGGCAAAAAAATCGGAACTGGGCATCAAGACCTGCAGTATAAACGTAGCCAAAGACCAAGCGCTGAACTGAAGAAAACCCGGAACTGAATACACACTGAGACACATGCAGACAATCACTGAAAACGAGCGGACGTGCAGAATGTGAAAAATCTATTAGGCTATCCGATCACAAGAACAGTTACCAGGTAGGAGACATGAAACTGCCGTTGGACCCTTGAGCAAGGTACTTAACCTGTATTGCTTCAGTATAAATCCGGCTGTATAAATGGATGCAAATGTAAATGCAATGAAAATAGTTGTGTAAGTCGCTCTGGATAAGATAACACTGTTATAATATTTTACGTGGACCAGTGAGGTACAGTTTGCGTCACTTCCTGATCACTGTGGAGATCTAAGCTACAGTAGGGGCTACAGTCTATGGTCACTGGGGTGGGAGGTGGTGCTGTCACAACAAATTTCATCCCCCCTATTCCCTTCCGGGGTTACGTTGATTGGTCAGATCTCTATGTCAGAAGATTCAAATTCAAATAAGCTTTATTGGCATGATATATATATATATATATATATATATATATATATGTATATATTGCAATAACACAAGTACAACAAACAATAAACATATGAACAGAATACAACTTTGTGTGTGTGGTATTTCTGTATCTTAGCTTGTGTAATGGCATATGTAAATGAGCTAAAACAGTAAGTACAATAATATTTTAAAAGTCTCTCTCTTAGCAAGATTCATAGATTGCTAGCTAGCTAGCAGGAGAAATAAATAGATAGCCAGCGAGACAGATCACTAGCTAGCTAGCTGGAAGAGCTTCTCTTTCAGACTTATATAAAGGCTTCTCTTCCTAGCTAGCCAGCTCACTGTCGTTCGCAACCAGTAGAGAATGCTTGAAAACCACGCATGCAAAGTAGTCAAGTTCACGCTAACTTACGCATTAAGGGAACGTAACCGGAAACGTAACCCCGGAAGAGATAGGGGGGATGAAATTTGTCGTGATAGCGTCACGAATGCATGTATTTCACAAACGGATTGTCCAAGACAATACATGACCACTCGGTCTCAAAAGGGACATCTCTATGTGTAAAACCAATGGTAAGGTTGTATATTTATTCAATATTTAGTTCCAGGTATTGACTGTAGAATGACATGGTATAATTTTTGAAAACTTTATCTTGTTTATTTCGTTATTCAGTGAGCAGCATTTTCACTGCTGTATTGGCATATCTTAGGGCTATTGCCGGGTTTATCTTGTTGCTATGACGGAATATGATTTTTGAGTGGTGAAAGAATATTTTTATGAATGCCCAGATAGACAATATTGTCCATTATGTCATGGATGGGGGGTGTAGTTGCAGATGAGACTGCAGGGAGGGGGTGCTTGTTAAATGAATGACCATAGACAATGGTAGCGCTGCGAAACTCCGTATTTGGCTGAGTTGTCGTGTATCGTCCACTAATGAAACTAAAACAAAGCATTTCGAAACTAAAATAAAATAATTTCTGTTTTTAACTCATACTTTGGTTGTAGCACTGAATGTCTGAGTTCCTCACCCCCCACCTTGTACCCCAAGAAGGACACCTCTCTCTGCATAAAGTGGCACTTCTCGGGGTGCAGCTTCAGGCCAGCTGCTCTAATCCATTCCAGCACCCGCCGCAGGGCCCCCAGGGCGACCTCGAAGGAGCTGCCATGCACCAGGATGTCATCTAGGTATACCAGGCACTGCTGACAGGGAATGCCAGCCAGCACTTTGTCCGTCATCCTCGCGAAGGTGGCAGGGGCATTACAAAGTCCAAAGCTGAGGACCTTTAACTACCACAGCCCCCGCCTGGTGCAGAAGGCTGTCTTGGGTCTGGCCTCTGGGGAGAGGGGCACCTGGTAATACCCGCTGCGGGGGTCCCAGGAGGAGAACCAGGAGGACCCCGAGACCAGGTCCAGGGACTCGTTGATGCAAGGCAGGGGGTATGAATCTTTCTTGGTTACCTCATTCACCGGCCTGTAGTCTGTGCAGAGCTGCCAGCCACTGATATTCTTGGGGACCATGACGACTGCTGCTGCCCAGGGGCTGTCGGAGGGCTCGATGATGTCTGCCTGCAGCATGTTCCACACAGCTCTGGCACATGCCAGCTGATGAGCCAGAGGGAGGCGGCAAGGGCGACACTTGATAGGACGTGCGTCCCCCGTATCAATCTCGTGCTGCACTAGATGAGTCCTCCCCACCTCCTCCTCACTCATGGCAAACTGCCTTGGAACTCCAGCAGCAGCTGCCACAGCTGCTCCTGCTGCTGGGAGTCTAGGCTGTCACAGTTCTTCCTCCATACCTCCTTTACTGCAGACAGCGCCCCCTCCTCCCCCAACTGGGGCAGCAGGGCCGAGGCTTTCACCCATGCTGGTGAAACGACATGTTCTGGAGGTGGTTGGGGGGGGGGGTCATACCGGTTGGGTGTCACAGGGGGAAGGGACAAGGAGGGGGGGTTGCTGAAGGCAGTCTCGGCTGTACTTACTGTCAGTGTGAACAGTCTGACAGGAGGCGTGGCAGAGGTGACAACGGGGGCCATAGTGACAGCAGGTCCCCCTTGGAAGCTCACCCTGCTGCCCCCTCCAGGTCCAGCCGGCAGCCCGTAGCCCTCAAAAAGTCCAAACCCAGAATACACAGGCCCTGCAGCGCAGCTATCCACACCGGGTGATGCACAGACCTCCCTCCTACAGTCACAGTCAACATGCCTTTACATTTCAGAGGTACCAGCTCACCCGTGACCGTGCGCAGCTGCACAGTGGTGGGCACAAACTGAGTCCAGCCTGGCACCACATCCGGCCTCACCAAAGTTACTGTCGACCCCGTGTCCACCAGGGGAGAGCAGGGCACCCCCTCCACTGTGACAGGGACATAACAAGAGTCCCCAACACAGGTACGCCCCACCACCACAACAGGCTCCAGACATGTGTTATCATCTGCTTCTGGGGGAAGTGAAGCCTGGCTCCCCGGCTGTGCTGATGGGCCCCTCCTGCCGATAGCAAAGCTTGAGTAGGTAGGGTTGGGGTTTTGGTTGTGGTTTGGGTCTGCACAGCCCCCTCTATACGGGCCCCGAGTCGTTTCTCTGAGCCTTGGGTGACTTGGGGCATTCCCTGACCAAATGCCCTAGCTGTCTGTGGCCTGCATGCCGTCTGTACTAACACAGCCCTTAAGCCACTTCAGCCACCTATGCCGACCTCTCCTCCTCTGAGGTGCTCCCCACTGCAGCCCTCACAGCAGATGAGCTCTCCTTTTGACAGCCCCCAGCAGCCACACCCCACACATTCTCCCTCTCTACAGCCATCTCCAAGGCTGCTTGCAAAGTCTGTGGATGCTGCAGCTGTACCTGGACAAGTAGTTCAGTGGGGCTCTGATGAACTGGTACTGTGCCAACTCGCTCTGCACACCAAGGGGCATGTGGGCATACGCCCGCCGTGTCAGGCTCTCAATGTCGTTGCCTAACATCCACAGCGGCTCCCCGATTTTCCACACCGATTACTCAGTTCATTACGCAGAAGCTCAGGCTGTAGACACTGTCCAAACTGCCTCTGAAGAGCCCCCACTAAAGCCCTATAACTACGTCTGCCCTCCGGGCTAAGCAGCAGAATGCAGGACAGAGCATCGTCCGTGAGGCACAAAGCCAGCTGTAGCGCTTCAGCCTCCATCAACCACCCTTCTGCCTGGGCTAACAGCTCAGTACTTGGGCGTTTTCACTGCTGTGACAGCTACGGGGTGATGGGCACCGCCATGTTTGTTTACATCCCAAGCCTCAACCTGTGACCCACATCCTGCGGAAGGAGGAGAAATGGTGCCAAACGCAGATGAGGAATTCATGCCCGCGTCGGCAGCCATCTTCACAGCAGACTCCCTCAGGCGACCCTTCGCCTCCCTTGAAGCCCTTGTGAACTCCCTGGCTATGTCCTCCGACCACCCGCATGCTCCTTTCTCCTCTCCGTCTCTCACCTCCTCCTTCTTCACTCTCGTCCCCCCATAGTATTCCATGGCAAGTAGCTAGCTAACCGGCTAACTCACTGACACAACATGCTAGGCTAGCTCCCGACAGGATTGTTGTCCTTCGTCCTATTAGTTTACTTCTGACACCAGTGTAATGCTCCAATTACGAGTCGGAGATGAAAGTCGAATTCACAAATTAAATGGTTTATTAATCACAAAATGAAAACAGCGCTGAACAATACTCAGTACCGGAGCAACACTCTCATTAAAAGTTCACAGTTGAAAGAGAGCGGAAACACACAGAACAGTGAATAAGTACCAAGCGGGACCAGCCCTTCCCCCCCGCTGCTCCACCAACCACAAGCACGCACGATGACCAACATTCCATGCATTCCTGTGACTGGCAGAGAGCAGGGTGATTGACAGGCTGACCCCGCAAACCCAGAACTCCATCTGTACAGGGTTGCTAAATACTTTTCCCTCACCGCAACTGGCGCTCTAGGAAAGAGAGGCGCCCACTCTCACCAGTTGCTCGCTTGCGACCACAACCAGTGCTCGAGAAGGAGAGACGCTTGCTCTTCAAAATGTCACTTTCTCTTTGTATTCAGGAGTTGTCGTAACGTTACTGGTTTTCAGGTAAGCTTATACTTGAAGTAAATCGACATAAAATAGCTATTTTGGATTACCATGGTGGTTGAATGTGGCACTTGCCAGTTATCTTTAGGCAACAACAAAACAAATATGCATAATTTTTTTATTATTCAGTCATTTAAATGTATTTTAAAACTTATTTTTCTAAGCCTAAATTTCCCACTATAAAAGTTCACCCAAACTGTCTGGGCGTGGTAATGAGGACTGTCAGTTAGCTATGATTGACACCATATGCCCCGTCACCATAGCTACCTCCATGATACGCGCTCATCTTGGGAGACTGAATTTTCACAAGCTAGCTAACTTAGTACATCAAGTATCGATAGCTAAGGACGTTGACTTATATCCAATAATAATTTTTGCTAGCTAGTTAGCCAAGTTAAGATAAAACCACAACTACAACGTCCTTATGAACATTATCGATAACATTACATTATGAAAGCAAACTACATAGCTAGCTAACGTTAGCTAGCTAGCTATAAATGAACAACCAGAGATAGTCTAATAGTCCTTAAAAGGCACTCTAATAAGTGAATCTAACGTTAGTCAAATATTTGCATTGTGTTGCCTGTAAGCCAGCGGGGCAAACTATGGGTCACGAGTTATCCATGGGTCCCCAAATATGATTTAAAATGAGCTATCACAGCAATCTGACAGTTGGGAGATCAAAACGGAGCTTCAGAATGTTGCCATGTGTGTGAGCTCGACAATACATTTCTCACAGAAAAGGTAGTTTGTCACCTTTTTTTAGTTCATTACAGTGGTGATAGAAGTGACAAGAATTAAGTGGTACTGTGCTGTTAGCCTTTACTGATCGCCGTACAAGGTTAACGTGAAGTAGCTAGCACAATCGGACAGCACTAACCCATAAAAATGTACTTTGAATGGTACTTGCTCAATCGAACGGTAAATCTGAAAAACATTCGATTATAATCAGCGGCACTGAAATTTTCTTTCACACCCTCAATGAAGGGCAAAAGATTGAATTAAACCTTTTAAAGTTATATATTTTCTGAAACGTTATCGATTCCGCTTGGCCACAGTGAGTGAAACTAGGCGATCTCAGAATATAGTTTCTATGTAAATTACGTCAGAAGGATTCAGCCTTGTTGTTTGCAACCTAAACTTCACAGCACACTTGTAGCAGGACGGTGTGTCCAGTCAGATTTGGAAATCTCAAATTTGCTCTTTTCTACTGACACACTAATGCAGAAAACAAAAAATAAACATCTAAGACCAAATATATACTATATATTATGTTTAAAAATCTAGGGTGCCTAAGACTTTTGCACAGTACTGTATAATATTTGACAAGATGGACTATTGGGCCAGGCTCTATGCTAACAATTTTTTTCCAAGGGGCACACGTGCTCCTGTGTTGAAAAATTTAGGAGCACACTAATGCATCCCAATTAGTAGATGTGCTCCTGTTGGCACACATACATTTTCAGGAGCAAATGCTCCTAAAATAGGAGCACTGTAGAGCCCTATAATGGGTCCATCTTGTCAAAGTTTCCTTCAGTGTAAAACTGGCTATTCAAGTAGTAGGATAATAGGAAAGCACCTTATTCCCAAATTCCCCTCCTCAGACAGTGAGAATTATTTTAAGAGCACCAATCATATAGACAATGCATTAATCCACAATGCATTATGCTATATCCTACGCTTGCTTAGACTTTAGTGGATATGCGTAGGCCCACTTTGTATTTCAGTCAATCATATGTACATTTTGCCTCTTGGAGTTCCCGTCAGTCTCCCCGCAAGATGCATCCTGACCAGTACAAATGGTTCAGACACCTGAGCAGTTCCAAAAGATTTAGGAGTGGATAATGGCATATTGGGAACTTAATATACAAAGAGGCGTCAATACATGAAGCGTACTTAAACTAGGATGTATTTGTGGGCTGTTTGATGTTCTTCTGGCACTGAGGGGAGTTCAGGAATACGGGCATTTTCCAGGCATTTTCAATGATTTCTCAATAATAACACGTTCGCCTGTGCAAACAGTTTCATTAACCCAAGAACACGGCTGGTGCTCACTTAACTTTGCTAGTATACTAACTACGGATTAATTACTCTTGAGCTTCTTTACAACTTTTAGTACATCAAGTATAGCTACTCATGTAGGCTCCAGAAAATGGTACTAAATTACTGAACTAGTAGACTATTAAGCCACTAGTTCTGACTGGATGTTTAGCCTAAATAAGAATTCTATTAACTAAAACATGAGCCTGTTTAGGCCCAAAGTTTCCAAAGTCAGACTAGTGGGTTTATATTTTAAATTCACATGCAGCCAGTTTACAGTTTAGTTTTTCTTTTCCTTTTATTTCTAAGGGGGTGCAGCGCAATATGGTTTAAAACACTCCGTGCTATGAAGGTAGCCTACTATAAACAAATTGAGTGAGATTGATGAACATTATTTTTTTGTGATGCATAGTCTAGGAGGTTTTATCTAAATGCAGTTATATCATATAGCCTTATTTCCAAAGGTGGTATTTCTCGATATAATTGTGCCGCCGTGTTATAACATTACTACGGTTGCAGGTCAGGCACTCTTCACGGTAATAAGAAATTTTAGGATAGCGCTTTTTTAAATTTGCGTATTATCTATTTGCGTTTTATTTGGTCAACACCAGTTATTTTAAATGTGCTTTATAAATAAAATTTACTTACTTAGCTACTTACTTCCGATTTTGCTTGTATCGAAAGTACTGCGACGGAAACAGCGATAGATTTACCAACTATCTACATCTGTCCAAAATGTAAACAAGTAAGCCAGTTTTCACGGTCGGCAAAAATGTTATGACAACGTTAGCCCATATGAAGCTAACCTGCCCGGTTACAACTGTCACTTTTTCAAAGTCATGTCCGTTTGTTTGCTGTCACAAAACGACGAGTAGGCCTAGGCTGTATGTTTATGGATTATGGATTATGCATTATCTGCACCTAGCCCCAATTCGGTAGACTGCTGGACATTTTACAATAGGACCCAGCAGATACCGAGGCTGGGCTAACCTGCACCCATCGGGGGGGGGGGGGGGGGGGGGGGGGTAACAAAGCAGGATTATCAGGTTAATCAGATATCTTTAAAAAGTGCTACAAAATATCTTATGAAATTTGGTTTAACATCACCCTGGATAAGTGAACGTTGCAGGTTTGCTTTACAGATCCAAATCACTATCATCAAGATAACTGTGAAAAAGATTATGTTATAACATTATCTGACTAACTTTCTAATCCTATTTTGTAGAATATCCCCCTGGTTTCTTTTTTTGCGGATGTTTATTGTCCAAAATATAATGAATGTAACGGCGGTCAACAATGCGATATATTATTTGATAGTAACATAATGTAAACAAGCTTGTGTCTAATCAGAACTGATCGTAATCGGTCTGGTGTTGTGTTTGCTGTGTAGCATAGCTACTATTCTTCTACTTTATAGTTGATGAAGTGAAGAAGTGGAATAATTTGAGGGACACTTATGTGAGAAAGAAGAGGAAGGAGGGGGAGGGGAAGAGTGGCCAGGCAGGCAGGTAGAAGAAGAGATGGAAGCATATGGAGGCAATGTCTTTCTTAGACAAGTCCACTTCATTCAGGAGGTAGGCTATAACCATTTTAACTTACCCCTCATTTGTCAATTGCTTTAACACAAGAAACACTGCAAGCGGTGATTTTTACCAATCCTGTCATCTGGTGACAATTAGAAAATATGGTATCTACACAGAGGGCCTGATTTTTTTTTCTGTGTCTGTTAATACAATATTTGCTATTTTTCTACCATTTCCCAGAAAAAAATCAACAGCTCCTATTTCCGTCTAAAATATAAAAATTTCACCTGTCACTCAACGTTATTTATTTTTTTTAAAAGACTCCTATACACTTCTCATTACCATTTTTCTACAAGGCACAATACTAATTATTTGCTTTTGAATAGCACCCAGCGCAATCTAGAAGGTGAGGAAGGGCAGGAAGAGTATGCAGGGCCAGCAGAGCAGGTGTTTGACCAAGCAGAAAGTGAGGGAGAGTGTGGTGCTGTAGCTCGCAGGCCAGCCAAGGCAAAGAGAAAGAATAGTGACAGCATGCTGGAGGAGTACCTGAGGAAGAAGGAAGCCAGGGAAGCAGAGAGAGACAGAGGCTGCGTCCCAAATGACTCACTTGTTCACTCATTCACTATTCCCTATACAGTGGAAAATATGTAGCACACTACATAGGGAGTGAGCGGCAGAACGAACGTTTGCTTTGGGACACTGTTGTCATCACCCTGCGCTGCTACTAGTACTATCTTTTGAATATCTGTCGCACAATAATGGAAATTTTGTTCGTTATTTATGTGGCGAGAAAGCAACGTTGTCTTTGGTCCCTGACAAAATATTTTTTGAATGTAATCTGTACGTGTATATATGAAATTCTCGGTTAAATATTCATTAATGTTGGCATCGACCAAATGTCTAGCAATTTACTGTTCAAAAATCTTTTATCAGGGGCCGAAAATGACGTTTTGCTTGAGTTGCACTGCTACCGAGATTAGCTAGCTTCTTAGCTAGCAAGCAGCTTTCCGGAGAAAACCTGTTAACATTACACTTGGCACTCTAATGAAAATTGGTGACTTTGTTGTATCGAATACGCAAATATAATTCATGATTTTACATAATTATGGACGACTTGCATTTATACAAGTAGCTACCGCTCGCTTGTTACAACTGCCATCTTTGTTGAAAAAAACCGTAAAGCCATACCGCAGTGTAATGTGGGATGTTGGGCTTCCGGATAGCGTACATAGCTTGTACCCTACATTTTGCAGTGCATTGTGGGGTGGAGGTAGTTCACTATATAGTGTGCTACAATTTTATTTCTCAGATGCAACACACTACAAAATGGCTGATGCCAAAAGTAGTGCACTATATAGGGAATAGGGAGTGATTAGGGATGCAGCCTCGAGAGAGCACTGCAGAGAGATAAGTTCACTCTGTTCCTCTTAAGCTTGGCGCCTGCAATGAGGCGTCTGCCCCCAGAAAGGCAATCCTGGGTTAGGTTCAAGATGCAGGAGTTGTGTTATGAGGCAGAGTTTGGAGCTGTGTATTCTCAGCAATATCCAGATTTTACTTCACTGTAGTTGTGCTGCTATATTTCAAATTTGTTCTGTATTTCATATTTATTGTTTAATTTATTAAATAAAATCTTATTGTGACAATAACCTGTCTGCATTTGACAGAAAAACAAGTGGTAAGGCAAGAAACATGGCTTTTATTATTTATGTGTACAAAAAAACAGTGAAAACATTTAAAAGTTTACACCACACAGGAGAAGAGCAATGCTGTACACAGGGCCTTTCATACTATAGTATTTGGATATGTTAATGTAAAACTGGGGTGAAAATTAAATGAACTGATCAGGGCAGATGCAAACTGCTTTAAGCAGCAAAACCACAATGTACATGGGCCGATGCCCTGTTCCCCCGCAGGTTCCTGATTGGAGCTAGGATGCTCTCTCCACCATCGTCTTCACCTGGATCCCCATCGTCTGGATTCTGATCCTCTGGAGAGGAGAGTATGCAAGTTGCCTTCACGATACTGTCTGCTGTATCAGGGCAGACTTGCAGTCTTCGACAGTAGACCCTCCATCCAGCGTTGCATGAGGATGCCAAAACAGTTCTCCACTATACGGCAGGCTCTGGAGAGGCGGTAATTGAAGACTCGCATGTCCTCTTGAAGGTGGCGCCCTGGATAGGGCCGGAGGAGGTAGGGCCCAACTCTGGTGCAGCAGGTAGGAGAGATGGTGTCGGGACATCAAGGTCACCTGCCTGGAGGGCTTTGCCAAGATGAGACTTGGCAAAGATGCTTCCGTCGCTGTTGCTGCCAAAACCTCCAATGTCAACAGCCAGAAATCGGTAGTCTGCATCCACCAGGGAAAGCAAGACTACCGAGAAGGTGCCCTTATAATTGTGGAATTGACCGCTGACCACTTATTAAAGTTTAGAGTCTAAATCAGACCTGGGTCAAATATGTATTTGTTTTGGATTCAAATACTTTTCTGTGCACTGTTGATTTTGCCTAGTGTAATTGAGCCTGCCAATATGACCAGAACCAAGGGGCAACAACTCGCCTCTATGAGTGAAGCCTTTTACCCCAGTGGCTACGGCGTGAACTGCAACGTCTGGTTGCAAAAAGAACTTGAAACCCCGCCCACGTAATGTTAAGTCAATGGGGAAAGCCTGAAAAGAGGCCAATTTTCTCTGAGGAAATATAAAGTCAATACATTTTTTACACAAGAAATGATAGTTTAACTAGTTAATCCCATCCCTTATAATGTTTCCCCTGGGTCTGATCTTTTAAAATAATTCCGCCAAAATTCTCAAATCTGGGTTAATTTAAGTGCGTGCAATGTGGCTTGTCCTACTACCGTATGACCATATAAGGATTTCCCCATCCTCGCGGCCAGGCAGAGTGCTTCAGTGGCAGGTGTGATGCTGTGTCATTTTATTCCGATTTGCTAGCTACATACTATCTCACCATTTTAAGTCCAAGGTCCAAAAATGTTGTGTGCTGCGTTCAACTGTACTAACCGCTATTCTAAGAATTCTTCTCTCCAGTTCTTTCGGTTAATAATTTGAGACATTTTCAAATAAACGGTTCTATGTCAAAATGCAATTTCAGACCATTTGGGGGTTTTCGTTGATTCTCATAAAGTCTCGTCTTTTATAATTTGTACATGTTGTTGGTGAAATAAGGTAGGGGGATTTACTTAGCTAGGGGGAGCAAGCTTACTCTCGCTATCGATCTGTCTGTCTATCTAGCTACCTTGCTAGCTAGTTATCTCGTGATCTATCTATCTATCTATATAACTAGCTAGCTAGTAAGTTAGCTAGCTAGTGATCTATTTAACTATGTCAATATCTTAACACTAAATGTATCTTGCACAATTTTCTTTTTTGAAATGTTATGACAGTACATTACATTTTTACATTACAGGCATTTGGCAGACGCTCTTATCCAGAGCGACGTACAACAAAGTGTATAACCATAACCAGGAACAAGTATGACGAAAACCCTAGAGAGAAGTATCGGTACAAGTGTAGGGAACAACCGCATAGTTCGACTGAAGGTTAAACTGTTTAACACTAACACAAACGAGAACAGCAACAACGCAGTCTATGCAAAAATACAAGCAGTAGTTAAGACAGGTGCATTAACTAAGTCACCTACAAAACAGCTACCTAGTTACAACCCTAAGCTTACAGTCATTTAAGAGATTACAGGGAGGTAGGGAGGGATGGGGAGAGGTGCAGCCTAAAGAGGTGAGTCTTCAGTCGTCGCTTGAAGAGGGTCAGTGTCTCAGCTGTTCTGACCTCCACGGAGAGGTAATTCCACCATCGTGGGGCCAGAACAGACAGGAGATGTGTTCGGGAAGCGCAGGTGCGAAGAGGAGGAGGTGCCAGGCGTCCTGAGGTAGCAGAACGGAGGGGTCTGGCTGGCATGTAGGGTTTGAATATCTTGTGGAGGTATGCTGGGGCTGATCCCTTGACTGCCTGGTATGCTAGGACCAATGTTTTAAATTTGATGCGAGCTATAACAGGCAGCCAGTGGAGGGTAGTGAGCAGGGGAGTGACGTGGGAGTGTCTGGGGAGGTTGAAGACCAGACGAGCTGCAGCATTCTGAATGAGTTGCAGGGGTCTGATGGCAGATGCCGGTAGTCCAGCCAGAAGAGAGTTGCAGCAGTCCAGGCGGGATAGTACCATTGCTTGGACCAGGAGCTGGGTTGAGTAGGTGGTGAGAAAGGGGCGGATTCTCCGGATGTTATACAGGAACAATCTGCATGCCCGGCTTACTGCTGCGATGTTCTTGGAGAGGGACAACCTGTTGTCCATCACCACTCCGAGATTCTTGGCACAGGGTGATGATGTCACTAAGGTGTCCCCTAGGGAAATGGAAAAATCGAGGAGGGGAGAGGTTAGAGCAGGAATAAAGATTAGCTCCGTCTTTCCCGGGTTGAGCTTCAGTGTTCAAGTGTTTTGGATAGAAAAGGGAGGAGAGATACCGGGCGGTAGTTCTGAATGACTGAAGGATCTAGTGTGGGCTTCTTCAGCAGCGGGGTGATGTGGGCCCTCTTGAAGGATGAAGGGAAACATCCAGAAGATAGGGAGGAGTTCACGAGGGAGGTGACTAATGGGAGGATGTCTGGTGTGATTGCCTGGAGGAGAGATGAGGGGATAGGGTCGAGGGCGCAGGTGGCAGGGCGGTGGGCGAACAGGAGCTGGGAAACTTCAGAGTCTGTGAGGAGAGAAAATGTGGAGAAACAGGGGGCAGAGGGCACGGAGGGCGCGGAGAGGGCAAAGGAGCTGCGGATGTCTGCGATCTTTTCATCAAAGAATGCTGCAAAGTCATCTGCGGTGAAGGAAGACTGGGGTGGAGGAGGTGGCACGCTGAGGAGAGAGGAGGAAATTGAGAATAGTTGATGAGGGTTAGGAATGGAGTTATGAATTTTAGTTTGATAGAATTTGCCTTAGCGGCAGTGACAGCAGAAGAAATCTCTGTCAGGAGAGACTGATAGGCTGAAAGGTCAGATGGGTCCCTGGATTTGCCCGCCTTCCTCTCAGCAGCGCGGAGGCTGGCCCTGGAGGTGCGTAGGATGTCAGACATCCATGGACTAGGAGGGGATGAGCATGCTGGCCTAGGGACAAGGGGACATAGGGAGTCGAGTGCTGAGGAGAGAGATTAAGTTAGGGTGGAGGACGCAGAGTTAGTGGGGAGCTTGGAAAATGATTGAAGAGGGGGAAGGGAAGCAGTCACTCTGGGAGCGTGAGAAGACATTACATTACATTACATTACATTACAGGCATTTGGCAGACGCTCTTATCCAGAGCGACGTACAACAAAGTGTATAACCATAACCAGGAACAAGTATGACGAAAACCCTAGAGAGAAGTACCGGTCCAAGTACAGGGAACAACCGCATAGTTCAACTTGGACCCTGATGGTTAAACTGATTAACACTAACAACGAGAACGGCAACAACGCAATCTATGGAAAAATAAAAATAAATAAAAATACAATTAGTCGTTAAGACAGGTGCATCAACTAAGTCACCTATGAAACAGCTGCCTAGTTACAACCCTAAGTTTAGTCATTTACAGGGGGGAAGGGAGGGATGGGGAGAGGTGCAGCCTGAAGAGGTGGGTCTTCAGTTGTCGTTTGAAATGGGTCACAGTCTCAGCTGTTCTGACCTCCACAGGGAGGTCATTCCACCATCGTGGGGCCAGAACAGACAGGAGACGTGTTCTGGAAGTGCAGGTGCGAAGAGGGGGAGGTGCTAGGCGTCCTGAGGTAGCAGAACGGAGGGATCTGGCTGGCATGTAGGGTTTGAATATCTTGTGAAGGTATGCTGGGGCTGATCCCTTGACTGCCTGGTATGCTAGGACCAATGTTTTGAATTTGATGCGAGCTATAACAGGCAGCCAGTGGAGGGTAGTGAGCAGGGGAGTTACGTGGGAGTGTCTGGGGAGGTTGAAGACCAGACGAGCCGCAGCATTCTGAATGAGCTGCAGGGGTCTGGTGGCAGATGCCGGTAGTCCAGCCAGAAGAGAGTTGCAGTAGTCCAGGCGGGATAGAACCATTGCTTGGACCAGGAGCTGGGTTGAGTAGGTGGTGAGAAAGGGGCGGATTCTGCGGATGTTGTATAGGAAAAATCTGCATGCCCGGGTTACTGCTGCAATGTTGTTGGAGAGGGACAGCCTGTTGTCCATCATCACTCCGAGATTCTTGGCGCAGGGTGATGATGTCACTACGGTGTCCCCTAAGGAAATGGAAAAGTCGAGGAGGGGAGAGGATAGAGCAGGAATAAAGATTAGCTCCGTCTTTCCCGGGTTGAGCTTCAGGTTGGTGATTGTCCATCCAGCTCTGTATGTCCCTCAGGCAAGCGGAGATGCGGGCAGGGACCTGTGTGTCCGATGGGGAGAAGGAGAGAAAGAGTTGCGTGTCGTCGGCATAGGAATGATGGGACAAGCCATGGGCAGATATTACAGGGCCAAGGGATCTGGTGTACATGGAGAGGGTGAGAGGGAGCAGAGGTTACGGCGGACAGTGACGGTGGGGGTGGGAGGAGGAGAGGGAGGATGGGGAGCGAGGGGGAGGGAGAAGGAGATGAAGTGATGGTCAGACGTATGCAACCGTGAGATTGGAGCTGGAGCAGTTCCTCAGGAAGATCTGGTCTAGGAGGTTGCCTGCTTTGTGGGTTGGGGGAGAGTGTTGTAGGGAGAGGTCGAAGGAGTGGAGTAGTGGTAGGAAGGTAGCAGACTGGGAGGCCTCTAGGTGGATGTTAAAATCTTCCAGGAGAATCAGCGGGGTGCCGTCCTCAGGGAAGGAGCTGAGCAGGGTGTCTAGCTCATCCAGGAAGCTTCCCAGGGGCCCCGGGGGACGATAAATAACAACAATATAGAGGTTAGTAGGGTATGTGATAGGAGACAGGATGGAATTCAGAAGTGGATATAGACAGGTCAGGGAGGGGGAGAACAGAGAATTTCCAAGTGGGGGAGATCAGTAGACCAGTACCACCACCACGGCCAGATCGCCAGGGGGTGTAGGAGAAGGAGTAGGAGGACGAGAGGGCAGCAGGAGTGGCAGAGTTGTTTGGAGTGATCCAGGTCTCTGTGAGGGCAAGGAACTGCAGGGATAGGAGGGAGGCATAGGCGGAAGTGAAGTCCGCCTTGCGCGTAGCAGACTGGCAGTTCCATAGCCCCCCTGTGACCGTGAAGTTCTCACAGGGGGTCAGCGGGGGGTAGCAGAGGTTGGAGAGGTTCCGTTGTCGAGGGGGGCCACGTCGCTGGAAGCGTCTTCTGAGGGGGAGAGAGCAGACTGGAATGGGGAGCTGACTCATAAACTAGGAGGGAGCGACGCTACATATATATATTCTATAGATACCCTTTAGGATCACTGTTACCAGCTCATATTTTGGGCTGTTTTGGCTCGACTGTTTGAATTTCATACATGTGATAGTCTTCCTGGCTGAAGAAACGGGGGGGGGGGGGGGTGCAATTCTCGGCAGGGATGCAAAAAATGGCATAACAGTTGTCAATGTATAAGAGTATTTTAAAAATACAACATGATGGTGGACATTTCATTTGAAGTCAAGTATTTAGACCAGACCTGGGTCAAATACGTATTTGTTGTGGATTCAAATACTTTTCTACGCTTTACTGATCTTGTCTGGTGTATTGGAACCAATGAAATAGAGGGTATGCATTGACGTCACTTTCCCACCGGAATACACCCCCTCAGTTGGGACTGAGTGGCAAAACATGCTGCGACATGGCTGCCTTTATTAGAGGAAACTGCAAAACCGGGAGTAAAACAAACATTTATCTGCTTAAATTAAAGGCAGCTGGACTCGACAGTGATCCTTACAACTTACCAAAGAACCAGTGGTCCAAGTCTGCCGGAAGTTAAGTTAGGGCCAGAACAACGCACATGCGCAGTAACGTTGTTTATGTTGTTACCGTTGAAAGCGTCTATAGAGAGTATGCGCATGACGTCACAGTAAGTGGAAGTCACTGCGGTTACACCCACTGAGTGGCAGAAAGACTACTGAATGGCAGCGTTAGCGTTCAGCTTGAATGCCGCGAAAACACAAAAAACACATCTAAAATGGGAAAGAGCTGTTGTGCAATTGACTGTACAAATCGATTCAACAAGCAATCGGAGCTATCTTTTTACAGACTGCCGAAAGCTAAAGAAAAGAGAAGCAAATGCATCGCTGCAATTCGCAGAAACAACTGGAATCCAGGCACCGAAACGTGGATTTACGGTTGTTATTTTGTGTCAGGTATGTTGGATTTTTGGGTAAAATCTATTACACTGTTGTAACCCAAGTCGCAGGACGCAAAATAGCCGTTAGGAAAGCAGTTTGAAATTATGAAGCAACGTCTGCCCCATTGGCTTTAATGGGTCGTGATGAGATAATTACGAGCACGTTGCTTGTCTTAAGTTGATATAATAAATAAGGCTGTATTAGTATTACTAAATGTCTGAAGGCGATTTTTTTAAATACAGTTTATTATGTGCATTTTTACTGGATTTACATTTTAATAGGTAATGATGTCCAGTTATTTCTCAAAAATACGAAGTAACAACGGGCAAGCACCAGCTACTAATCGCAGGGATTCAAGCAATTAGTTTCACAATTCCCTAGTGGGGTTACAAAGTTAAATTATGTATTTTTACAAATTTTTGAAATGTAGTTTGTTCCTGAGATCAGGTTGCACCCCACAGCACAACAACCTGAGCCCAACATCAGTCTGCTCATCAGTTTAACTTTCACTCCGTTTGCAATCGGTGTCATTGGGATGGCAGAACTTGAAAGAACTGAGGAAATATTGGGTAGCATTGCTTTGGAATACATCTTATTTAATTTCGGTGAGGCAAGATAGCCTATATTGTTTGTAGTACCGTAACTTGGCGTCATTTTGATATCAATACTTTTGAGTAACTTGGCATTTTTGTACGTTGAAAACGTGTTTTTTATGAGATATTAAACACAAACCCAATAATAAACAAACACAGAGCCACGCCACGGCAAAATCCTTGCCGCCACACCATACATTAAAAAAAAATTTTTTATAATAAAATAAAATATATATATATATATGTATATATATATACATATATACACATATGAAATTAGCAAATCCACACTGTAACTTTATTTCTGGAGATCTATGAACCAAGTGGTTTTACCAGCACATATTTTGGGCTGTTTTGGCTCGACAGTATGAATTTCATACGTGATAGTCTTCCTGGCTGAAAAAACAGGAGGGGTGCAATTCTCGGCGGGGATGCAAAAAATGGCATAGCACCCCCTGATTTACTAAGGCAGGCGCAAAGCAGCTGCTGCCTTTGTTAATACAGTATTGCCTTCTTTGTTATAATTTCTTTCTGTTGCTTTACAGCTCTACTAGTGACTGCTGTTCTGTCTGCGTGAACAGCTGCCCAGTCTTTCCTCTCTGTTATGACTAATTTAGAAATGTACTGCACGTTGCTGTTTTTAAGCGCTGTGCGCATTCAGGGCCGTGGGAAGATGCTTTACTGAATGATTTAGGGATGCACAAGGGTTAAATAGCCTAGTCTATGTGTCTCTCCCTCTATCCACCACCTATCAGTCTGATATTAAGTTTATTTGTCTGTTTATTTGATTTATTTGTCATTAGTCCATGCTCACAGTTATTTTAGTCTTTAAAAGGATATGATGTAGCCTAGTTGACAAAACAGAATATGCAATCTAAAATTGTACTGTGGAATGACAACAAGAGGCTATAGTGTCACAAGAGTTTACTGCGCATAAAAACCACTAGTGAGGAAATGCTCGTTCTTGGCTACTCAGAGGAGAGATGCTCCTTGAAGGGGGGGGGGGGTATTTATTAACCTCTCTTGGTTGTCCATCGAATCCGATGATGACGTCCACTTCTGTATTTTATCGGTGAACTCTTTGATGGCTGAATAGTTCTATCCTGGACCCACAAGTCCTATTGCAGGTAGGACATATATATGTGGTGGTAGTGGTAGCAGCAACCATGGGTGTGTTCCTCCTGAGTCTCCTTTGCTGTCTCCTGGCTGTCCTTTCCTCCTCCTGCATGCAGATCCCATCCAGGCACAGCTGCCACCAGTTGTTACGGTCAGCAGCAACATCCTCCAGGTCCTCGGGTCTGATTTTGCACTTCCTTAACGCAGTCTTCAGCTGGTCCTTGTAGCGCTTCCTCTGCCCTCCTGCTGAGCGTCGTCCATGGTGTAGCTGGCCATATAGCACTCTGTGAGGCAGCCGATTTGGGGGCATCCTTATCACATGCCCCAGCCATCGTAGCTGGTGCTGGGTGATCATAGCCTCAATACTTCTGCAGTTGGTCTTTGTGAGTATTTCAGTGTGAGGCGCACGATCACGCCAGGTAATTCCCAGGATGTGGTGAAGGCAGCGTATGTGGAAGTGCTCCAGGGACTTGATGTGGCGGCTGTAAGTTACCCAAGCTTCGCAGCTGTAAAGGAGGGTGGTGATGCAGATGGCTTAGTAGATGCAGACCTTTGTGCGGAGATGTAGGTTCTTGTTTTGAAAGACTCGGCGCCGGAGTCTCCCAAAGGCAGCTGATGCTTGTTTAAGTCGGTTCTGGACCTCATTGTCAATGCTGCTGTCTTCAGAGAGAATACTCGCCAGATATTTCAACGATGGAACTACTGACAGTTGTTCATCACCAACAGTGAAGGCTGGTGGTGTGGGTGGGATGGTGGCACTCCATTGACGTTGACGGTCAGTCCCATCCTGCTGTACGCTCTCACTGCCGCCGCAAGGACAGACTGGAGGTCTTGTGGAGTGTGAGACACAAGAGCACAGTCATCTGCATACAGCAGCTCAAGGACCCTTTCTCTATGCAGTTTGGTGGTTGCTTGGAGCCTCCTAATATTGAATAGGTTGCCATCTAGCCTGAATTCCACTGCCACACCGCTGCTGTCCTCAATCTCCTTGTGGAGAAGCTGGGTGACACATAGGAGGAAGATGCTGAAGAGCACCGGTGCTAGCACACACCCCTGCCTGACCCCTGTATGTACAGGGAAAGGGGCAGACTCTTGTCCTCCTATGCTCACCCGAGCAGTCATTCCATCGTGAAACTGGCGGAGGATGTTGACGAATTTGTTGGGGCAGCCGAACCTGAGGAGGACGTCCCACAAAAGTTCTCTCTGGACAGTGTCAAAGGCTTTAGAGAGGTCGACAAAGGCCATAAACAGGTCCTCATGTTGTTCCCGGCACTTTTCCTGAAGCTGTCTGGCTGTGAAAATCATGTTGACCGTGCTCCTGTTCTTCCTAAACCTGCACTGTGATTCAGGCAGCATTGACTCTGTGATGTTGTTGATCAGCCTCTGAAGCATCACCTTAGCCAGGACCTTACCAGCAACAGCAAAGAGTGATATACCCCTACTGTTGCCACAGACGACCTTGTCACCCTTGTTCTTGTAAATGGTGACAATATTGGTGTCTCTCCATTGTTGTGGGATGTTCTCATCAGCCCAGGTCTTGGTGATGTATTGGTGTAGAGTTCTTGTACAGAGGTACCCTCCCTGCTTTAGCAGCTCACCAGGGATCTTGTCATTACCAGGGGACTTGTTGTTTCTGAGGGAACGGATAGCTAATAGGACCTCCAGGAAGGTTGGGGGCTGGCTGAGGTTGTGAATGGGAGGAAGTTTAGGCAGTTCATCCAAAATGGTGGGGTCTGCATCCGAGTCCTGATTAAGAAAGGTATAAAAATGTTCAGCCCACCTCAACAGGATGCTATTCTGGTCCTTCAAGACTGTTAGACCATCTGCTGTTTTCAGGGGAGTGATGCAGCGATTTATTGGGCCGTAGATGGTTTTGATAGTGTGAAAACCTCACAGCTAGACCAATGAGGGTTTGTAGCTGGAGGGGAAGGCACCGCGTGTTTTCCCTTGGCTGGTGTGAGTTAAAATCACTGGGCACAGGGCACAATTATATTTAAGAATGCAATGGATCCGTCGCCACTGGTCAGATATGAATGCGCTGCTTCATATCCCGCTTAAGACTGGCCTGAAACGGACCAGTAACATTCTTGTTACTCTCCGTTCGCAAACGGGGCTATGTTGTCATCAGAGATATATCTGATCTGTCGCCGGACTGTCAATATTCCAATGGGAGCATCAGAATATTCACAAATGAGCGGAACAACACATCACATATGTGACGGGTGCTGGAGAAAAGATCCGCAAGTCGCAAATCTTGAAATCGCGCTAGGAGGCAAAAAAGGTTTTTTAAATTTTTTTTTACTGTTTTCCTTTTTTTCATATTACGAAAGTTAAAGTGTTGAAGAGGTCACTCAATAGAATAAACAACATTTTTAGGGTCACTAAATACTTAGAATTTGTCAGCAAAGTGGGCTTGTTTTTGTGATTCTTACAGCCGGGTTTTGGAGGCGTGATGGGGGTGCAGTTTAATTAGCATGTTTGATTTCGTTGGTTATTGTCACTTTGTTTCGGTCAAGCCACCGCCCATAAATAAAGCTGTGTGGTAGTAGCCTATGTTTGTTTACTGTGTGAGGTTGCTACAATGGCGGACACTCAATCAGTAGGTGAGAGTATAAGCTTTCTAACGATGTATAACATGTCTAATTTTGCTTTTGGAATAGTGTTTTATAGGTTAGCGTAACCGAACATTTTCTTACCATGGCATTCGCTGTATATATGGTAGCATTAAAAGACGTTGCACCTAACGAAACGTTGTCAACGATTTTTCGTAATTCCTTGGAAAATACCATTATTATTGAGGACTTCTGGGCATAGCTAAGGCATATGTTTGCTGATAGACCTATCTGACTTCGTTTTCTGGAGCAAAACAGAAGCGGATAGAACTGTCATTGATTTACTGTCTCTGTCTCCATCTACTGAACATAGATAAGATTTCATCATTGCTATGTAAGTGTTACTGCTCAAAATATTTCGGTTATATACGTTATTTTAGAAATTGAGTGTCTTTAAATAGGTTAGTGGTATTATGTAATGTGGATATTTCACACTGTAATGTAAGCGTTAGTTAGTAGTGTAATAGTTTTTGTGACGCATGCAACAGTGATGAGGAGAGTGTTGAAACATTGCCAAAACGTGGTGGACGGCTGAAAATTGTTTTCATATCGTTTCATTCCCATACAAGAAAACATAGGAGTGTACAGAGTATCGAAATACATACAAGAGTTAATTATTACACATGAAGGTATTGTGTGACTATATTTTTGCATTATGTTTAAATTATATCTATATTTCATCTTAAACCTTCATAAGGGGCTCATATGCTTTACAATGGACAAAAAGCATTATATTCCTTTTTGGAGAGATTTTGGATTTGTTTCTGGACCCTTAGCTATTTCAGACCAGTGTTAATAATTTAGACATTTTGGGTAGATTTGGAGATGCTGGGTACACTGCTTAGGTTTTGCTTCATAGATCTTTAGTATTTCTACATATCCACCCTTATATTTTATGAACTTGTGGTCAAGAAGTTTTTGATCCAGGACATGTATACTTTCACCTGCAGTCTCCCAGTATTTCATTGCAAACTAAAAAAGGAGCAAATTCATTTTAGATTTTTTGCCTTGACCATTGCATTTGTGGCACTTTATTTCTTACAAAATTATGAATATAAAGTAATCTAAGCTAGTATTATAAATGCTACAAATGTATTGCTTCATTTAAGACATTTTTCTAGTCTCTGTGGTGTTCACATCTGGAGTTATAATGCTTTAAATAGGGTAACCCCTAAATGGGCAAGGATTGACAGGTACTCTAGTGGTTGGGGTGGAGTTAACTAGCTATTGTTCCCACCCATTATCTCCCTGTGAGAAGTGTGAAAAGTTCAAGATCTTTCAAGGGGATTTTCTCTGCTACTTGATTTTAGGAGTACCAACATTCACATAAGCATATCTTCTTCAACTATTTTCAGATTTCAATGTATGACACATCATTTGAAAGCTTATAATGCACTTTCATAATCTGTAAAAAAACTGAAAAATGACCTTGCCCTACTTGAGGACCAAAACACCAGCACCTGTCACATATATCCATGACCACAGCAAGTAAGCGTAACAGTTACTATGGTTTACTTTCGTAATAATATGACTCCAAATGAAATTAGAATTTAAAATTTGGTTTTAACCTTACGTGGATCTTGGAGTGGTTACACTCGACTCTATCTTGTGCCATCATTCCTCAATATATGCTCCCGGGATTAGCACTATTGCTAAATCTCAGTTTGGTGAAGCCTACAGAGGGTAGAAGGCTGACCACCATAATACATGCATTCCTTTTTGCATAGACAGTTATGAGCCCAGGACAGTGTGCATTTATCGGGCTCCTTAAGGCGAATTTGACAAGAACTGATGTATAACACCCAAGGGTCCTCTTAAGCCAACCAGAACCAATACAACACCAATCCCGTTAGCGGGCAGATCGTGGTCGCCTATCTAACTTGAGGACCTCACTAAAGACTTTTGCTGTACTAGACCCCTGATCAGTAGGTCTTAGTCAGAATTGTCCCCCTGAGTATTTAATCAGAATTTCGGCTGAAAAGAATATTAAATGGATTAGAGTCATGAAGACCACGCAAGTTAAAAATAAGAAGAATTTATTAACAGGCAGGTAGGTCATTAGCTTAAAACAGTCAATTTAAAAATACGGAAGGTTTTAAAACATAAATACAGAGTAAAAAGTTCTTACCCAGCCTGTTCAGCTACACACGGAACACAGAGTATGTGCAGTGTGGGAAGTCGATTACGATCTTCCCTGTTCAGCTATGCACAGAACACAGAGTATGTGCAGTGTGGGAAGTCGATTACGATCTTCCCCGACAGGATTGTCTCCCTTCCTTTTAAGTCAAATCCCACGTTTGATCTAGGCGGCATTGCCATAAATTAACCTGGACGAATGATAAAATCTGGAAATTAGGCCCCCACCGCTTGGAGGCTGTTGTCAAAACAATTGGTAGGGAGATTGGAAAAAGGAGATGATTACCAGAGAGGACATTCCATTGTGATGGGTTTTCCCTGAGTTTCTGAAACTATGTTTTATTTAATTTTATTTGGTATGAAACATATTTCATTCAATTTGTTGAATTTCCCTGAATACGTCCATACCAAACATGTCAAGGGGATGTAATATTATGGTGCAGTCATGAAAATACCCTTTTGTTGAACCATTTTACATGTAATCCATGTTATTATGTAAGGCATAATACAGCAATATAATGAAAACATGTGCATGGTTTGTAAGGTTTTACGGGGTTTGTGAATATGATAAACAGATGGTTTAGAGTCCAGATCCAGAAAAGAAATAAAAAGTGTAATGACAGAGGGGCCCACATAAGGGCACTGTGGTACTGTCAAGAGCAGTTGCCCCACCATTTTGCCAGAGGCCTGATGATCTTTTCACCCTTAATGGCCCCAACACACACACACCCACAACCATAGACAAAGAGACCAGTTCCCTTTATCTCAGTCTTGTCCAGAGGGTAACATTCCAGAGAGCCAATGGCCTGTTCATCCAGAGGAAGTCCGAGTAACCTATTGTTTTATCACAAGGCTCTCGGGTCCTTTGAAGTACAGGATGAGTCCCAGCCTGCAGGCTCATTCAAATGCCAGCCTTTTCTGGGTCCCAGTTTGGCTCCCCTCTACAACAGCATTGTAAAAATTGTGCATGTCATTTTTATCGGCAAATGACTGTATTTCCTGTGCCTTTTTTGCCCACCACTTATTCTGTATGGTCTGAATAGTCCTTTGCACTTCCTGTCGAGCTCTCTGCCATTGCTGCCTGGTGATGCTGGATGAGGGGTTGTTTAGGGTTGCCCAGTGTGCTTTGTGCATGTTCTTCAGCAAGTTATGGATGGTATCCGAGTTATCGTCAAACCAGTCTTGGTGGTTCTTGCTCTTATAGCCAGTGGTTTGGGTTGCTGCCTCATAGAGAGCCGAGCTGATAGAGGTCCAAATCTGATTCATGGTGTTCTCTGAACTCAAGGAGAACTCCATCTCCCTTAGTTTCTCAGCCAGGGAGTGACGGAACTCATTTCTTGTATCAATGTTTCCCAGGCGGATGCAATCTAGCTGCCTCCCGTTAGGCCCTCACAGCCGCAAAGGGGGGGCACTTTCATGTGGACCTTGGTCATAATCATACGATGGTCTGTCCAGCATTCTGCACCTCTCATGGCACGAGTGATGAGAACATCTCTGATGTCACTGCATCTCACTATGACATAGTCAATCAGGTGCCAGTGTTTGGAGCGAGGGTGCATCCATGATGTCTTATATTTATTCTTCTGCTGGAAGATAGTGTTGGTTATGGTCAGGTTGTGCTCAGAGCAGAGAGTAAGTAATCTCATGCCATTTGCATTGGCCTGGCCAATACCATGTCTGCCAAGCACTCCACTCCATATCCTGCTGTTCTGTCCCACTCGGGCGTTAAAATCCCCAAGCAAGAAGATCTTGTCCCTCTTGGGGATCCGGCGAAGAGCCTCGTCCAGTGACTGGTAGAAGCAATCCTTGGCCTCACTCTTGGATGGCAGGGTTGGTGCATAAGCACTAAGAAGTGTGGCGAAGCGATTCTTGACCAGGGGGATACGAAGGGTCATTAGTCTTTCACTAATGCCAACAGGTGTTTCAGTGAGTCTTGGTAGTAGTGTATTCTTGATGGCCAGTCCCACACCGTGCAGATGTTGTCCTCCTGGGGGGTAACCCTTCCAGAAGAATGTGTAGCCCATCCCTTCCTCTGTTAGAGAGCCGTCATCCAGGAGCCTGGTCTCACTCAGAGCAGCAATGTCGATGTTATAGCGACTCAGCTCGGCAGCAACCAAGGCTGTTCTCCTATGGGGTCTATCAGAGCTGCCATACGAGTCCAGGAGAGTCCTTACGTTCCATGTTGCCAGTTTCAGGTTGTATGATTTCTTATTTTTATTTTTATTTTGACCGTGGAAGTGGAATGACTTGATAGGTGCAGTATCCTATCCAGGTGTGGGTTGAGTGGGCAGTTTTTAGGCCACCTTTTCTAGGCCCTTCCCCAGTTAGGGTGAGCTGTGCGGTCCCTAAATAGGGCTGCTCAATCGCACAGGGGACTGCCGAAAACAGCTGCCACTCAGTCCCAGCTGTTAGCGACCATATACCCTGTGCTGCTGACGTGCAGGGTTCTAGATAGGAGCTCCTAGTCCATTCGTACCTGCTCCTGTCACCAGTCACCCCATCGCCGCCAGACATCAACCTGATGTAAGGTCCAGGTACTGTTCACCGTGGTCAGAGGTGGATACCTGCGCAAAGAAGTTTTTAAAGTGCCATAGGGGGTGCGCTATCCCCGGTAGCACTATCTTCGCCATGATGAGGTAAGCCCAGCGGCATGGGTGGACCCAGGACAACCAGTCCCCCATCTTGGCTGCAGGAGGATGCCGGGTCCTTGGTTTGTTAAGGCCTGCCTATTGCGCACCGCCAGCACGTTGCTTTTCTGTCAGGGTGTGCTCCCTTAGCCTTGCCTCAGTAGACTTACCCACAAGGCAGTGGTGCTATTTACCCATAGTTGGGACAATGGTTGGCGGGCGTTAGGGCGTGTCCACACGGTGGTGGGACTGCACGCCTCATCTCTGGGGCCCATTGCTGCTCCGAGATCACCTGCAGTTTAGCCTGGGACCCCAAGATGCCCAGTTACCATGTGTGGCCACGAGGAGGCACTGCAGGAGTCTTGGTGGTGGAGAGGCTCTGTACTGGTAGTAGGGGAGACTTACGCACTCAGCTCCTCTTTTCACCCCCTTGAAGGGGGCTAGCCAGCGGCGGTAGCTGTAAGCAGAGAGTAGCAAGTAGAAAGCGGCATGCACTAACTACAAGCACTTCTACGCTACACTACTGCACTAGGCGCTTCACACACACCCTGTGGCAAGAGCCACCCACACCACTAAGCAACACAGATGGGTATTTATTAACCACTAAGCAAACTGTCTGTTTGGTGCGTATGTTAACGCAAGCCTCAAGAGTGATCAGACTTTGAATGATTTTTGACCAAGCTACAGGCAACCCAACTCCTGTCGAAGAATATGAATGAACCAAATGCGCACTGCGCACTGCGCACAGCTGGAACTGTTTACAAACAAACGGGACTTTCCTCAAATTAAATACTCAGAAAAAAACCTATTATCTTACCTCAGACATACGGCTAGCCGCTGCTCCGGGTCAATCGGCTCTCTGAAATTACTCCTCTGCTTCTTCAAGCTAGGTTCCAGCTGTTGCAGCAGTGCTTTAAATTGTCTGACGGACATCCTGAAGTATGTTCTGAAGCGGCTGTGGTACAGTTTAAGCTCCTGAACCAAGCAGTGGAACTCACCAAGTCCCAAGTGCTCTCTTTGTCAATACTGGGTGTACCCAGGTATTTGGTTTTTTTTCCTTCTTTTTATTAAGTAAAAGGAGCACCAGGTCATCATCGCTTGATGTTGATTCCATTTTGTTTTTAGTGGCGCAATTGTTTTTAGAACCTTAATAATTTATTCGCAAAATCGCATCACACTTGATTTGAATACTCAGGCGCGTCAAAATTCGCCTCCGAATTATTTGCATTTTCATGTCGTTTACTCGTCACATCCCTGGTGTGTAAAGACCTTAAAGCCCCGTTTTGCCCTCCGTATTATATAGCTAGCTAGCTGTGACATGTCCTCACCTCCGTAACGTTATTTGTTGTCCTTGTGTCCATACATCTGTATCGGTGGTTGTAGCTGTGTCCCCTTAGCTAATACTCATGCATGCAGGATAGCATCCATACGCTCTAACTAGGTTAACTAAAGTAGGCGATCCGTATCCGTTAACTAGGTTAGCTAAAGTAGGTGAAACGCGAACATGTTAGGGTTAGCTAAAGTGAAGTTAAGGAAAATGACATGCATTTGGAAAACTGATGGGAAATAAAACAATTTATTGATTTCTAATGCCCCCTTTTGATATTTCTATTCAACGCTTTACTTGTGTGCCACTTGTGACATACACCTGTTGTGGTGCTTTCTCCGGTTACCTTATGAGGTGACCGTAGCCTTCAGCCAGGAGCAGATGTCATCAGATGGTACCCAACCTTCACTGAGTGTTTCAACCCATAACCACAACACGCTCCAGTTGGTGGGCCGGCAGTGGTGGCCAAATCACTGCCTGTCTGCTCCTGGCTTCCAGTTTCCCTCCTCCCACTTACTCCATATCCAGCAGGAGGCTCGTTCTGCCTCCTCCCCCATCCTACGAGCTGCTTGTTTTTTGCTCCTCTCGTCCAGGCCCAGAGCTGACAACAACCGCCATGCTGACCTGGCTGGGAAACCTCTGCAGCCGATCTCCACAGGGAACAACCATGCCTGCCATCCCTTGTCCTTGCATTCCTGGACTAAGGGCTGGTACTTTAACTCTCAGGGGTCTAAGGGTAAAATGAGGCAAACTGGTGATTCTGCGATGCTCTGGCATTTGTGTAAATTTCATCAACTTCATATACAGTGATTCCAAAGTTTTTCATATCTTTATTTTCAGCACAAACTCAGCTACAAGAATATAGCAGTAGTAAGTAGGTCATAATCATGTGTGGATTGTAAACTGCTCTAAAATCACACAAATTGTAAACAGTAGTTTTGAACATGCACAGGAATGTTGTAATAAAACACACTAAACAATTGTGAATAAGAATTTTGGTCACTGAAATGTGTTCATCAAGGTCTTGGGTATCAAAAGATGACAAAATATTTTTGCAAATCCAATGAGAAATATAAAATAAATTGCTAAAAGTAAGTGTTGTGACTATTATTTTTAAAAACGGGAGGGCTAATGGCCTTTCTGTAATGAATATTTATTGAGAAGGAGGACCTGCCTGCTAAGTAGGCTATTCACACCTGGCCGCATGCCTCCCCACCTCTAAGACAAAGACTTTTCACAAAGCAATACACAGTGAGCCATTTAGAAGACAGAAACGCAGACATCATTTGATTTTGGTACATTCATTGAAGTAAATTATATGAATGGGAGATGCAATTCACACACACTTCCAGGTTATTTCAGAATCAACTTTATTAGGCAAAGTGCATAATATAAAAGAGCATTTACACAATATAAACCCAATATTTCTGCTTCACACACACAATTTGACTCCAGAATGGTTGCCACAAGTGCCTTACAAAACAACAAACACAAAAGCCAATTTATACTTGCTCCCTTTTGCTATTGCCCTGGCAGCATGCTCGTTGGTGTTCTTGCACAGTGTCCTGACAGCATCTGTAGAGAAAAATAGTTTGAACAAATCCAGAGGAGTGTGGGCTTCTGTCGAGCTCAGCTGCACTCCAGGTTGCCGCGCAGGACGGAAACGCATCACCACATCAGCAGATTTCTCAGTTTTCCATGACCGAGCTGGCTGAGCTGCTTGCTGCTTGTTGACTGGTGTCCTCTTGCCACTCTTGCGTCGCCTCTTAGCAGGTGGTAAACTAGGCTGTGTTACCTGATCAGCATCTCTGTAAATGTAATAGAAACAAAATTGTTAGGAAATGTGACATCAAATCAAACTTTATTTAGCACATTCCCATCAACAACAATGTGATTTACAAAAAAGGGACAAACCACTAACTAATGAAAACAAAACTTAGAAAATGTGGCAGTTATATCTTATACAAACAAATAACCGAACAAACACAACCAGATGCAGAGAGGTAGCCTATAATTTTGAGATGCAACGGTTAGTGTGGAAATTTACAAACGCGCATATTACTCGATATTCCTACAAACACACACATAAATTGCAATACAGTACACATATTTACAAATAATAAAAGCTATCAACGAAACAACATTAGCTAAACTCACGCAACTCATAAATAATGCCTCAATCTGAAGTAGGTCTTTTTAGCTAAGTGGTTAGTTTATTTCCCGAACTTACATGCAATATACTAACATCGATTGTGCGAGGACACCCGGTTTTAGAATCCTAGCCACGCCAATACACGCCACGCATAGGTTATTTACGTACAGTGATCAAGTAAAATAGTTACAGTGCAATTTTTTGAGATGCAGTATTGAATCGTTCGTAGTGTGGCAATTTACAAACGCGCATATTACTGGATATTCTTACAAACACACAGATAAGTTGCAATACAGTACACACTACCAATATTATCGTAAGAAATACACTTACTCATGAAGTTGATCCTCAGCTGGATCAGTTCGCAGTTCGAAATGACACCATTCTTCATCAGTGTCAGCTTCAGTGTCCGGACCTGATGAGTTCGCGTCTTCATGGTCGCTCTCCCACAAAGCATGAAGAACATCCAGTCCAGTCAATCGTGCCATTTTCCGAAATGAAATGTAAGGATTGCCCGAGAAGACGTGGGCTATGCTTCTGTGTGACATTTTATCCTTGTTTACAGTAGGCGCTCTCGCACATCAAACGCATCGCCCCTCCCCTGCCATCGATAGCAATTAGCATGTCATTATCTTGTGAATGTGGTCTGGGCGTACTTACTGCCGAGCGAACATCACATATTAATGAGAAAGACTTAGCACATGGCAATGGTCTGTTTGATCTCATTTTAAATAGCTTAAAACAATTAATATATTTTGTCAATGGGTACATTGGAATGCCACGATTCTAAGGTTTATGTCAATGTCTTTGTTGTGTCCGTATGATAAAAACTCGCGAAGTTATTCATCCAAATAGCAACGAAATCTTGTCGAGCTCCGCCGGCGGAGCTCTCGACCCCAGAGAGTTAAAGCCTTTCTCTCGTGGTCCTCTTCACATCCCTCCTCCCACGGCACTGTCAGCTCAACCAGAATTATTTTCTGGTCTTCGGTTGACCACAATACAATGTCAGGACGAAGGGTTGTATGTACCACCTCCGGGAACTGCAGCCTCCTTCCCATGTCAACCCTCATCTCCCAGGACCTGGCAGTTTGGAGCAGATTGGGCTTTGGTCTTTTGGTTGAGAAAGGCCTGGCTCCCTCCTTGATGAAGGTAATGACCTTCCTCAAGTCCATGCTGGCTGGCCTCTGCTTGCTTCTCTCCCTCTCCATTGTATCAACTAGAGACAGAAGCACCTTATCATGGCGCCATCTATACCGTCCTTGAGTTAAGGATGTTTTACACCTGGACAGTATGTGTGCTTGTGTCCCCTTTTGACCACAGAGCTTGCAGTGCGGGTCCTCTCTCAGCCCCCATGTGTGTAGATGTGCTGGCGAGGGAAGGGTGTCATACACAGACCGCAAGAGGAAGGAAATACGGAAGGGCTTCAGTCTCCACAGCTCTGCCCATGAGATCTTGCGCTTGGGCAGATCCCATTTTGTCCAAGCCCCCTGGGACCCTTGTTCCACTGCCTTTGACAGCCGCTTCTCCTCCTCACAGGTCCGTATTTCTGCCTGTTCGATGTCTCGCCTGTTCCTTGCACTTGACTTTCCCCCCTGCTGGAAGTGTGCAGAGCCGAGGCCTTGCTGCCCGACGCAGGGGTTGCCGATGATGTCTCGCAGCTTCAGAGAACTCACTGCCTGCTCTACGGCTGCGTTGGCTGCCCACTTGTGCCCAGATCTGGTTGTGACACCAGCTTGCTTTACCAGGTCGTCGCTGGAGTTTCTGAGACTTAATAAGACTCTGCACTTAGCCACCTTGAATTCCTCCACTACTGATGACAGGGGGAGCTGTAGTTGCCCGGATCCGATGTAGAGACCCACTGAAGAGAAGCTTGGGGGAATTCCCAACCATCTCCGCAGATGCTTGTTGGTTTTCCTCTCGATGCCCTCTACAGCAGTCATGGGGAACTCATAAACTGTGAAGAGCCAAAGAAGCCTGGGCAGAAGGCTGTGCTGGTACCGCCAATAATGTAATGTTTCTGAGTTGAAATATCTTCATTTGGGCGCTTTTCCAAGCAAATATTTATATATGCGATTAATTGCGATTAATTTGATTAATTAATCAGCATATCATATTATAAATTCGATTAAAAATTTTAATCGATTGACAGCCCTACTTTTTATACATAGTCACATCATTTTGTACAATTAAATATTTAGTACTGGGTTGCAAATCCTTTGCATTCAATGACTGCCTGAAGTCTGTGACCCATAGACATTACCAGACGGTGATCGGTATCTTTCCTGGTGATGCTTTGTCAGGTCTGTACTACAGCCATCTTCAGTTCCAGTTAGTTTCAGGGGACTTCTGTTTTCAGTCTTCAGCAAGTGAAACGAATGTTGAATTGGATTAAAGTTAGGTGATTGACTTAGCCAGTCAAGAACATTCCACTTGTTGGCCCTGAACAATTCCTTGATTACTTTAGCAGTGTGTTTGGGGTCATCGTTGTAGGTACCATGTACAAAAGACATGAAACTACAATGCCCATATGTCCACCTCAAAGAGTGACTCATATAACCACCCCTCCTACCAGAGCTTTCCAGTTACAGTATTGGCTTACTTTGAAATGCGCAACCTTCAATAAAACGGAGGTTGCCTTTGTTTTACCCTCTCTGTTCCATTTCCATCTCCCTGGACTCGCCACCCTTCTCCCGTCTCCCGTCTCCCACTCGCATGAGTCCACACGTCAGGAAGAGTTTGCAAGGCCTGCAAACGACCAAGGTGCGTATACCCTCAGCTACTGGCTGCGGGAGGAATGAGGCGCTCCAAAGCACTTCTGCATGATTATCAGTGGTCGAAGAACCAGGAGAGCCACGCACGACCGACATATCCTGCAGAGCAAGTCCCACGAGGCAAGCAGCCTGCAACAAGGATCAAGCTGCATGTTTTGGAACCCGAAAAGGCTGAATGGCTTCTCCTTTTCCACTGTTGGGAATCTTCTCTCGTGTGGAACGGGAGTCGGGAAAGGTGCAATAACACACTGAGCACCACTTTTCAATTGAAAATGTTTTATTTTCATGCACAAAGGGAGACTCGCCGCGGTGCCACGACAAGTGTTCTTTATGAATCTCAACCAGACAGCCACAAGTGAAGGTTTAAGTATTCTGTTGAGAGGTGTGGTGATTGCCTAGTCTGAACGTTCCCAGATACGAATATACATTGCACCAGACTTCCCGGGGACACCCAAATGGTCTTCTGCCGGTGACACCCCTTTGATCAGTAGCTTTTGTATATCCTTATAAACAGTGATTGAACTCTATTTGTGGCCATTTGTCTCTAACAATGGGAAGCAGTTACAGAGTGTGAGTGTGGGAATGTGTATTCAGAATGAAGTTAAGACACAGAAAGCAACTTAATTGTTCAAAACTATCACCACAAGCCCCCCAGACTTCGCACTGGAAACCAAGAAGCATTTCAATAAGCAATCCAAAGCAAAGGACTTAAGTAAGGCTGTCACTCTGGGCATAGTATAATTAGCAACAGACTGAACGTAGTAATATTTATGACTAAATGTACATGACGATGCTAACGGTTATTGTGTTTTATTGATTACTGTCGTTCTGTATGTTCGGTTGGTTCTAAGCCATCCGCCGCTCTGCATTAATTTTCATACATATCACGCACAGAATGGATCCATTTAAATACTAACTGGTCTTAACACGGCATGTTGATCTCAAAAAACACACACCGATAGGTATTCAGTTACCCTTTATCTGTTTGGCACGCTTCATGCGCCATTGTTTTATCACTAGCTTTATCATTTCAAAAACCCGTTCATTCATACACTCCACTTTGTTCCTTTGGTCTCCTGGAGCACATGTGGTACACAACCCCACAAGTAGGAGAACATACAACACTCCTCACATACTTGGGCGCACGTGCCCAATGCTAACACACACATACACACAGGCGCACACAACATCCACACACATTACATTACATTAGAGGCATTTAGCAGACGCTCTTATCCAGAGCGACTTACACAACTTTTACATAGCATTTTACATTGTATCCATTTATACAGCTGGATATATACTGAAGCAATTCTGGTTAAGTACCTTGCTCAAGGGTACAACGGCAGTGTCCTTACCCGGGAATCGAACCTGCGACCTTTCGGTTACAAACCCAGTTCCTTACTCACTGTGCTACACACGCGTGCACTCACATAGTTTATTGTACATCATTGTAGTGAATTGTGCTTTGCCTCTTTCAGTACTTTATATTAAATAAACTTTATTATATTTACAAGGTTGTCTGTATTGATATTACTGTTGTGTTGAATTGAGTCAGCCACTGCTAATCAAAAGAACTTTGTAGAATACCTTCACCTCTTAGCTGAATCATTTATATTAATTTGGTATTAGCTGAATATACTGTATGATATTATGATTTGGTAAAGATTAACTATTAATGAGTAATTTTAATAATAATTAATTTAATTAGTAGTTTAAGTTGCCAATTTATGGTTTGTATATTTAATTTATGAGACTGATTATTACATGCTGGCGCCACCTGTGAGGATATAGATGTATATCTTATACATTTTGGTGCCCCACTATGAGAAGTAGCGGCATGTCCTCTACATTGTCCTGCTGCAAGGTGAATCTCCATCCAATGCGTTTTAGGCATTTCCGATGCCTAGGATCTGAGCAGAAAAAAGTCTATAGCCCATGTTGTCACTACATTTAGATCAAACCTTCCACCATTGCTTGTGTCGAAAGTGCTGCTATGGGTAACAATAGCCGCGTTTCCACCAAAAGTCCCAGGAACTACTTTTCAAGGAACTAAAAGGTTCCTTCAGCCCATGGTTGTCTACGTTTCCACCGCGGTCTAAAGTCCCGCGAAGATTAGGCAAATTAGCCCACTGACGTATGAAAAAGCGACGTTGTCATCGGTCCATCTGTCCTATGATTTCTTCTGTAACCCCATACTACCACTGAAGTAGCCTACATTATTTTCTAATAACCGGGACAGCCCGGAGGGGTTCATTCCACTTATATACAACGGGTTACCAACAATGACTATATATGGTTACTTTTGTATTTATTTATCGATTTAATCACCTGGAATTGAAATATTCTTCTGCAGCCGTTTGGGCATATTTTACCGTTGTCAAGCAAAACTGTCGTTGGTAGTTGAACTTGGACCGTTGTTATGCAACAAACAGGATATAACAGGCCAATAGATTGTACTTGTTTTATATATCCTCTCAAACACATTCATTATGTTTTTATGCGAACATTCACTTTCATGTCTTGACATTCAAGGCGACAGAATGCATTCACATTTCCAATATAACTGGCAACAACAGCAGAAAACATGCACACGTTGTAAACAATTTGCTGTTTAATTACTTTCTCATCGTCAATTCCATATAGGCTAATTGCAAAATGACAAGAATAGAACGAAAACTCGGACTTGCGTGAAAATTTAAATTAGCAGTGGTACAGCCACCGTTTGCTTTCCTTCAAAGTTACTGCTAGCCGAGCAACGAAGTGTGCCCTCCAGATGCGAACCATGCACCATAAATTAGTCCATAGTCTTCCTGGTCTTTTGGTGGAATTGAAGAATGGCAGAGTAAAATTACGGCAGTCTGAAAAAGCTAAAGGGACGATTACTAGAATTAACCTGTTATTTTACCCTGACAAAAAGTGCGGAAGGTGATTTCCAGTTTGCTTTTACTGTATCACCAATGTGAATTACACAGAACTACCGCATACCTCACATAACTGTATCAAACGTTTTGAGTCAATTACAACGGGCTAACAAAGAAAATCCGGAAGAAAATATTCAGCAACCAAATTAATCCGTTTGAATGTTTTGGTACGTAATATGCTGTCCCAGCACGAATGCTTAGCATTTCATAAAACGAATACTAAAGCAAGAAAAGAACAGAAGAGCACACGTTATAATTCCAAGACGTTGGCAGGCTATAACCAAAACTAGCCTACTGCGCCGCATAACATACAAGTTTGATTTGAAGTTATTATGAAAATAAATTGGTTTGCGGCTGCAGATTTTTAAACATGGCGGTTGAAATAAAACACTGCAAGTAGTCGACCAATCAGAAATTTTCAGCGCTTGCGCCCCACACCAAAGGTTCCGGTACTTTTGGAAAGTACTACCCCCTGAGCAGGAACTTTTTTGGGGGTAAAATAAAGCCCCCGGAACTAAAGTTAGACCCTAGTTCCTGCGGTCGAAATGCACTGAGTTCCTGAAAACGTTCCTAGTTCCGGGGTAAAGTTCCTGCGGTGGAAACGCGGCTAATGATAGACTGTCCAGAATGTAAACAAGTCAGGAATTCTTTGCGGTAAGAAAATGTTTTACGACAATGTTCAACCATACCAACATAATGTGGTAACATTAGGTTGACAGTGCGGTTTCATGAGAAAATATTAATATTAGAAACTTAGAAACGGGATAAGTAAAGGGACTGACCAGTTCAGTGTGACTGACCGCAGCATAGAACACTGCAGTAACACTCTTTTTCCCACTCGATTTCGCCCCACAGAGGCTCCCAAGACAATTGATGTTTTATTTCCAAATGAGTAGATATTTGGTGTCATTTTTGGCTGTTTAAAAAAAAGCATTTTGTTGGCCCGGCAGCCCATCAGGCCCGTACAATTATAGGGGAAAAACTGAATATGTAAAACAAAATGCTATTATTTTGGATTGCATCTGACATGCAAACTGTGGGATTATAAATAAACAATACTTGTTTTCCTTTTGATTCACAGGACATAATCGGAGTTAACCATCAGCTGTTTTTAAACTATCTAGCATTATCGGCTGTTACTGATCATTGGCAGATCAATCGTTGCATCCTTTAATCCTTTAATGCAACTTTAATCTCAGTTTCCTTGTACAATGAAGGGTATGTGAAAAGAAATATTTGAACAGATTTAGTTTATTAAACTCGATAAACAAATGCATGTGTCAGAGGATACATGCAATTAAACACAAATTTTTGAATAATAATTAGGTAACTTTCACATGCACAACCCCAGGAGGCATAACACATCACTGTACAACCTGCTTTTTTGGATATACTTGAAGTGAGTTTTCCAGCTTTACACCACAATCTCCCTAATACTTCTATACCAGCCATTGTGAAGCTGACAGGCCATCGGAAATATATGTAAACATCTAAAATATCTGTCATCACAAATGACAGATATATGGGCCAATCAAAAATATATACATAATCACATAATTTTTTATGTATTTCATGATGCAATTAGTCTTTGCAGGTTTTAGGAACTGCCTCATACTGGTGTAACTAACATATGATAAATGGATGAAGGTGCAGTTGCTAGTATACAAACTAGCATAAAACATTGCCATTAATGGGCAAGGACAAAAATCCATGTCTTCACATGCAAGATCACAACAATCAATCACCACATGCCATGATAAGTTCTTAATTTACAGAAACGCTTAGGACTAGACTATCTATTCAGCATTCATTTTAATGTACAAATTAAAATGTGCAAACACATACAAGCAGATTTCACCACAGAGAATGGCACTTAATAGATTAGCCATTTAATTCTCTTTATCATCAGTTTGACCTTCTGTGTAACAGCTTATCTCTTTATTTTATCTGTTCAACACTGCCGTGCAGAATTTGTATGACCACACACAGCTGTGAACTTCTCACGGTAAAACACCCACCACTTTCCATTTATGTTAGTCGAAGACACTGCATCGTGTCATTTAACATGGGGATTCTTATTACTGGGTTGTTGGTACTCTGTTACCTGGAACTGACTTCTGCAATGTTTTTCGACCTGGGGGAGCAAGAAGAGAAATGCATCATCGAGGAGGTGCCAGAGGACACACTAGTAACGGGTGAGTTTGGCTGACACCAGAAGACATATTTGTCATGGCTGGGTTGGTCAGCAGTTACCACTGCATGAAGACAGTACTGTGCAGAGCTGCACTGTGAGTCGGGCCACTGTATTTATTGTTATGTTATGAATATGGGCTTAAACAAATGTGAGTTGCAACTTTTACACAATGTGCAGGTCATCACACTCCTACAAGTGTATGACAACAGTGTAACACCCCAGCTCTATATGAGAACTATTAACTGGATATGCATTAACACTAGTAATCTGAAAGGGCTGGGGCCTTGGGTTCTGTTTTTAACTTGCAACAGAAGCTATCCTCAATAAATCCTAAAAGAATTCTAATTGTTGTAAAAAGATGACAGTGAATTAAGAATGTCAATGACTTAGAATTAAACGATGATTTACAATGTACTCTAGTAAAGAATAATGTATGCTGAAGTATTGTGATACTAAAATAATGCTAAATAACTAAAAAAGTGATGAATTCCATAGTGGTGAAGTTTATATTATAAAATAATGTGATACCATATAAAACAATTGAATGCAAATAGTGGGTTTCAATTATGCAATTAGTGTATAACATTAGTGTCAATGCAAAGTGTAAAGAATTAGAGCAAATAAAATCAGGAATGCTATAAGACACCAGTTACATCCTCATGCTCTTCAACTGGGACTTTATAATATTTATATCAAAATAACTCAAAATATAGCAGTATGTAGCAATGTTTTGCAGTAAACTGATTTAAGGTCTCAAAGCATTTTTCATTGGTTCATCCACCAAGGCTATGACATAGCCTTGTTTTTACGTCATTGTCCTGCGTTTTCCTTGTGCATGTGATTAGGTATGTGACCAAGGACACAGCTAAGCATGTGTGGAGAGCGAAACTATTGCAGTTCCTGGTGCCGTGTGGTGGAATTGCTCCCTATAGGTTTCTATTGCTGTCATCGTCTCTACATATTGCATACTCTAAGGTTTACCCAAACTATTTAAAGTAACTAAACTTTATATATATATATATATATATATATATATATATATATATATAAATATGTCATTTGGTACTTTGGTGATTTAATTATATCTGCTTCAGTGTACTGCTTTAACCAGCCCTACCCCATGGAATACAAAATGTGACAAAATGAAATAAATAAATTCATAATGAATTAAATAAGCAATTCAATTAATTACCTGATAATTAAATAAATAAGCAATGAAATACATATCTATGAATTATTTTATGTCTCATTTCATTTCATGATGCACATAGCCTCTTTTATTAATTTCTTTGCATATTTATTTGTACACATATTTATTTTAAGACATGTTTATTTCCCCCTGTATTTATTTCAAAACAACTTGGTCTGTCAGTCAACATGAAAGTGAGGGGGTAATTCCTGGTGTAATTGAGCCTGCCAGTATGACCAGAAGGTGGGATTTGCACATTTTGAGAGTATTTAATTGGTTCCAATACACCAGACAAGATCAGTACAGCGTAGAAAAGTATTTGAATCCAAAACAAACACGTATTACTATACTGGAATATCCTTAATTTTGAAATATATACTCTCTCTGCTCTTCACAGGGTATTTTCTGCTGGAATACTGGGACAATGGAAAGCCAAATCACTTGCCTCATCTTGGTCTGACCGTCACTGTGAGAGACCCAGACCACCAGGTGAGAAACACATGCACCAGGAGAGACATGCAGAAAATTATGAGGACCCCACACTACAAATGGAGGGACTAACCACGTGAGACACAAACACATTGGGTGAGACACAGTTGAACAGGCGAAACATGCAAAAACCTGATGAGAGATGCATAGCAACCCGACTCTGACCCACCTCATTACATAGGAAAAAGCCATACCTGACCCGGTATTTCTTCTGTGTAAAGCAAAGCAGGAGAAATGCTGGTACACTGCCTTGGTAACAAGCCAAATAAACATTCCATCAGCTGTCCTCTATCTGTGTATTCAAACTGAGCACATTCTAATTTTGTTCCTCCCATAAAGTAATCCTGTCTAATGTTCCCACATGCAGAACTTTACATTTGGCTATATTGAATTTCATTTGCCAGGTTTCCGCCCACTTCTGGATCTACTTTAGTAGATTCCAAACAGTTTTGTATCATCTGCAAATTTGACTAATGTACTTTCTATGTGCCTGTCACAGTCATTGATATTCAGTCCCCTCCAAAAGTATTGGAACAGCAAGGCCAATTCCTTTGTTTTTGCAATACACTGAATACATTTTGGGTTGAGATAAAAAGATGAACATGAGACAAGAGTTCAGAATTTCAGCTTTTATTTCCTGGTATTTACACCTAGATGTGTTAAACTACTTAGAACATAGCACCTTTGGTATCAGACCACCCAATTTTTAGGTGAGCAAAAGTATTGGAACAGAGAGTATTTAAGTAAATGAAAGCAAATAACACTAAACAATATTTGGTAGCATATCTCTTGCTTGCAATAACTGCATCAAGCCTGCGACCCATTGACATCACCAAACTGTTGCATTCTTCTTTTGTGATGCTTTTCCAGGCTTTTACTGCAGCCTCTTTCAGTTGTTGTTTGTTTCGGGGGGTTTTACCCTTCAATCTCCTCTTCAGGAGGTGAAATGCATGCTCAATTGGGTTAAGGTCTGGTGATTGACTTGGCCAGTCTAAAACCTTCCACTTTTTCTCCCTAATGAAATCCTTTGTTGTGTTGGCAGTGTGTTTTTTTTTGTGTCTTGCTGCATGATGAAGTTCCTCCCAATTAGTTCGGACGCATTTCTCCGTAAGTTGGCAGACAGAATGTTTTTGTAGACTTCTGAATTCATCCTGCTGCTACCATCATGAGTTACATCATCAATAAAGATTAGTGAGCCCACTCCAGAAGCAGCCGTGCAAGCCCAAGCCATGACGCTTCCTCCACCGTGCTTCACAGATGAGCTTGTATGTTTTGGATCATGAGCAGATCCCTTCTGTCTCCACACTTTGGCCTTTCCATCACTTTGGTAGAGGTTAATCTTGGTCTCTGCAGTCCATAAAACTTTGTTCCAGAACTTTTGTGGCTCATCTCTGTACTTCTTTGAAAATTGTAATCTCGTCTTCCGATTCTTACTACTGATGAGTGGTTTGCATCTTGTGGTATAGCCTCTATATTGCTGCTCTCTAAGTCTTCTTCGAACGGTTGATTGAGATACCTTCACCCCTGTCCTGTGGAGATTGTTTGTGATGTCACTGCCTGATGTTTTGAGGTTTTTCTTCACAGCTTTCACAATGTTTCTGTCATCAACTGCTGTTGTTTTCCTTGGTCAACCTGTTCGATATCTGTTACTCAGTACGCCAGTGGTTTCTTTCTTTTTGAGGACAGTCCAAGTTGTCGTACAAGCTATCCCCAATTCTTGTGCAATGGCTCTGATTGATTTCCCCTCTTTTCTAAGCTTGCTTTTCTCCCAAAGACAGCTCTCTGGTCTTCCTGTTAGTTTATCTTTTATAACACAAATGCAGTTTTCACAGGCAAAACCCAAGGCTAAAACCAAGAGTAGACATTCAGAACTATTTATTGTTTAACCAATCAATCTAACAGGACACATCAGGGCAACAAGAAACACTTGTCAGTCACATGTTCCAATACTTTTGCTCACCTAAAAATTGGGTTGTCTGATACAAAAGGTGATATGTTCTAAGTTGTTACAATCTAACAAATCTAGATAAAAATACCAGAAAATAAAAGCTGAAATTCGGATCTGTCATCTCATGTACATTTTTTGACCTCAAACTAAATTGTCTTCAGTGTATAGCAAAAACAAAGGAATTGACCTTGCTGTTCCAATACTTTTGGAGGGGACTGTATACAGTCAGGTCCATAAATATTTGGACATTGACAAAGTTATTGTTATTTTAGCTGTCTACCACAGCATATAGGAAATTAAATTATGGATATGAGCTCAAAGTGCAGACCTTCAGGTTTAATTTGAAGGTATTTACATCCAAATTGGGTGAACGGTGTAGGAATTACAGCACTTTTTATATGTGGTCCCCCCCTTTTTAAGGGACCAAAGGTAATTGGACAATTGGCTGCTCAGCTGTTCCATGGCCAGGTGTGTGTTATTTCCTCATTATTTAATTTACAAGTAAGCAGATAAAAGGTCTAGAATTGATTTCAAGTGAGGCATTTGTATTTGGAATCTGTTGGCTGTTAACTCTCAATATGAAGTCCAAAGAGCAGTCACTGTCAGTGAAGCAAGCCATGATTAGGCTGAAAAAAAACTAATCAGAGAGATAGCAAAAACATTAGGTGTGGCCAAATCAACTATTTGGTACATTCTTAAAAAGAAAGAACGCACTGGTGAGCTCAGGGACACCAAAAGGCCTGGAAGACCATGGAAAACAACTGTGGTGGATGACAAAAGAATACTTTCCCTGGTGAAGAAAAACCCTTCACAACAGTTGACCAGATCAAGAACACCCTCCAGGAGGTAGGCGTATCTGTTAAAGTCAACAATCAAGAGAAGACTTCACCAGAGTAAATACAGAGGGTTTACCACAAGATATAAACCATTGGTAAGCCTCAAAAACAGGAAGACCAGATTAGAGTTTAAAAAAAAAAACATCTAAAAAAGCCTGTACAGTTATGGAACAACATCCTATGGACAGATGAGACAAAGGTCAACTTGTACCAGAATGATGGGAATAGAAGAGTATGGAGAAGGGAAGGAACTGTTCATTATCCAAAGTATACCACCTCATCTGTGAAGCATGGTGGAGGTAGTGTTATGGCGTGGGCATGTATGGCTGCCACTGGAACTGGTTCCCTTGTATTTATTGATGATGTGACTGCTGACCAAAGCAGCAGGATGAATTCTGAAGTGTATAGGGCTATATTATCTGCTCAGGTTCAGCCCAATGCTTCAAAACTCATTGGACTTCACAGTGCAGATGGGCAATGACCTGAAGCATACTGCGAAAGCAACCCAAGACTTTTTTAAGGCAAAGAAGTGGAATGTTCTGCAATGGCAAGTCATCTGACCTGAATCCATTTCACTTTCTGAAGGCAAAACACCCCAAGAACAAGCAGGAACTGAAGATAGCTGCAGTAGAGGCCTGGCAGACATGTCTCAGTAAGCTCCTGTGGTTTTATCTGCAGTTCTATTTTATCATCATTTTATTCCATTTTATTTTATCAGTGTTTTTATTGTTTTTTAGCCTGGTGGCTAAGATAACCAAAATAAAAACCATGTGAACTATGCTCGGTGAGGATGAACTGCTACTAAAGAAAGGGAACAAAAAGTTTACTGACCTGGAGGAGGACATCTGACGGCTCTCGGATGAATTCGATAAAAAAGACTTGCTTTTGTCCAGCATTATAGACGTGGCTCTTGGGCAGTCCAAGAAGATTGCCTCTTTCGGCTGATGCCATCACTCCCGTCTTCTATAAACTGGGTGATAGTTCATGTGGGAACCAATGATACAGCTTGTCAGCAGTCTGAGCTGACCAAAAAGGATTTCAACGACCTTTTTAAGTTTTTAAACAACTGTGTAAAGTCTTTTACACAGTTTTTATTTCCGGCCCCCTGCCCACGATGGGGAGAGCAGCATGTTTTAGTCGAATCCTCAGCCTTTACACCTGGCTCCAGTCCACTTGCAGAGCGAACAACATAGGTTTTGTTGACAATTTTAATTTGTTTTGGAACTGCTCCTCCTTTTTTAGATTTGACGGAGTCCACCCCAACAGGCTGGGTAGCCAAATGCTAGCTGCTAATTTGCAGCACGCTGTTCCATCCTATCCACATGACTGACTGTTTACATCCCGCACTCCCTCACCGAAAATTATTCCAATTCCGGTTGTATTACTTCAGACTATTGTCCCCCCTGCTAGCGACGCTAGCTACCCCCTGCTTTTAAAACCGAAGGTTGCAGCTTCTACAACCATAGAAAGTTTGCTCCACAGGAGTCCCCGTGGTTGGAACCCTATGTCACTGTTTCCAGCGCTAGCCCCTCCTACTGTCCCTCCTGGTATTAACACCTTTAATGGCTCATCTTCCTATCCAGACTGTCATCACAAATAGGGCCTCCCCCCCAGTGAGACATTTCACTGTGCGCAGCGGATCAGACCCTCAAAACCTGCGCCCCTTGGCTCAGGCCTCTGCTGTTGCTAGAAGTGGGTCTGAGCCCCTCAGGATGGCGCTGATAAATGCTCGCCCCATTGCAAATAAGTCTTTTATACTGAATGATTTATTAATCTCAAAAGGCCTGTGTGGTGTGGGGATGGCTGGTTTAAGCAGCCACACCTGCCCTGGGTCAAGCTAATTAGACCTGGCCAATTGGATAATTGGTTAAGAATTAGATAATTGGCCAGGCTAATTGGACCCGGGAGCAGGAGTGGCTGCACCTGTGCGTAGTGAGGCAATCAGTGCACACAGTTTAAATCTGCCATCCCCACTCACACAGGGAAGCCTCTCTGTCATGACAGTGTTTTACATCTGCTCATTTGGCTGTACCATCTTGCCAACCCTCGTAAATAAATGTGGACTGTTGGAACATCATCTCCCTGTGTCTCTGTGCTCGAGGGCCTCTAGGAAAGCCACTTCGGTGGCCTGCGGCAGGCTTGTTTGCCACAGCCTGGATTTCCTGTTTCTGACTGCTACTTGGCAAAGGAGTTTGGACCAAGGCCCATTAATCAAACTGTACCCACCAGACTGTTCTTTTATTAGCACTCCCAGGTCCTCAGTCCGGGGTGGAGGGCTCGCCACCGGAACTGTTTTTTAAGTCGTACGGTGAGCATTGGGGCTTTTACATCATTTGAACTACAGATAACCAATGTTGGTCGTTCAAATCCGTTTTATTGTATTTTAATCTACCGACCCCCTGGTTTTAATAGTTTGTTTATGTCTGAATTTAGTGTCTTCTTATCCTCCATCATTAAGTTGGACAGAGTTATTATGGTTGGTGATTTTAATATTCACATTGATAATGTTTCTTGTAGATTTGCTGCCAATTTTATTAATGTCACTGAGTCTTTTAATTTTATTCAACACGTGTCTGGTCCCACTCACATTAAGGGTCATACCTTGGACCTTGTTTTTATGCTTGGTGTAAATATTGAATCTATTTGCTCTGAGGAGCTGCATGTCTCTGATCATCAGAATCAGAATCAGAATCAGAATCAGAATCGAATTTATTGCCAAGTACATTTACACATACGAGGAATTTGCTTTGGTCAACACACCGAGGCAGCCATCTGCGGCGCCATCATGAATGTGTGTTATTCAACCTGTCTTTTAACATAGACTCTCTGCCCAGTAAACGTGTAAGATGCTCTCGCATCATACATTGCCTCTCAGCTGAGAAGTTTTCTGCAGATTTTGACCCTAGCAAGGTGTTGTCCTCTCATGCTGACGTTGATTGTCTGGTCCACTCCTTTAATACACATTACTTCACCGTTTTGGATAAAGTGGCTCCCACTAAAACGAGACTGTGTTCCTTTAGTCAATTCTTCCCCCTGGTTAAATGAGGAAATTCGTTGTTTCCGGGGTAAATGTCGGAGGGTAGAGCGACTGTGGAAATCAACTAAACTCCAGGTTCACCATCTCTATTATAAAGATCTTTTAACTGATTTTAATAACATGGTGAAGGTTGCGAGGGCTTCTTACTTTGGAAACCTAATTTCCGCTAGTAAACGCAACTCCAAAGTCCTATTTGACACCATTAATAACATTGTCACTTCTGCACCTGCTGATGTGCCTATTTTTACTAATAACACTGGACAATGAAGATTTTGCTTCCTGAACACTTTTGGGTGTATTTTATGAATTTTGGGCTGCTGATCACGAAAATCACCTTAAAATCCTCCTATCGTGTACCACTTTTTTTTAGATATAATAGCATAGTGAGTGTATTTAACAATAGCATTTATTGTCTTCAGGAAGATTCAATACAGAAGAAATGTCTTGTCAATGTTGCAACAGCTGCGATACATCCTGTTACATTTGTGGTGAGTATACGCTTAAGGCTCAAAGATGCAGCTTTGGCTATTAGGACAGCCAACCGGGGCTGCTTCAGTTTTTCAGTCAGTTTGTCAAAGTTGTTTGTGAAGTAGTAGGCCTCAGGATCATGCAAACATGTGCGGTGCCTCTGGCTGGGATGGTTCACAGCACAGCTGACACAGTCATTTTTCAAATCATTCTCAATAATATGCTCCAGAATGCAGGCTGTTAAAGACTTTATGATGCCTGCAGCAGCATGGTGTATCGGGTGACTCGTTGTTCTTTTCCTGATCTGATTGCTTTGCTGGTGAATAGGTAATGTCCATTTTGTCAAATTTACAACACAGGTCCTGCAACCAGTTTTTGTCGAGATCTTCAGCAGCAATTGCTGCTGCTGCTGCTGAGGCTGCCGGTGCTGCAGCTGATGGCGGTGCAACAAACGGTTGGTCTGGGAAAGCATCCCGGGGTTTGTCGTCATATCCCCAAGATTCTGAGGGCTTGGGCTGCTGGAAAAGCACGGATGTCCGTAAGGGTTTATACATTGTCTTAGCCTTGGTGGAAGTTCTGGTGCTGACTGTGAAAACTTTGAAATCTGGTGGCTTTTAAGGACCATCTCCCCACCTACCATGTAGCTAAAGGTGTGGTCGGGGGCAGGTCTGTGTGTGTGTGCTTGACCATATATGGTTAAATATTCCACCCTCATTTTAAGTAACAATATAAGATGACACTTGTAAGTTTTTGTTTTTTTATTTTATTTTTAAAAAATAGCTTTTTATTTAAGACAAAACATTTATTGAAAAATAATCATTTGCAAAAGGCACATTTTATTTTGAAAATGTACAGACAACAGAATAATTATACAAAGCAAAAAAGTCATAGAACCAGGCTTTGGACCATGTAGTTTTGTGAGCTCTTGTTCCAGTTTCTCATCCTCAGCCTCCTCTATGTCAGATGTTGGTTTGTTGTAACAGGCCCTATCCTTAAAACGGTGTTGAAGCTGCATTCTGACACATCTAAATGTCTCAAGCTGCCGAAGCTCTTCAAACACTGCATCAATTTCTGGAAATATGAAATCAGTCCAGTCCTTCCATAGAAATGTCACAGAATTGATGATCTCTCGATCAATATCGCCCAGCTTGCATTGTAGCCTACCAGGCATAGTGGTTTTACACAGTTCTGGAACACCATCATATTCCACCAATTTGATTAGCTTGTTCTGGTCAGTCCACAAAAGTCTGACCTCGATTACATGCTGAGAAATGTCCCCTTTAACTTTGCTCTCAAAGCCAAAATATTCATCGGAGGAGTCCACAAAGAGCTGGCAACAGTCTTTCATTAACTGCCAGTCTGACAGGTACAGACGTACTCCCTTTGTTGACGGGCTGTCAACCTCCGCGTTTGAAAGCTTGAAAAGTGTCACCTTGCTGCTGTGTTGGTCATCAATGGTGAAATAATAGCCGCACCGAAAGCCTTGGTCGTTTCCCGTCCACCACTCCTAGTGGAGTATACGACGCCGTGCACGTGGGATTCTGCTGTGGGACGCAAAGGCTTTCTCGGGCGCTTCGGGTGTTCGGAGAGCCGACATTTTCTTTTACGGTAACGTAATTTGTGCAAAAGCAGTTGCTGAGAGATCTTCAACACCCTTGCTACGGCTTCCAACCAAACCAATAGACTTCATACACATTCTGAAAAGTGGGCGTAATCCTGTTTGCACGACCAAAATACTAAATAAGAGTGTGTATGTGTGCGTGCGTGTCTGTGTCCTACCCCAACCCCGCCTTCTGCATGCATCTCCAGACGTAAATGCAATTACCACATGTATCCTACCCATCTACACTTTGTGTCACTTCGGCTACCCCAAAATCCTAAATGTCACCGACGATTGATGGGCCCTTCGAAACTTTGGTGGCGATGCTCTAACGTAACGGTGTCTCCTCCCTAACTCCGCCCTGCTTACAGGGACGCTGTGGTCATTTTGATTCTCGCACTTCAGCTGTGAACATCTACTTACATAGAGACGCACCACTGCTGTTTGTCGCAGGAAATGGGATAAGTATCTAACGCATGTGCTTTTTTCTACTTTTGGCTTTCTTAAAAACCTCTCTTATAACGCTTTAACACTCCCAATTCGTTCCACAATAACACCGCTTTTTGCACGCTTGCTTTTTCATGCATTTCTCTTCGCAGCTTAACATAACGTTTACCCTGTTCTCCCCACTTTTGCTAATCCATGCTTTTAAACAACATTGCTATTTATTCCGCTTACGTTGTTCCATTCCTTGCTTTTTTCACACACTTAAATCGGCACCCTATCGGCTTGTTAAGACTCTGCATACTTGCCTGGAGATGTTTTCTTCGATCTAATGTAGAAACCACTGCTTTAAAGCTTAGTTACTTACATATTCTCACATATTGCTTGATTTACTGGTAAAGAATAAATAAATGTTTCAAGTTGCACAAGCAATTGCCCCACAAGGAGTTTAGTTACACCAAGCATTCTTAACATTTTAATTATTTTTTATTTTATTTTAATTTATTTATTCTATTATTATTTTTTTTCTATTTTTTGTCCTCACCATCTGGCAACCACAACCACCATTTCCCCTCCTCTTATCCCTCACCAACCAAACCATATCAGAGGTCAAAAGGTCAAGGGGGCGGGGCATCAATCAAGCATTTTGACATGAGGTACATCATATTTCTCTCTAGCACAGCTCCTAGACCATTCAGACTTGCATCCACATGCAGAATGTAGGGCTTAGTTGGATCTGCAAAAGCTAACACAGGGGCTTGGGTGAGACACTGAATGATTTTGTTAAGCAAAATCAGCTGGTTGCTGGTCAGCAGCTAAGCTAGGATTGAATATTTCCCACATACATAACGTTTTATTCAGTGGCGACTGGTGAGCTGAAAATTGGTGGGGCGCAAAACCTTCCTTTAAACTAATCATTGATCTCAACCTGTTTTCATTAGTAATTTTCTTTTATAATCAAGCGTGCCAACGATTGAATTAATCAAATGGCAAGTAGCCTAACACACAGCGTCTTCATACCGTGTTAGGGGGATTAAATCATAAAATCAATTTATCCGTTAAAAATCTGTTTTAATCACCAAGTAGTCTACACTTAACAAACACGATACACCAGTCTGTTATCTACTGTGTTAGCTCTCAGAATAACCAGCAAAAACAAAACCTGCACTTCAATTTTGTTTACAATCTAGCCTACGCATTGCAGATATTTGCCATGAATACGAGTGCGGAGAAAGAAGTGCATGTATCCGCAAATAATGTTAATAAAAAATGTGCACAATTTTGTACTGCAAATGAAAATAAATGTAGGCTATATGGCCTAGGCTACTTGCTAAAACTGCCTATTGGGGAGAGCTGGCTATATATGATAGTATTGAGTAGCCCATTTTGTGGATTAATTGTATTGATACTCAAGGAAAATCAGGGGAAGATTCCGCCACTGCTTAGTGATTAAAATGGATTTTTCTAAATCGCATTTATCATTTAATCTCCCTAACACAATGCGAAAAAGCTGTGTCCCTTTCCAATTGATTAGTCAGATGTTTGCATGCTTGTTAATCACTGAAAATTCATTAAAACAGTTTGAGATCAATGATTAGTTTAAAGGAAAGTTTTACGCCTCACCAGTTTAAGAAAGATGGATAAAGGAGGAAGAAAGTGAGGACAAGAGGAGGATGACCGATTATTTTCGTGGGTAAAAAAAATTCTCAACATTAATGACACTCAATAAACTTGAAATATATTATGTAAAAGCTTGCATAAATAGTATACATTCTTTTTAAAACATTGTTTTCCTTAATTACAATTATGTGCACAATACATCAAAGATACAACTATTTTGAGCTGAGACATTCATTGGTTTGTACCTTTTTTCACCCACCTGCCACCGGCTCTCAGGGTCCACCCACCTCCCAAATCCCAATTTAACCCCTGAGTATAGGGCATATGTAGACAGTGTGAAAAACACACACATACAGTGGGCTCCAGAATTATTGGCACCCTTGATAAATATGCACAAAAAACAAATGCTAAAAAAAATGGCTAAACTAAAAAATAATACAGTTATTGACATAAGCTTTATTTTCCAACATGTGTAAACTAGTGTGTGATTAATGATTCATTGTAATCAACCAAAGAAAAAAAAAAATAAAAATAAAAAATAAAATAAAAATATTTCCCCAAAAAACAGGTTCCACAATTATTGGCACCCCTGGTTTAATGCATTGTGAAACCACCCCTGGCAAAGATGACAGCCATGAGTCTTTTCCTATAATTTGTGATAAGTTTAGAGAACACATTTGGAGGGATTTTTGACCATTGCTCCATGTAGAACTTTTCAGAATCATTGATATCTTTGGGTTTACGCTTATGGACCCCCCCCCCCCTCCCCTTCAGTTCAGACCACAGGTTTTTGATGGAATTTAAGTCTGGAGACTGAGAAGGCCATTGGAAAACATGGATGTTGATTTCACGTAAGCATTTCTGTTTAGATCTTGATGTATGCTTGGAGTCATTGTCCTGCTGGACAATCTACCTATGACCTAGTCCTAGCTTCTTAGCAGAGACAGCCACATTTTCTGCCAACATTTCCTGGTACTTTGTTTAATTCATTGTGCCATTGATTTAAAATAGTGCCCCGGGACCACTGCCAGCAAAACATCTCCAAAATATCAATGACCCACCTCCATATTTGACCGTAGGTATGAGGTGCTTCTCCTGTATGCATTCCTCTTTTGCCACCAAACGTGTTGATGGTGTGTATGGCCAAAACGTTCAATTTTGGTCTCATCTGACAATAGCACTCTCTTCCAGTCATAATTCCAATGAGGTTTGGTAAGCTCCAGATTCTTGATTTTGTTTATTGTGCTCAGTCAGGGCTGTCTTCGTGCCACCCTTCCAAGAAAAAATTTGATTACTTAATAAAAAAACCATTGAAGCATGAAAGTAAATGTATTGAAATAAAAGTATATAGTTTTATATGTTTGAATATATATATATATGAATATATTGTTGTAGTCTGTATTCCCGGTCACTTGTCTCCCCAGTACTGTCTCTGTGTTCCCTGAGCTGCTTCACTCCCCTGTACTTGTGTGATTTCACTATTCGGGTGGTTCCGGGTTTTCGTGGTTTCCCCCCTTCTTTCCAGTCTCGCTTTACTTTCTTCCTGCTGATTTCTAGTTTTACTAATTTCTACTAATCCCTACTAACTTATAGATTGTAAAGTACTAACCTCACTAATATACTAACATGTGAATATTACTAATGGACTAACACACACTAGTTTTGGGTTTTTGATAGTTTAGATCACTATACTAATACATTAACCAGTCTCCCCTTTTCCATGCTGCGCTGTAGCTCCGCCCCTTTTCTTTCTAGCCTGCTCTAACGCTGAGTTCTGCAATTGCCTGCACCTGTCTCTTGCTCTAACTGCACCTCTCTCTCTCTGCACGTGTTTTACCTGCTAAACCCAGGCCGTCTGTTATCATTGTTGTCTATGTGATTCCAGTCCGCGTTTTGTCAGTCCCCTGTCATTTAATTAGTTATCCTAATGTTCTTCACCTGGATGTTGTTTGTTACTCCGCCCTCACTCACGTAACCCCTCCTTGATTGTTACCTTCCCCAGTGTATAAATGTCAGTCTTTTCCACCAGTTCCCTGTCAGAACGTTGATCATATTCATTGTGCCGATTATTTGTAAGCCTTTGTTTATTGAGATTCCTGCGACACCCCTTTGCCCGACTTTGAGTTTGCCTGCCCCTTTTGGTTTTGTTTGCTTCTGGTTCGACCTTCGCTTTTCTTTGACTTCTCTTTTGCCTGCCCCTTTGTACCTTCGCTATTTCTGATCTCCTGGTTTTTGACTTTTTTGCCTGTCTTTTTACTATTCTTTTGGAAACTCGATTCGGCACCGTCCTCTCTCTGACTACCTGGCTTCGAAACTCGGACTGATTAAAGACAACGTTTTTTGGATTTCCCTGGTCTGCGTGTGGGTCCTTACACAGAACATCACATATATATATAGTATATGTTTGAACATAACATAATAGATTATTATCTGTGTCATTTATTATATGCAGCCTTTTTTCTTCATTTTTATTAAGGGTGCCAATAATTCTGGAGCCCACTGTACATGCATGAACGCACATACACAAGCACTGTCAGTTGAAAAATAATCCAGGTGGACTGGAAACGTGTTAGGAGTGAGAAGACATACAAATACAATCACACAAAAGACAACAGCTAATGTCATTGCATAATATGTCACAATGGCTTCAATTATCATATATAAATTAATCAATATATGATCCAAAGATAAATTGCATTTAATACAAAACCATGTAATTAAAAAATGTGTGCTCCAGAAAACCTGACCAGACTTCTTGGCCAAATTAAAGTTTGGCATTGCAGCAGAATTATGTGTCCCACCAGGTCAAGCTTTTACAAACTGGGAGAGAATGACATGTGATGAGAATAGGGGGATATAAAAAAAGGGAAAAGAACCATTCCAAATAAAACAAAACATTGTAGTTAAGTTTGCTGTCGTGGTAAAAAAAAAATAAGTAAAGAGATCAGCACTAGGAAAATTAAAAGATGGTAGGCCATTACCATTCCTAAATTCAGTGTTGGCTGTGGGGAGGATATGTGTGAGATCACTGCAGTGGGGACAGAAAGAGCAGGAGCTGCAGAAGGTGATCTGACTTGATTTATAGCCAGCTCATGTCAATTTAACAGGGAATCACTGTCCAAGGAATTTTATCAGTCTATGTTTATTATATAATGCAACTACGACTTTCTATGACTATGTCATTGCTATGTCATTGCTCCACAGAACATCATAATAATAGATAACACATTGATAATTACATCATGTGGCTAATTTACCTGATCTTTCAGGTAAATTTCCGTTAGCTAGCTAGACATTAATATAATTTTAGCTACCTAATCCAGCTAAATTACTATCAGAGACGGCAGAATAAAAGTATATCGTCTCTGCTGCTATCAAACGACCGTTAGCTGGGTTTTCCTCTTGACCATTTAACAATTTCATTTCATTTCTTACCTTGATTATAATGCAATATTCTGCTGCATTCTTGCGCGCTGTCGCTGTCATCGTTTAAAAGCTGCGTTGCCGCAAGAAAGATTGGCAAGAAATGGACGAGCATGATGAGTCCCGATTGGTAAGAAATGGAGCTGCAGAAAAGGGGAGATTTGATTGGTAAGAAATGGACGAGCTGAACGAGTCCCAATTGGTAAGAAATGGACCAGAGAGACGGGGAGATTTCTATTGGTAAGAAATGGACGGGGCGGAGCACACAATTGGTAAGAAATGGAAGCGAAAATGGAAGCGGGACCCCGCTACTGGTTTTCGGGAGCTAGACTCTCCTGCTCTCGGTAGCGCCAGGAGTTTGTCCACACGCTCCAGGAGATCTCTTACCTGGGCACCAGGCAGGCAACACACCGTACGTGATTCCTTTTTGTGCAAACAGACTATGCTGTCTACCCCCTAATAATTGAGTCCACCTCTATCACTAGCTACCTTTTCTGGGAGGATGTGGCCATCTGGGAGCCCAGTGGCTCATCAGTCCTCCCACTCACAGAATCAAGAGCCAGATGCAATTCCTGCAAGGGCTGGAATCAGTTGGAAACCACAACCTCTGGAGATGTCGCCCAAGTGTGGTGGAAATGCCCTTTTCTGAGCCTGCGCCCCACTATCACCCAACTATCTCTCCCTGCCTGCTCTGGATTTCCCCCCTTCCCAGCTGTGGCATGCACACCAATTCCTTAAAGGACAAGCTACTCAGTTCCTGGAACTCTACCAGTTGCGAACTGAGAAGTCCAGCAAGCTGGCCCTCAAGAGCAAGAATCTTGCTCTCAAGGTCCTCAACCAGTTGGCAATGGTGGCAGATGAACTCGCTTTCCAGAAGCACAATTATCCTGCAACCCTCACGTGGCTTTGACCACATTTTTATCCCCTATCACCCTATGTCTAGAGTAAGATACTGCCGAAGCACCAAGCCCCCGTGTGGGTGGCTCCAGACAATTAGTAAGAGAAACCGGAGAGGAAAATAAAATAAATAAATAAATACCTATTAACTATCTAACATTAACTTGTTGGTGTAGACCCCTAGTAGCCATGACTCCGACGTCTTGAGATTGTTCAACTCAGGCGTTCAGTGCTCCTGCAGCCAAATTATGAGTTTAAAACTCAAACTCTGTGATCTAGCTTATTACTAGACGATTCAGGACTGTGCCGAAGAGTTTCTAATCGCCACCGTTGTCGCACCTGTCCTCCATTTACCAAGCACCCCCCTCCCCACATTCTCATCTGCAACTACACCCCACACCCACGACACACTGGACAATAGTATCTATCTGGGCATCCATAAATCATTCTTTCACCACTAAAAATTTGTATTCCATCATAGCAACAAGATAAAGCCAACAATAGCCGAAGGTATGCCTTGACAGCCGTGAAAAATGTTGCTCACTGAACACTGAAATAAACTAGAGGAATTATAGTAGAATTATATTGTGGCATTTTACTATCAATATCTGTGAATAAAAATGGAATAAATAAATAAATGGTTTTAAACGTAAAGATATTCCTTTCAATGTTCAGTGGTCATTTATTGTCTTCAACAATATATTTGTGAAATATACACACATTTGTTACGCCTGGGTCCTTTCCAAAATAGCTCTGCGTAATACCACATGTTGTTTACGCCGTTTTTAGTACAACCTGGATCGATTGACACTTAATTTATTCAGTAGGTGACCGTATAAGCTTTCTAACGAAGTAGACTGAACAAAAATATAAATGCAAACCTTTTATTTTTGCAGCCATTTTTAATGCGTTTAAATAATACCTCAAAGATTTGTTCTATGTGCACAAAGATCTTATTTCTCTCGAATTTTGCCCACAAATTTGTTTATATCACTGTTAACTAGCATTTCTCCTTTGTCAAGATAATCCATCTCCTGCACAGGTGTGGCATATCAAGATGCTGATTAAAAGCCATGATCACTACACAGGTGTTCCTTATGATGGGGTCAATAAAAGGCCACCCTAAAATGTTGAGTTTTTTGTTGTTCAACACCATGTCACAGATGCCTCAAGAGTTAAGAAATCATGCAATTGGCATGCTGACTACAGGAATGTCCTGTAGAGCTGTTGCCAGAGTAACAGGTGTTCATTTCTCCACCGTAAGTTGACTCATTTCAGAGATTTTGGATGTTCGTCCAACAGGCCTCACAAGCACAGACCACATGTAACCACGCCAGCCCAGGACCGCCACATCTGACTTCTTCACCCGTGGGATCGTCTGAGGCCAGCTACACGGACAGCTGATGAAACAGTTGGTTTACACAACCGTAGAATTTCTGCACAACTGTCAGAAATCAGCTCAGGGAAGCTCATCTGTGTGCTCGACGTCCTCACTGGGGTCTTGATTGATCTGCAGTTTGGCGTCACAATCGACGTGAGTGGGCAAAAGCTCACCTTCGATGGCCACTGGTATGCTGCAGAACTGATGAATCACGGTTTCAGCTGTACAGAGAAGATGGCAGGCAGCGTGTATGGCGTCGGGTGGGTGGGCGGCAGCGGCGACTGGTGAGCTGAAAATTGGTGGGGCACAGAACTTTCCTTTAAACTAATCATTGATCAAACTAATCATTGATCTCAAACTGTTTTAATTAATTTTCAGTGATTAACAAGCATGCAAATGATCTGACTAATTAATTGGAAAGTGACACACAGCTTCTTCGCATTGTGTTAGGGAGATTAAATGATAAATGCGATTTAGAAAAATCTGTTTTAATCACTAAGCAGTGGCAGAAACTTCCCGTTTTTCCTTGAGTATCAATACAATTAATCCACAAAATAGGCTACTCAATACTATCATATATAGCCAGCTCTCCCCAAATAGGCAGTTTTAGGGAGTAGCCTAGGCCTTATAGCCTACATTTGTTTTCATTTGCAGTACAAAATTGTGCACATTATTAATCAACATTATTTGCAGATACATATATTTCTTTCTCCGCACTTGTATTCATGGCAAATATCTGCAATGTGTAGATTGTAAACAATCTTGAAGTGCAGGTTTTGTTTTTGCTGGTTATTCTGAAAGCTAACACGGTAGATAACAGACTGGTGTATCTTGTTTATTAAGTGTAGACTACTTGGTGATTAAAATGGATTTTTAACAGATAAATTGAATTTATGATTGAATCCCCCTAACACGGAATGAAGACGCTGCGTGTTAGGCTACTTAATAATTGCCATTTGATTCGTCCGATTATTGGCACGCTTGATAATAAAGGAAAATTAATGAAAATCGGTTGAGATCAATGATTAGTTTAAAGGAAAGTTCTGTGCCCCACCAATTTTCAGTTCACCAGTCGCCACTGGTGAGCGGTTTGCTGATGTCAACGTTGTGAACAGAGTGGCCCATGGTGGTGGTGGAGTGTTGGTATGGGCAGAGAACTCAAGTGCATTTTATCCATGGCAATTTGAGTGCACAGAGATATTGTGATGAGATCCTGAGGCCCATTGCTGTGCCATTCATCCACCACCATCACCTCATGTTTCAGCATGACAATGCATGGCCCCATGGTGCAATGATCTGTACACAATTCCTCAAAGCTGAAAATGTCCCAGTTCTGCCGCGTGTTCCAGTTCCCACCAATATCCAACAACTTCGTACAGCTATTGAAGAGGAGTGGGACAATATTCCACAGGCTACAATCACCAATTTTATCAATTCAATGCGAAAGAGATGTGTCGTGCTGCATGAGGCAAATGGTGGTCACACAAGATACTGATCGGTATTCTGTTCATTTCATGGTATCTTCTTTTTTGGGGAATCTGTGACTAACAAATGCACATCTGTATCCCCAATCACATGAAATCAATAAGTGCTTAATGAATCTATTTCAGTTGACTGATTTAAGTTTATTACCTGTGAACTCAATAAAATCTTCGAAATTGTGTTGCATTTATATTTTTGTGTATGTGTAATTTTACATTTAGAATAGAGTTTTACAGCACAGCACCCAGCGAAACGTTATCGATGAGTTTTGTCATTTCTTGGAAAATATTATTATTCTTGAGAACTTCAGAGCATGGCTATGTTTGCTGATAGACTCAACTGATACTGTTTTCTGGACTAAGTCATAAGGGGACAACAACAGCATTGATTCCCTGACTCTGTCGCTTTCTACTGAACATAGATAAGAATTCTATGTGTTACTGCTCAAAATATTTGTTATATATGTTATTTTTGAAATTGAGTGACTTTAAATAGGTCAGTGGTATTTTATAATGAGCATATTTCACACTGTAACGTAAGCGTTCCTTGGTAGTTCAGTAGGATTTGTGTTTCATACACCGGATGTGATGTGAGTTGGAACAAAATGTGGTGGACAGCTGAATATTGTTTTAATGTCGCCCCATTCAAGAAAACATTAGCCTACATACTGTAGAGTACAGAAAAACATACAAGAACTAATTATTACAAATTTAGGTACTGTACCACATTGTGTGATAATGTTTTTGCATTATTTTTAAATCTGACATTAATGTTTCATCTTAAACATTCATAAGGGGTACATTCATATGCTTTATAATGGACAAATTATAAAGCATTTTATTCATTTTTGGAGGAATTTTGTTTCTGGACCCCTAGATATTTTAGACCACTGTACTTATGAAAAGCTTGTAATTCCCACTTTAAAATGAAGCAAGGGGGAGTTTCTTGAGTCAAAACAGTTGATTTGTAGTGAAATACATGATTATGTTGTGATTTACAGCAATGCATAATTTAGACATTTTGGATAGATTTGGAGACACTGGGTACACTGCTTATTTTTTGCTTCATAGATGTTTTAGGAGTTCTGCATATCCACCCTTAGATTAAGGTCATGGAGTTTTTGATTCGGGCCATGTATAGTTTAACCTGTTTTATATATGGGATCTCTCAATATCTCTCTGATTGCATTACTAAAGAGCAAATTCATTTTAGATTTTTTACCTAGTCAATTACACTTGTGGCACTTTATTTCTTCCCAAATTAAGAATATAAACTAATCTTAGTTAGTATTGTAAAAGGTACAAATGTCCTGCTTCATTTTCCAGGTCTCTGTGATGCTCACATCTGGAGTTATAAAGGTTTAAATAAGGTACCCCTTAAATGGGCGAGGATTGGGCAGATTTGGCTTGTGCGCAAAGAGGTTTAGTGTTAAATAAATAACACGAAAAAGAACTACCAGGTGTAGAATCACTCGAGTTATAATCAACAAACTTAGCTAGTTTTGTTTTTTATTAAATAGCAATGACTGAAGGAACCCTTGTACTAGGAAATATTTTAATTATATCTCAGAACAGAATACAAAATTTACCTGAAATCAGATTATAATAAACTACAGCTAATGTTAACATGTAACAATAAGGGCAAACTATCTAACTACAATAATATTTTCTCCTGGGAAGTTGAAAACCACTAAAAAAATCTCAGGTCAGAAAGAAGGTGGCCGAATTATTTAACTGGCTAGTTTGCTACACAAATGCTTAAGGGAGGAAAAAACTGGAAGTCCCCCCCATCCCCTAATGGCGACAAAGATTTTCACCTTCGGAGCAAAACCATCTTACCTTACTTATAATATGAGGCTTAAAAAAAAAAAAAACAACAAAAAAAAAAAATACACAAACTAACATCAGATACACAGTTGAAAGCACAATAAAATGCTGTAACAAACTTTTCCAAACACCGGACTCCTTCCCTTTTTCCACCACAAACAGGAAGTGCGTGTCAGACACAAGCAATCAAGCAGGTTGTTGTTGCTGTTTTTGTTAGTAATTTCCTTAAGGTATACCTCCTTTAATTTTCTTTGCTGGCTTGCTTTGACCAGCTTGAAAAGCCGCCGGGCTAGCTGTGACGTAACTAACGTTTGCAGCAGTACTAGCTTGCTGTTAACAAAATAACTGACTGTGACAGAGACCGTCATGTGAAACTCCCATTAATTTTCTCCATAGAGAAATGATGCATTGATCCGGAAATCCATATATACAGTTGAAGTCGGAAGTTTACATACACTTAAGTTGAAGTCATTAAAACTCATTTTTAACCACTCCACAGATTTCATGTTAGCAAACTATAGTGTTTGCAAGTCAATTAGGACATCTATTTTGTGCTTGACACAAGTAATTTTTCCAACAATTGTTTACAGACAGATTATTTCACTTTTAATTCACTATATCACAATTCCAGTCGGTCAGAAGTTTACATACACTAAGTTGACTGTGCCTTTAAACAGCTTGGAAAATTCCAGAAAATGATGTCATGGCTTTAGAAACTTCTGATAGGCTAATTGACATTATTTGAGTCAATTGGAGGTGTACCTGTGGATTTTAAGGCCTACCTTCAAACTCAGTGCCTGTTTGCTTGACATCATGGGAAAATCAAAAGAAATCAGCCAAGACCTCAGAAAGAAAATTGTGGACCTCCACAAGTCTGGTTCATCCTTGGGAGCAATTTCCAAACGCCTGAAGGGACCACGTTCGTCTGTACAAACAATAGTACGCAAGTATAAACACCATGGGACCACACAGCCGTCATACCACTCAGGAAGGAGATGCGTTCTGTCTCCTAGAGATGAACATGCTTTGGTGCGAAAAGTGTAAATCAATCCCAGAACAACAGCAAAGGACCTTGTGAAGATGCTGGCGGGAACAGGTACAAAAGTATCTATATCCACAGTAAAACGAGTCTGATATTGACATAACCTACAAGGCTGCTCAGCAAGGAAGAAGCCACTACTCCAAAACTGCCATAAAAAAGCCAGACTACAGTTTGCAACTGCACATGGGGGCAAAGATCTTACTTTTTGGAGAAATGTCCTCTGATCTGATGAAACAAAAATTGAACAGTTTGGCCATAATGAGCACCGTTATGTTTGGAGGAAAAAGGGTGAGGCTTGCAAGCCGAAGAACACCATCTCAACCGTGAAGCACGGGGGTGGCAGCATCATGTTGTGGGGGTGCTTTGCTGTAGGAGGGACTGGTGCACTTCATAAAATAGATGGCATCATGAGGAAGGAAATTTATGTGGATATATTGAAGCAACATCACAAGACATCAGCCAGGAAGGTAAAGCTTGGTCACAAATGACTCTACCAAATGGATAATGACCCAAAGCATACTTCCAAAGTTGTGGCAAAATGGCTTAAAGACAAAGTCAAGATATTGGAGTGGCCATCACAAAGTCGTGACCTCAATCGAAAATTTGTGGGCATAACTGAAAAAGCGTGTGCGAGCAAGGAGGCCTACAAACCTGACTCAGTTACACCAGTTCTGTCAGGAGGAATGGGCCAAAATTCCAGAAACTTATTGTGAGAAGCTTGTGGAAGGCTACCCGAAACATTTGACCCAAGTTAAACAATTTAGAGGCAATGCTACCAAATACTAAGAGTGTATGTAAACTTCTGACCCACTGGGAATGTGATGAAAGAAATAAAAGCTGAAATAAATCATTCTCTCTACTATTATTCTGACATTTCACATTCTTAAAGTAAAGTTGTGATCCTAACTGACCTAAGACAGGTAATGTTTACTGTGATTAAATGTCAGGAATTGTGAAAAACTGCGTGTCGGCTTATAACTATGAATTCATTATAAACATTATAGGTTGTGTAACAATGAAAGTAATAATCCAGCTACTTGTAAATATTTGAAATTGACTTTGATGATCATGTTATAGCATGAAGCTCCATTCACCGCCATGCTGCAAAATCTGATGATTCTACTCTGTTTAGCAATGGCTCAGCACTGGGATGGCAGGTATGCCATCCAGCCAAGTTACGCCTTGGTGGGGAATGCCCCATACCTGTACAGCACCAAGAGTTTGGTACTTTTCAGGGTTCCCCACAGAAATAACCACAACAGCTACAGACTCTCATCCCTTAAAAATATTAATTTATGTACATTCTGACCCTTTGTGTCACACCAAAGTGTCACATAACTAAACTTGCCTCAGACATTTAAATGAATGTACAAAACTGCAGAAAGCATATTCCTCCAGAAAACATATGTTTATTCTTGCTTGTCAAGTTCATTTTACTAAATGTTCTTGTATATTTGCTACTTACAATAAATACCGTAAGTAAAATAAATAGTATCCATACATACATAAAATACTTCATTATCCCCATGGGGACATTTATTTAAATGTTTTGCATGAGGCAATTTTAGTTATGTGACACTTTGATGTGACACAAAGTTTGAATGACGACATTGTGAGATGGTCAAATTAAAAAACACAGGGTGAAGTGACTTGAAACAATTTAGGAAACATTGGGTAGCATTGCTTTGGAATACAGCTTCTTCAATTCCGGTGAGGCAAGACAGCCTGTATTGTTTGTAGTACAGTAACTTGGCGTCATTTTGATATCAATACATTTAATGGCAGGCCTAGATTTTGCCAGTTTGAATGAATGAGTTATAGATAGTGCTTTGTATGTGTGAGTAACTTGGCATTTTTGTACATGGAAAACATGTTTTTCATGAGATAATATGTACAATGTGGGCTAAATAACTGGATTTTTATTTATTTTGCAGACATTGATGTCTAAAAGATATGGCCGAAAGGGAAAATTCACATTTACAGCACATTCCTCTGGCCAACACTTCCTGTGTATGCAGTCCAACTCCACACGCTTTGCAGTCTTTGCTGGGGACAGGCTGGTGAGTTCAGCTACTCAACGTCCTTGATAATAAGATAACAATAATACATTACAGGCATTTAGCAGACGCTCTTATCCAGAGCGACTTACATAGCATTTTTACATTGTATCCATTTATACAGCTGGATATATACTGAAGCAATTTCGAATAAGTACCTTGCTCAAGGGTACAACGGCAGTGCCCTACCCGGGAATCGAACTTGTGACCTTTCGGTTACAAGCCCAGTTCCTTACCCACTGTGCTACACAGACCAAAGATTTGGACATCAATTCAGCATTAATAGGCTATGATTGCAAGTTACCTGAACCAAGGCCTTGTGGAAAGAGTGAGGGTATGGGAATCCCTGTTTAATTAATGTAAGTCTTGGGAGTTCTAGCAACGTGCATTCAGTTTTCAATTTGGACAAAGATGTTTGCCTCCAATGGAGCTAATAACCTGTAACTTAACTCACTGGAAATGAATTAATTATTATATTCGTTCAAAGCCCATGCCACCAAGCATATATGGGGGTTTCTTCAACTAGGAGCACTTTTGTCCTTGTGAACTTATTTAAAAAAACTTGTTCAAATCACACTTACCACAGTCTCATAAGTTTATCTAATTTGTGTGTGTGTGTGTGTGTGTGTGTGTGCATGTATCCCAGTATTCCATTATGCAGAAGATGATTCAAAATGATAGTACATCTTTGGACTTAAGCATTCTGAGCACTCTAGTCTGGCCCATTATAAACAGTTGTGTGGCTGCACATAATGTGTGTGTGCGTGTGCGTGTATGTACGTGCGGCACATGTGTGTGTGAATGTCTGAATGTGATTAAAGGCCAAATCTAATCAAGGGTTTGACAAATTTCTTTCCAGACTGACACTGGTGCCGTTTGGTCACTGGTTCAGGCTCAGGGATAAGTCCTATTACTTTCACGGATTGATACCAGATGATGTCATCTCTCTCTGGCCAATAGAATCGATTGTTACCTATAGACCAATTGTTACCTATGCGGCTCATTGTTTTAACAAGAGCACCGCTGTAACCATCAATATCTTGAATGATGCCCAGGTACACATCTCCGTCATAATTGACGGCATACCACTGACCTATAAGCCCCTTGTGTAAGTCCGGAATGTGCTGCAGACCTAAATTGTGGGATGTGTTAGGATGTGATGTGCTGGTTGAGGGGCAAGCTTCCTCCCATCCTGAAACATTGCGGTTTCTGGATTTAATTAATATATAAACATAGTATTACACATATCTATTTTTACAATCCATATTTGTGCCTTATCAACATAGATAGCTTGGGTTTATGTGTTAACACAATGCCTTTCTCATTTCCACCACACTCTTGTCTTTTCCACCACAGAGGGAAGTGTGGTGGAAATGACTGTGGTGGAAATGACATTTCTACAGTATTTTGTGAAAAACTTCAAGGTAGCTTGACATATTAGCTTTGATTTGATAGCTAGCATATGATGCATGCAAAATACACTTATTTAACTTAAAAAATCTATCCTCTTACAAACTTCCATGAAGGTACAGCATGTTTGGAAATGACATACAATAAAAATATTGTCTGTTCAAGCAATATTTACCTTGGTTTTTTTTCAATAGCTGTACATGAAAATGCACATCTCCTCCATATCAAACATGTGCTCCATTGCCACTGTCTAGTTCCTTAACAACCACCTAAACAATCTCTCATACAGACTTTTTAAAGGGAAATTACATTGCTGTGGTGGAAATGATGGTGATACTGTGTGACAACTATATTTTGTGTAAAAAATAATATTGACAACTGTCTCACATTAAATACTAAAATGTTTTTTTATTATTTGAGTATTACTTTGTTCAGGAACATTAAATGTTTTCATATAAATTATATTTTTACACTTTATTTTCATTGTTTAATTTTAAAAGTCTTGGTGTGGGACAAGGGCAAAACAGTGATATTGAAGCCTATAAGGCTGTTGAAAAGTAAGAAAAAATCATAATGGACACATGGTAAAAAGTTTCTAAGATGGTTTTATTGTTAATTTAACAAAGAGAGAGGGAATTGTACAAAATTATATGTATTTTTAAAAATATGACCAAAGGACATGAAAGTGCTTGTAGTCTAAGAACCACCCATATACAAATGTATGTTGTCTCATATAAAATAATATTTTCATCTGTTTTCAGCGTCTGCACCTGGATGTTCAAATGGGAGAACACACCATGGACCCAGGCACTGCTAAAGCGAAAGACACAGTTAAAACCATGGAGTACAGTCTGCAGCATATAATCGACCAAATGCTGTACATCAGCAGGCAGCAGAACTTCCAGCGGGTAGCATGTGGATACTGTGATAAAGCTGAGCTTATGATAAAAATACAACAGCATATGGCCATATCAATTTTACAAATAATGGAGGACAAAACCAAAATAGCACAGAATACATATTGTTCCTTACTGTTGGCATGTTTATCCCTATAGTCGCATGTGTCTTTGCCCTGGTTTTGATCTCACTGCAATATCAACATCAATGTCACCCACAGTCAAACCTGCTTTTCATTTCTCCATCTAGCTAGAACTGCAAATGGATTTCAATAATTCGTTTCAAATCCAGACCTATACATACTTTCCTATTGACGCCTACACTCTGTAAACTGTAGCCATCCAAACTAACTATCACTGAAAATCCATCTGTTTCTTTAGGAGCGGGAGGAGACGTTTCGTCAAATAAGTGAAAAAAGCAACGGAAATATTTTGTGGTGGGCTATTCTACAAACTGCTATTCTTCTCACCGTCGGCGTCTGGCAGATGAAGCGTTTGAAAGACTTCCTCATTGAAAAGAAGCTTGTATAAGAGAGACAAGTCTCTCCACTCCTTATACTGTACAATCAACTAGACACAAAATAAATGTTCTTGATAACACCAAACAACGCTTGTCTTGTTTGCATGCACACCACTGCAAGACTGACCAAGACCAAGAAACCATTCAAGTGGCTGAGGACAAAACGCGGTAGCACTGTCACATGCAGTCATTCCGACAATAACTACCCCAATATTATAATATTTTCATTAACATTTAGCCTACGATGCTGACGCTAACCTAATATTCAGTAACCTACAACGGACAGTAGAGCGTAAAATTATTGGATAAGTCACGTGCAAGGAAATCCATAGCAGGTTCTTGCAGAACAAATTTGAACTCATCAGACGCTTGGTACCTGAGAGAAGAGCAGCTGTTCTGGTTTTGAGATTCTGGTATGATTCGGCCAAATGTTTTTGGGGCAGTATGGTGATTAGCCAGCTAAGTAACGTAGCTAGAGAGTTATCGTTCAATACCCACACAGACTATATTTACTATTAACGTTAGCCCAGCCATAACTAGCAGAGTTTGCTTTCACTGCCAAATTCTAGATTGCTCCGATCTTATCGATACTAACATAACGTTACACAATTTTAATTTAGCTAGTGTAACTTAGCTAACTATGAACTAGATTGTACGACGTTGTCATCACCACAAGGAAATTTTTGTCTCAGTGAATTAGCGCTAGTCGCCTAACGTTAAATTAGCTACATTGTGGCTAGCTAACTTGCTAACGTTACTAATTTGGTAAATCTAAACCATTTGACCGTTTTTGGTATTCTAATGAAGCGTTCATTATTATTATTATTATTATTATCATAAAAACGGGTTGACATTCAAGCGGTATATTGTTCACTTGACATAACAAAGTGGTCCCCTTTGGGCGAGAAAAGTCCATTGTGCACTTATCTGGTCAAAATGAGGCAGTGGTGGTACTTTCATTTTGACCATGTGATCAAATTTACCACATCTCTTGTTAGTAATGTGAATTAGGCTATACCTTTTAATGGCCAATAATGATCAGTTGGTGACTATAACCTACTGTCTTTTCACAGTAGGTTATAGTCTACTTTATGGTACAGAATTAGCTGTTGTCTTTGTTATAGGTATTTGATTGTAGGATATAGCCTACGGTGGATTGTGATATTTGCTTTTATAGCCTTAAGATTACAAATCATGCTTCACTGATGTGAGCTGGCCTTCTGTGTGGTGAAATAGAATGGTTGATGATTGTAAGATAATGTCTTATTCCACAGCATGATGCCAAACTGGATATGTTGTAATTCCTGCTTTCATCCTCCGGCTGCCGACTACAGACTTGCTGTAACGACTTGCGGCCACATTATCTGCCAGAATTGCTTTCAGAAAGGTACAGTACCCCCATACTTCCACTATAACTAACATTAGCTCTGACTGTTGTCCTCCCAGCTATGCACACACTACTGTACCAAATGGAGGGTAGGTATATTAAAATTCCATTTGGGTGATTATTTCATCCTTGAGTATGGAGCTTAAATTGAGTTTCTATTGGTAATATCCTGCTCTGCAGTAAATGGACAGTACATGCTACATAAGAGGCCTCATAAAGCCTCAAATAATATAAATGTAACTTATCCAGAGAAAGTGATTAGCAGCGGTTTGAAATCAGGAACAGAGCAGATGAATACATTATTGGCACACCTGCAATACATAAGAGGGAATAAGTGTATTCTCAACTGTGCTAACTGAACCTCTCTAATGATACCTGCAGCTGAAATATGTGCATTCCTCTGATGCTGACCATCACTGATTATTCTCAGTGCTGCTGGCCACATATTACTACAGAGAGCTAGTGCCAATCAGCAGCACATCTCTAACTGACTACTGGTGGTAGTTTCGGGTTGGTTGTTGGAAGGAGCTAGAGCAGCTCTAACCATTGGAATCATGGGTGACTGAAACCCTTCCCACCCCTGACTGGAAATCCTGCCAATGCCAGCTTCTGGTCATAGTCTGCTGATGGCAAAGCTGACGCTTGAATCTGTGACTATGAAGCCCAGCCTCTGATTGTGGTGTGACCCTGTATAGCCACGTTTCCACCGCAGGAACTTTCCTCAGGAACAAGGAACCTTTTGAGGAACTCAGTACGTTTCCACCGCAGGGACCAGGGTCTAAATTAATTAATTAATTACTTTATTTTACCCCCCAAAAAGTCCCTGCTCGGGGGGTAGTACTTTCCAAAAGTACAAGAACTTTTGGGGTGGGGCGCAAGCGCTGAACATTTCTGATTGGTCGAGTACTCGCAGCATTTTATTTCAACCGCCATGTTTAAAAATCTGCAGCCGCAAACCAATGTTTTATGTTATGCGGCGCAGTAGCCTACTTTTGGTTATAGTCTGCCAACATCTACAGATTAGAAATGAAGATTGAGGATTATATAACGTGTGCTCTTCTGTTCTTTTCTTGCTTTAGTATTAAGCATTCGTGCTGGGACAGCATATTACGTACCATTATCGTAACATTCAAACGGTTTAATTCGGTTACTGAATATTTTCATCTGGATTTTCTTTGTTAGCCCATTATAATTGACTCAAAACGCTTGACACAGTTATGTGAGGTAGGCTATGCGGTAGTTCTGCGTAATTTACATTGGGGATGCAGTAAAAGCAAACTGGAAAAAAACATCTTCCGCACTTTTTGTCAGGGTAAAAAATAACAGGTAATTATAATAATCGTCCCTTTTGCTTTTTCAAACTGCCATAATTTTACTCTTCAATTCCGCAAAAAGACCAGACTGGATGGACTCTTTATGGTGCATGGTTCGCATTTGGAGGGCACACTTCAAGTATTTAGCTCCTCCGCTAGCAACTTTGAAGGAATCTAAAAAAGATGAAAGCAAACGGTAGCTGTACCACTGCAATATTAATTTAAATTTTCACTCTAGTCTGAGTTTTCATTATATTTATTCTTGTCATTTTGCGATATGGAAATGACGATGAGAGTCAAATTAATCAATTCAACAGCAAATTTTTTACAATGTGTGCATGCATGTGTTCTACTATAAATGTACCAGTTATTTGTGGAGTGTGAATGCATTCTGTCACCTCGGATGTCAAGACATGAAAGTGAATGTTCGCATAAAAACATAATGAATGTGTTTGAGAGGATATATAAAACAATTACAATCTGACTATTGGCCTGTTATATCCTATTTGTTGCATAACAATGGTCCAAGTTGAACTACCAACGAGATTTTTGCTTGACAACTGTAAAATAATATGCCCAAACGGCCACGGAAGAATATTTCAATTTCAGGTGATTAAGTCGATAAAAACCATTATACTAAAGTAACCATATAGTCATTGTTGGTAACCCGTTGTATAAGTGGAATAAACCCCTCCAGGCTGTCCCGTTATTGGAAAATAATGTACTTCGGTGGTAGTATGGAGTTACAGAAGAAATCATACGACAGATGGACCGACGATGACGTCGCTTTTTCATACGTCAGCGGACTAATTTGCCTAATCTTTGTGGGTCTTTAGACCACGGTGGAAACACAGACAACAATGGGCTGAAGGAATCTTTTAGTTCCTTGAAAAGTAGTTCCTGGGACTAAAAGTTACTTTGGGTGGAAACGCGGCTTATGTGTAGTGGATTGTCAGTAGGGTATAGCCCAGATAGCATACTCTGTATATGTTCTCCAAAAGCACTTTATAATGTAAAACTGTTTTATATTGTCAATTTTTGTCATTCAGCCATTTTGCATCTATTTGCACAAACTTGTAGCATAACATAACAATTAAATGTGCCATATAGACAATCTTGTCATCAAACTATGACAAAAAATTGGCTTCTTTTACAGAAACAGAACCAGCTTCCCTATGATTAGTAGAAAAGGGATTGTTGAAGTGGTTTTCCTATCAGTGTTGGATTATGGGGATGTAATTTATAGAATTGCTGCTCCTTCCACTCTTAAACCCCTAGACTCGGTCTATCATTCTGCCCTCAGATTTATTACTGGTGACAGCTATGGTACTCACCATTGTATCCTGTATGATAAGGTGGGTTGCTCTTCTCTGGCAGAGAGGCGTTATAAACATTGGTATCTGTTTATCTATAAGGCTATTGCCAGAAAGCTACCACCTTATATCGCTATGATGCTGAATTGGAACTTTGGACCCTATCTAACTCGCTCAAATGACTGGCTTATGCTTAAGGTCCCCCGAGCATGGTCTGAATTTGGAAAGTCAGCTTTTTATCTTAGTGCCCCAACTTCTTGGAATGATCTTCAACACACGCTAAAAATCAATTCTCTACTAACCTATGGACAATTTAAAACCATGATCACAAACCTCCCTGCTTATATATGTAACTGTTTTAACTGATTTTTTAAAAATCTGTGTTTTGTTTGTATTTTATTGTTTTTATTATGTTTTATTGCTGCATAATGTAATCTCGGCATCATTGAAAATGAGGGCCCACCCTCAATGTATTCCCAAGAATTAAATAAAGGTTGAATGAATGGATTTATCATAATGATGTACAGTAGTTTACAAGCTGTTTTGCATTGTGCATAGTGTGTTCAAACCATGCCTAATTGTTTTTTACACTGCTGTCTCTCTTTGATTTGGCTTCATTTGGTTCACTATTAGTTATGTTGCGTGCGTGTATGTGTGTCCACACTGTAATATATTTTTTTTTTAGGCAACCAAGGAGAATGCCTGATTTGTAAAGCACAATGCCAAGTTTCTCCCCTCTCAGACAAAGTAAGTGTTCAGAGACCATTTACTTAAACAGTTTAAATACTTGCAGTATTTACCAGGGATGTAGCTTAGTGTGAGGTGGGTGGATCATCAATCTCTAAACAAAATCCCTTTCTTGGTTTAGAGTCTAAAGGGATTTTGTTTAATACCACAGGGAGATTAGTCTGTAGTGCTTTGTAATTCATTATAGATAACAGCTATTGTATTTGGTCTGTTTTTCTCTGAAAGCAGTATAAAAATATTACATTACATTACATGTATTTGGCAGACGCTTTTATCCAAAACGACGTACAATAAGTACATACCGAAGGTCATTGGAGCAACTACAAAACACAGGTCCGATAAGGTACAATACTCATTTTGTACAGTTATTCATAGCCATGAACACATTAAGTGAAAACTATAATTCTGTGTACTACTGAGATTGCATATATGCCATACACAAAGTTATGCCTTGATGAGACATGCCCCATACCTATACAGCACATAGTTTGTCACTTTTCAGGGTTTCCCACAGGCTCTCACTCCTCATAATCATTAACGTCTGTACCCTCAGCCTTATGTAAACACAGAATTCAAATACAGTTTTACACAGCCATACAATAAATCTCCAAACTTGGGTAATTTTGCATTGCTCCCTTATCCTCTTTTTCTTAATGCTTTTTCATTATCTTTTTCTTATAATTCTTAATTTTCCTACCTTGTTTTATTATTTATTCTCCTTATCTGTTTAATTGATTTAAGCAAATGCAACACACTTCAATCAAGAACAATTATAAATTATTCATAGTATTTCGAATAGTCAGTTATCCTCTCCCACTGACTTCCTTGTGCCAATGCTAGCCAGAGCTTTATAAACTTCACTATAGCATAGAGAAATTATGTCCAGGACGGTAGAGTGGATTAGATGAGGTTTCACTGTCAGGGCTAGGGGTGAAACTATCTGGGGCAGTGTCAGCAGACAGCCTATCAAATAAATGACCTGAGGAGATAAAATGACAATTGAAAGTCTCACCCATGTCAATTTTGTTTGTAATAAAATCATTATTATAGCTAATCCTGGAAGGGAGATAAATTGTAGAGTTATTATTTAAAGATTTCACCGTTTTCCAAAAACTAGAGGAACTTTTATTACAGTTAGAAAGAGAGGTCAAGTAATAATCAGACTTTGTTTTTATAATCATACAAATACATCTATTTTTCAGTTGCTTAAAGCCCAGCCAATCAGCTGGAGAGTCAGTTTTCCTAGCATTTGACCAAGCTTTATCTTTGAGATGAATAGCTGCAGAGAACCAGGGATTTGATCGTTTTTTTGTTCTGAATTGTTTAAGGGGGGCATGTTTGTCAGCAAGGGAATTAAAAACTTGAGAGAAATGATCCAAGGCTTGGTCAGGCTCAGGGATGGAACAAGTTCTTTTTATGTAAAATAAATCCCGTAGAAAACCCTTTTTGTGATGACAGAGGCATTGTATTTTTGGCATTTGGCGTTTCTAACACACGCAATTGGACTGTGATCGCTAATGTCCTGTGCAAAAACGCCATAAGCTGAGTATTTATGTGGCCTATTTGTCAAAATGACATCAATTAATGTAGATTTAGAGGGATTTTTTGTATTTCGTCTTGTGGGATTGGAAATCAACTGAGAAAGATTTAATTTACTGCATAGATCTTTTAGTCCAGTTGAGTTATTAGAAAGCCAGTCCAGATTGAGGTCACCCATTACAATTAGTTCAGATGAGGCATAAGATGACATTAGTTTTGCAATATCCTCCAATGCCTCACTGATAGCTGAGGGAGGCCTATAAACACCAATAACATTAAAATGTATGCCGCCGCCAAGGGAGATTTCTAGTGCAATATATTCAAACTTCTTTGGGGCTGACGAAGGGGCTAGATCACGAGTCGTATAACAATCTTTTACATAAATCAGTACCCCATGTACTTTGGCTTTCCTGTCACATCTGAATAAGATATAACCAGTTAAAGTAATGTCAGAATTTGAAACATTTTTTGAGAGCCACGTTTCAGTTAGAATAAAAATATCTGGTGAAGATTCATTAATCATAATATGAATGTCTAAGTCTAGCTTAGGTAGTGAACTTCTGATATTTAGGTGTAGAAGTCTAAGACCACTACGAATTTTGAGATCATGAAGAGATTCAAGTTCAGACTAATGACAATAAGTAGATGCACTAATATCAGGAGGGAGGGCATTGCTGTTATACCAGTAGGCCTACATTTTTGACGAGGCAGATAATTAACCTCTTAGCGCAAAGCCCCTAGTGGTCGGCATGCCGGCGTGCCGAGATTACTAAACTCAGACATTCGGTGCTACTGCAACCAAAAACAGTTAAAAACAGAAATGCATTGTTTTAGTTTCATTAGTAGACGATACACGACAACTATGCCGAATACGGAGTTTCGCAGTGCCACCATTGTCGCTCTGGTCGTTCATTTAACACACACCCCCTCCCTGCAGTCTCATCTAGGAAACCCCCCCCCCCACCCTTGACATAATGGACAATATTGTCTATCTTGGCATTCATAAAAATATTCTTTCACCACTAAAAAATTGTATTCTGTCATAGCCAAGAAGTTTTTTATCCAGCACATGTATAGTTTAACCTGCTGTATATATGCAATCTGTCAGTATTTCATTGCAAACTAAAAAAGTGCAAATTCATTTTTGATTTTTTGTGTAGACAATTGCATTCGTGGCACTTTATTTCTTCCAAAATTATGAATATAAAATAATCTGCGTTGTATTGTACATTGTCTTGCTTCATTTAAGCCATTTTTCAAGTCTCTGTGATGTTCACATCTGGAGTTATAAAGCTTTAAATAGGGTACCCCCTAAATGGGCAAGGATTGGCCAGATTTGGCATGTGCGCTAAGGGGTTAATGCTTAAAACAGTAGTTATGAAGTGTACATATACAGTAGGAGTGAGAGACACAGCCTGGACAGGTTGAGCATCCGAAGTAACAATATTTCTAGTCACATTCTGTCTGGTTTCAGCAGCTGCGCTGGCACCCTGGCACAAATCGAATTCATTTGAGCTCACCTCTTGTCAGCACTGCGCTGGCACGGATAGCATCGCAAGTTCAATATTATAGGCGAGGAGATCTGTACCTGCCCTGTTAAGGTGTCAACCATCCCTGCCAAGTAGGTGCCTGTTATTCTAAAATCCAATAAAGTTGTCAGCTTAAGGGACGTTGAGACCACTGCAATACCCTGAAATCCATATTGCCGAAAGATACTGATGGAATGGGCCCACTGACCACGCACTGCAACCGACTGTTCAGAGCTGAACTAATAAGTTCCATGAAGTCAATTTTCAGCTTTTCTGATTGCTGGAGATGGAGATCATTAGAACCCACGTGCATCACTATTGTCGTGGCAGATTGGTGTTCCCGGACGATGGAAGTAATGCTGGAATTAATGTCCGAAACACATGCTCCTGGATAACAGAGAGTTTCTGTGTTTCTAAGTCTTACACCTCTAACCATGGACAAACCCACAACCAATACTGATGGAGATGCGACAGATGAGCGGCTTGAGGGCTCGGTCACGCGCAGGCCAATTCACCTGTGTCGCTCTCCTCAGCGGGTTGCGCAGCTGTGGCCGAGGCGGGAGCCCTCCCTCCGCCCCATTCCCCGGCAGGGGGGAGCAAATCCGGCGGGGGGGCCAGCCCGGGAGCCAGTGATCCACGATGAATCCGTCTCCCAGGCGGAGCAGGATCGCTCGGACCGTGAGCAGCAGCTGGGCAAGATGTATTACGGCCTTGGTGCTTTCCCACCGGCTGGGAGAGCCCGTCCAGCACCTGGAATTTATTTGTCAGGCGTAGTTCATTGGGGGCTGGAGGGAGAGACGTGCGCCTACTGCGTCGGTGGTGGGGAGAAGCAGTGAGGTAACAGTGCCAGCTCCCTGGGACTCCACAAGCCAGTCTAAAAGCAACTCGTCTTCCTTGATCGAATATAAAATTGAAATTCGTCCTTCCAAATCTAAAATCATCTCATTTAGTTTATCACAGTTTTGGCAATGAGAGGTGTTCAGACTCGCCATTTCTGCTCCGAAGATATAATTTTATATTAAAAGCGAAAAGAACTCCTAAAATCCTAAAACACTTAAAAGGAATCAAAACACCCTTATTAAAAGATAAATTAGAACTTAAAAGGTTAAAATAACATTAAGGCTTCAAAAGCGTTACATAAAACCATAAAAGGAAATTTTAAAATCACAGCTGAGAGCGAACTTTCCCGCAAAATTTCCACAAAGATAGTCGAATGCGGATGTGACGATACTGTATGCGGATGTGACGATACTGACGATGCTTAATATCATTGTCCTGCTGGAAGACCCAGTTACGACCAAGTTTTAACTTTCTAGCTGATGTCTTGAGGTGTCAGTATTTCTAGATAATCCTCCTTCCTCATGATGCCATCTATTTTCTGAAGTGCACCAGTCCCTTTTCCAGCAAAACACCCCGACAACATGATGCTGCCACCCCCATGCTTCACAATTGGGATGGTGTTCTTTCCAAAGCCTCACCTTTTTTCCTCCATATATAGCGCTGATCATTATGGCCAAACAGTTCAATTTTTTGTTTCATCTGACCAGAGAACACTCCTCCAAAAGGCTAGGGCTTCATCCTGGTGATCATCTGCAAACTTCATTCTGGCTTTTTATGCCAGTGTTGGGAGTACGGTCTTCTTCCTTGCATGACAGCCTTTCAGGCCATGGCGATGTAGGATTCTCTTAATGGTGGATGTGAATACTTTGGTACCTGGTGGCCCCAACTCCTTCACCAGTTCCTTTGTTGTTGTCTTGGAATTCAGTTGAGCTTTTCGGACCAAAGTTTGTTCAGCCCTGGGAGTTAATTTGTGCCTCCTTCCTGAACGATGCAGGAAGATTTTTATATTTGCATACAATTGTTTGTACAGATGCTCATGGTACCTTCAGTTGTTTGGAAATTTCTCCTAAGGAGGAACCGGACTTGTGGAGGGCCACAATTTTTTTTATTTTCTTGGAATTTTCCATGGTATCAAGGGCAAAAAGACAGTGGCTGTAATGGTAGGCCATGGTAAATACAGCCACAGTTGCCAATTAACTGCCAGTTAACTCCTAATTATGACAATTAGCCATTCAGAAGCTTCTAAAAAGTCGTTACATCAATTTCTGGAATCTTCCAGACTGTTTAAAGAGACAGTCAACTTGGTGCCTGTAAACTTTTGACCCACTGGAATTCTGATATAGTGTATTAAAGCTGAAATAAATGTGTCTCAAATTGATTGACTTAATTGGCTTTCCAAAAGAAATGCATGGTAACATGAAATGTGCGGAGTTGTGAAAAACTATCTTTAGCCCAAGTGTATGTGTATTTTTGGCCTCAATTGTATACTCTGTAAAAATGGAGGCAAACTGAAAATGTTTGTTTATGGAATTTATTTTTTATTCAATCTAGCTTCTCCTAAACAGCTTTACTCTCAATTAAGTTGGGAGTGAGCTGGGCCACCGTACATTCAAAACGAAGTTTTTAATGTTTCATTCAAGTTTTTAAAAGTTGTCTTATTCACATCTATTTCTTAACTGAGTTTAGCTGTTCAGAGTATCGTAACTAGAAAGAGTTGACATTGAATAACCCTTTGACCTACTTGCACCCCCTCATTCTCATTTTCCCTCATGTTGACTGGAAAATACACCTCAAGCTCATTCTGGCAGGCCTGTTCCAGTTTCATAAAAAGGCTGAATATACAGTCATCTCCAATTTTATTGACACCTTTAATGAGAATGGAAAAAAGGCTGTATTAAATTAAATATGCAATAATTTAATCTTTTTTTTCATCACAGGTCTAAACCCCTTTGAGCGCATGCCAAATCTGGCCAATCCATGTCCATTTAGGGGATATATATAAATGGCATGCGGTTTCTGTCAAAAAGTTTGATGGATTGAAACCCCGCCCCTTGTCCCGCCCCCTGTCGTTTTTTTTTTAATAGTCATTGTTTTTTTTATTTTTTATTTTATAGTCATTGTTTAATATTGTTTTTATTTTCAGGGGAATCGTAGGGTAGTTTTGTGTAAAAATGCTTTAGCAACTTAAAACATTTTATTGTTTTGAAACACCATCCGCCACCAAATACCCGAAAAGGTATGAATGCGTTAATAGGGTTACATGCGTTAAAATGTTTAAAACAAGTAGAAATTATGTTAGAAAAGTTTGGTAGTTGGTTCGTAAAGTAGATTAGTTTATTAGTTAGATGAGGAGACAGCGTTGTGTGTATGAGCGTTAGTTTTGTGTCAAATAGCATTTAAGAAAAGCGAAAGCGTTTTAAAATTGTAAAACAATTGAAAATAGCAAATATTTACATCTCTGAATTGTTTGTAAAGCAAATGCAAAGCGTGACAGTTGTAAGTTATCAGGCTATGTGTGAAAAGAGAGTTTCTTCTTAAAAAACTATGACAGAAGAGACATTTAGAGAAAGAAGACATTTAGAGACAGAAACGAGCAAAACTTTTATTATTATTATTATTATTATTATTATTATTATTATTATTAGGGGTCCAAGCAGCGAAGCTGGTGGAACCCTATTGTATCTGTTAGGATTATTATTATGGGTCCAAGCAGCGAAGCTGGTGGAACCCTATTGTATCTGTTCCAATTATTATTAGGGGTCCAAGCAGCGAAGCTGGTGGAACTCTATTGTATCTGTTAGGATTATTATTATTATTATTCTTATTATTTTTCTCCGCTAAAAGTGTCTCAGGCTCAGCAACCAAATTTGGCAGGTGGGTGCCTATGGCCCCCCACTACTCAGGCACTAAAAATCACCTATGTCGGCCAGATGGTGGCGCTATAACAAAGGGTTTTGCGTAATAGTCCATAACTCCCACACCATAAGTTAGATCAACACAAAACTTAATCGACCAATGCATCTGAATGTGCTCTACAACTTTGCCATTGGCACCACCTATGTCCGCCATATTGTTTGGCCGCCATTTTAACTTTTTCCTTGGGGCGTGGAAACTTTCTCCGCTAAAATGTCTGAGGCTCAGCAACCATAAGTTGTAGAATAACCAAATTTGGTAGGTGGGTTCCTATGGCCCCCCACTACTCAGGCACTAAAAATCACCTATGTTGACCAGATGGTGGCGCTATAACAAAGGGTCATACTTTTAAAGGCCATAACTGCCACACCGTAAGTCCGATCAACACAAAACTTCATCGACCGATGCATCTGAATGTGCTCTACAACTTTGCTATTGGGACCACCTATGTCCGCCATATTATTTGCCTGCCATTTGGACGTTTTTATTAGGTGGGGTGCGGAAGAGCTGTGGCGCCAAATCTAAACGGTTACGACATCTAGTAAACTTCTTTATGGCAAGCGACATCCATGGCGACGCAAGTAATCTGACACCGTAGGGTATAGTTTTTATCAGTGAGGGGAGGGTCTGAACGTCGGGGAAGCAGTGGAAGACAGTGCCAGACATTATATGAAGACAGTACCGGGTGAGTTCGTTTAGTCTTTGAATCTGTCATTATGCTGAGAGATCGCTAAACCATTTTTTTGATAGGTTCTGAGTTTCTGTGCAAACGTGCGAAAACACGCTGGTATAATGAAACAATGACGGTAGCCTAATACATATATAGTCCGCTTCGTTCCGTTGCTACCATAACATAACAGACTATCTTGTGTCTACAGCTGCAGTTTCTCGCTGCAATTACTAATATTGAATATAAACAAAAGACGCAACTTATGCTGTAAATCGTATTCTCAATTTAATCTTTAAATTGACTGTAAGCTTAGGGTTGTAACTAGGTAGTTGTTTCGTAGGTGACTTAACTCATCTTAACTATTGCTTGTATTTTTGCATAGACTGCGTTGTTGCTGTCCTTGTTTGTGTTAGCGTTAATCAGTTTAACCTACAGGGTCCAAGTTGAACTGTGCGGTTGTTCCCTGCACTTGGAACGGTAGGCTACTGCCCTCTAGGGTTTTCGACACACTTGTTCCTGGTTATGGTTAAACACTTTGTTGTACGTCGCTCTGGATAGGAGCGTCTGCCAAATGCCTGAAATGTAATGTAATGTAATATTCCGTAGCAACAAGATAAACCCGACATTAGCCCTAAAATATGCCAATACAGCAGTGAAAACACTGCTCACTGAATAACGAAATAAACGAGACAATTTTATACCATGTCATTCTACAGTCAATATCTGGGACTAAACATTTTATAAATATACAATCTTACCATCGGTTTTACGCGTAGAGATGTCCCTTTTGCGAATGAGTGGTCATATATTGTCTTGGACAATCCGTTTGTGAAAAATACGCGCATCTGTCACGCCTGGGTCGGCTATCTTCATAAATAGCTGTGCGTAATACCACACTTGTTGCTTACGGCGTTGTCGCCCTTTTTAGTGCAATTTGGCTTGATTGACAACTCATTTCTTCCGTAGGTGAGAGTATAAGCTTTCTAACGATGTATAACATGTCTGATTTTGCTTTTGGAATAGCGTTTTATAGGTCAGCGTAACCGAAGATTTTCTCATCTGCCAATGTCTACATAAATAAAACGGTAGGCTGCTCTGCGGCCAGCACGCAGGTCGCGAGTTGATATTTGTCTTTTTTTTTTCGTTTTTTCTCAATGTCGTCTTTATTATTTGAAATGTGTATTTACGTGTTATTATTCTATCTGTCTCTGAGGCGCTCTGAAATGTGCATTCTCTGCTAAGCTGAGCAATGGATTGGAATATGTGTCTGACGTAGTGTTGCACGGTATACCAAAACTTCAGCACTTTCTCGGTACTTAAAAAAAAGAAAAAAAAAGAGTAACGGTTCAGTATTAGAATATTCCGACGTTCGGTAGTTTTGAGTCAAATGTAAAAGCCAGGGAAAATTGTCTCCCGCATTACTGATTGAGAGGATGAAAAGTGTAATTTGTCAGAATCTTCGCTAGATGGCAGTAGCAACTAAGGTTGCCAAGTGAGGTGACTTGCGTTTGTGCACTCGGCTCCTTGATACAGCGCAAGCTTTGACTCAGTTCACTTCAGTAGCAATAGGTGTTCCAATTTGGAAATATTTTATTATAGATAGATGCTGTATTGTTATTAAAATATGCTGTTTTTAAATCTATTTAAAGGTGAAAGACCTGTTTTAAAGATTATTTCGTTTACAACTGTTTAATTTTTGAAATATATTTAACATATTTTTCTATTGTTCAGTGTTGTAACACTATAGGCCTATGCATATTAATATGTTGAAGAGGCTTCAACTTAAAGGTTGTTAATAAACCATGAATTCGAAAATGAAGTCAACCCTTGTGGACATTACGTTTCTGATCTATTAAGGTCATTTCAGTATCGTTAGGTACCGAGTATCGAATCAGCATGGTTTAAGTTTCAAGTATTATTTCAGTATTGAGTATCGTGATACTAAACCTGGTATTAGTATCAAAGTCAAAATTTTGGTATCGTGACAACACTAGTGTCATAGTAAAGGCCTTTATGGGAAGCGGCCAGGACACATCCATGGTGACACATCCATGGTGACACAACTAAGTCATCAGACAGCATGTCTTAGCAGAAATTTGGACATAAGTCGTCAATATTTTATTACGTCAGACACATATTCCAATCCATTGTTCATCATGATATTCAGTAGATTTGTTGGGTGAAGGTATATGATCATGAGGACAAAGCCATATTAAAATCGCTCCATAGGGGGCGCGATGGTGCCAATGCTTGGACCCCTCCCAACGCCGCTTGCGGCTTTAATTATTATTATTATTATTATTATGATGCTGTTATTTTCTTTGCAGAAAGCCTTCTTTGGATTGTTGGGAGAGAGTGCAAAAAGACCTGCTATGTCCAATGTCTAGGTCCGACTTGAATCACTGTCAGATCGTTCAGGCTCGGCGAACGTTTTGTGGGTGTGGTGTAGGCCGTGACAAATCTTTGTCATGTGACGAGCATAGGCAGTGGTTTGTCTTGTGAGGAGGTTTGCTTTGGGGGGGGCAGACTTTTCACATACGTGCATTCACTTCAAAGCAACGTTGTGGGTCAACGGTCTCTTTGAATCGCGCAAAGAGCCTAACATATATTTATATAAACTAGTAGCGCAAGGCGGAAACCCTTTTATCTTTATGTTTCCAGACGTTAACAAAACAATCGGCTATTATATAAACTAGGCCTGCAGAATAGAGCTGCAATATAATAGTAGGCCGAATTTTTATTTTTACGTAGGCTATAGCCCACAACCCTTTTTAAAGTAGCCCAATGTAGGATGAGTTATATATGCCAAGTTTTAAAACAAATGTTTTAGGATGCCTTTTACGTTGGTAAGCGTTATGATTGTCTACAGACATCTATTTGTTAAACAAGGCTACTCTATGTTTATGTATCAATTCCTATCTAAATAAATAGCGTATTAAATTCTTATTTCCACAAGTCATCAAAATAATATTTCAAACCATTAACAAAGCAATGTTACGGGCCAGCGCAATCTTTGATGGCACAAGTATACAGAAAAAAGTAGTATCAAGTGTGGGGTGTACAGAGTTACAACATCGCAACCCAGCGCCTCCCTGTACGCAAATCCAGCCTTCACGATTCGCATAAAATGGGGGTCATCTACACAGATGTCAGAATTGGACATCAGCTCTGTGGAGCCTATACAAAATTTGGTTGCTCCTTAGCCTACAAAACATGTCTACCGCTGAAATTTCGACACCTACCTCTGAAGACATGAAGATCGGGGCACAGACAGTGATGCTCCCAAAGAAGAAGCCTTTTGCCTCGTTGTCAAGAGTCCATGCAGGGGCTCTACACCGTGAGTGGGGGGCCGATGCCGGAGGGTATTCGCAGTGGTTATCATTTGGACATGGCTGGAGATGCTCCAAAAATTTGTTTTTTCAACCTGCATGGTGATGAGGAGTACAGCCCTATCACCGGTTTCGGAGTCGTGTGCGAGGCTTATGACTGGGGTGATTTTAGAAGATGCTACGATGAGGTAGCCGGTGGTCCAAAAGACAAAAGTAAATTTTTAAGCCGGACCAGCGATGCCACGCGTAAACGGTGCTGTACAGCTAAGATGCTTTCAAAAATAATGAAACGAATTATTATGAGGTTATAAATATCGAAAAAATTATATAAAGAGCAGTAAATAGTGAAAAACGAAAAAAAATCAATGTTTGGTGTGACCACCCTTTGCCTTTAAAATTACATCAATTGGTGGCGACAACGGTAAAAAAAAGACTTATCATTATGGATAACATTTTTCAGTTTGGCACGCATCTTTATCGGACTTAACAACTGATGGTAACATTGCATTCTTTCCGTTTGAAGAACAGAATTTAATGAACAACACGCTTGCTGAAGCCGATAAAATTTTTGAAAATCACTGGTATTTGAGCTCATTTCACTGTGTCAGATTAACCTGTGTCAGAGGTTTGAGGAAACGGTACACAAAGCAATACCGACCATATCTGAAGAAGACGAAGAGGCTGATCTTGAATGATTTAAAACTGTTTTTGAAATGTTGAAACAATGTCTTGTTACATTTAGGACATGTACAGCACTGTGCAAAAGTCTTAGGCACCTGTAAAAAAAAGTGCTGTACAGCTAAGATGCTTTCAAAAATAATGAAACGAATTATTATGAGGTTATAAATATCGAAAAAATTATATAAAGAGCAGTAAATAGTTAAAAACGAAATAAAATCAATGTTTGGTGTGACCACCCTTTGCCTTTAAAATTACATCAATTCTCTTAGGTACACTGTCCAGCAGTTTTATAAGAAAATCAGCTGGTAGGTTGTTCCAAGCATTTTGGAGAACTTGCCACAGTTCTTCTGCAGATTTTGGCTTGCTTCTGGATCTCCAAGTAATCCCAGAGAAGTAGTCTATTACTTAAAATATTACTTTATTTAACGAAATACAATAATGTATCTGAAAAATTTCATTTTTTGGAAAATTCATGTTTGGAAATCTCAAATTTTCTCTTTTCTGCGGACACACTAATGCAGAAAACAAAAAATAAACATCTAAGACCAAATATATACATTACATTACATTACGTTACATTTATTTGGCGGACACTTTTATCCAAAGCGACGTACAAAACATGCATTTCATGGTCATGGGCAACTACTAAACACAGGTTCAGTAAGATACAATACTTATTTTGTACAGCTATTTCTAGCCAAGAACACAGTTTAGTTCACACAGTGAACACTATTCAGACCTAACCTCTGCAAAGCCAACTAGGCAGAAGAATAAGCTACAGTATTAGGACAAATACAAATTACCAAAAAGTGCTGGGATGGGGCAACATGTAACAAGTGTTATGAAAAGGGGGTGGGGGGGTTTAGAGTGAAATATACAGCGTGGTGGTAGTTAGCCCAGGTATAGTCTGAAGAGATGAGTCTTCAGGCCACGGCGGAAGATGGGTAGTGAGGGGGAGGTTCGAAGAGGGACAGGGAGTTCGTTCCACCACTGGGGAGCTGGGGTGGAGAAGCTCTGTGATCCCTTTGGTCGGGTGGGAGGGGGTACAAGGCACCCTGCTGCTGGAGAACGGAGTGGTCGACCAGGACATAGGATTGATTCATGTCCTGCAAGTAGATGGGGGCTGTCTTGTTGGCTGCAGTGTTGGCAAGGGTCAGGGCTTTGAACCGGATCCTGGCAGCGACCAGTAGCCAGTGGAGAGATCGCAGCAGAGGGGTGACGTGGGAGAATTTGAGAAGGTTGTAGATGAGTCGGGCAGCAGCATTCTGAATCATCTGTAGTGGCTGTATGGCACAAGCTGGCAGGCTTGCAAGGAGAGAGTTGCAGTAATCAAGGCGAGAGGTCACCGTAGCCTGGACGAGCAGCTGGGTAGAGTGCGTTGTCAGGTATGGTCGAATCCTTCTGATGTTGTACAGAAGGAATCTGCAGGGCCGTGATGTTGTCTTGATGTGCTCCTTGAGGTCCAGTTGGTCATCGAGGACCACCCCCAAGCTCTTGGCAGAGTGAGAGGCAGTCACTGTGGTGCCATCAATCGTGATTGAGAGCTCACATAGTAAGGAGGTCTTGTATGGGAAGAAGAGCAGCTCGGTTTTGTTGAGGTTGAGCTTCAGGTGGTGGCTGGCCATCCAGGTGGAGATGTCAGCCAGGCAGGAAGATATCTTATCATCAACCTGTGTGGCCGAGGGGGGGAAAGAAAAGAAGAGTTGCGTGTCATCTGCATAACAATGATAGGAGAAGCCATGTGAATTAATAACTGAACCAAGAGATTTGGTGTATATGGAGAACATCAGAGGACCCAGTACAGATCCCTGCGGTACTCCTTTAACAAGGGGATGAGAAGCAGAGACAGACCCTTTCCAGGTGACCTGGTAGGACCTATCTGCAAGATAGGAAGCGAATCAAGACAGGGCAGTCCCAGCAATGCCCATTTCAGCCAAGGTGGAGAGGAGTATTTTATGGTTGACCGTGTCGAAAGCTGCAGACAGGTCAAGAAGGATCAGGACAGAGGAGAGGCGTGAGGTTCTTGTAGTGGCAAGTGCCTCCATCACAGCTAGGAGCGCAGTCACTGTTGAGTTCCTGGATCGGAAGCCAGACTGGTGAGGGTCTAGCAGGTTGTTCTGATGGAGAAAAGAGGTTTGTTGTTTAAGAACTGCTCGTTCAAGGGTTTTGGACAGAAAGAGTAGAAGCGATACGGGTCGATAATTCATTACATCGGAGGGGTCTGAGGTGGGTTTCTTCAGGAGTGGGGTAACACGAGCCATCTTAAAATAAGAGGGAACATGACCAGATGCAAGAGAGGAATTAACAATGGAGGACAGATAGGGAAGGATCTCGCTGGAAATGGATTGGAGAACTGTAGATGGGATGGGGTCAAGTGGACAGGTGGGTGCACAATGAGAGGTGATGAGTTGTAGTACATTGGAGTCCTCCAGCATCTCAAGGTAGGTCAGTGTGGCTGTGGGTTTGTCCCGGGGGGTTGGGGGGCTCACTGGATGGGCAAAGGAGTTCCGAATTGTAGCCACCTTTCCTTCAAAGGTGGCCAGAAAGTCATCTGTGGAAAGCGAAGAGGGAGATGGGGGTGGAGGAGGAATGAGGAGGGAAGAGAAGGTGGAGAATAGTTTGCGTGGGTTAGAGACACATGCACTGATCTTAGATTGGAAAAATGAGGCTTTAGCTGACGTGAGGGCAGATGTGAAAGTCGCCAGCAGGGTATGATATGCGGTGAGGTCATCAGAGGATCGGGATTTCCTCCACTTTCTCTCTGCAGCCCGCAGTGATGTTCTGCTGGAGCGTAGTGACTCAGTCAGCCATGGGCAGGGGGGTGAGGAGCGTGCTGGTTTGGAGACAAGAGGACAAAGTGAGTCGAGGGACTGGGAGAGGCAGGACTTGAAGGCGGAGGTAGCAAGATCAACTGGCAGGTTAGGGAAACACGCAGGAGGGGGAAGTGTAGAGAGAGCAGTGGAGATGAGGGAGGATTGTGACAGAGTAGAGAGATTTCTCCTGGAAGTTACTGTGGGTGAGCTGTTGGATGAATTGTGGGGGAGTAAGTAGGAGAGGGAGAAAGAAAGAAAGAAGTGGTCTGAGACATGGAGGGGCGTCACCGTGAGATATACTATATATTATATTTTAAAATCCAGGGTGCCTAAGACTTTTGCACAGCACTGTATATTATGAAGTTGTAGACTGTATAGAATGTTATGACTGTCTTTTATCGTTTTTGGTGATTAATGCGAGCTTTTAAAATACAAGCTTTTCTTTTTAAAATTATTTTCTTGCTATTTGATTGTTATTTATACATTATTATTATTACACTGTGTTCCAAAGCCATGATAAAATCTGAAGCAAAACCCAAGCATACACCCACTCACGCACACACACGGCACTCGATAGGCTGATGTTTTCTTCATGGCGTGGCTACGCCTATGAGGATCTATTAAAGACCACCGCTAATTTCAAACAAGCTTCTTAGACCTATTGACAAGTATGTCTCAGTCTGTATACAAAACGTATAGCCTAATAGGCCTACGGGACTCAGAGTCCTGGGAGTCTGGGTACATGGTGAATAATAATGTTCCAGTTTCGGAGCCTTGGCTCATAACAGAGCAGAAAATAGACAATGCTGCTGATGAGCCATGCTGTGGAGGAGGAGGCCCCAGACCAAAAGCCCAGCCGGGGTCAGATGATGCTGACGGCTGCATTACAGCGCCAATGGTTAAAGTCCTGAAGCTGATCCTCGCCAGCCTTCTTGACACGACAACTGAAAATCAGCTTAAGAGCGACTGTCTGGGGTGTGAATATGATCACCCCAGTCAGCTGCAACACAGCTGTCTCTTCGAACCAGAGACATTCTACTTTCAGGCCAACTTTGACAAGCTGGTCGCCAAAGTGAAGACACCGTGGCTGGGGTGCCTACTCTCCAAGGCGTTCAAAGTGTTTGGTCTGAAACCAAATCCTGTGCGTATAGAGGGAGCTGTTGACACAATTGTTTCAGAGCTCAAGGACAAGCCGTACATCCAGGAGAAGCTGCGGTAAATCAGACAGACCTGGGGGCTTTCAGCGACAAGATTGTTGCTGAGGTTCGGAGGAATTTCTGGGAGATTGAGGGTGCCACGCAGGAAGACCTGTAGGGTGACGTGTCTGAAGATGGACCGCCGCAGATGACGACTGTTTAGCAACGCTTCAAAGCTATGCCAAATTGTCATATGTATACGTATTTTGTGGCTTTTTTATTTCAATAATAATAATAATAATAATAATAATAATAAATGCCTTGGCTTTTTATATCTCGTATCATTATTGCATTAGCTATAAGGATGGATGCAGAAAAATGTGTCTGAAGTCTGTTTATTATTCACCAGAAAACCCTGGTTCTTATGGCGGTAAAGAACGGCAGGACATAGGTTGTCTAACAAGAAAGTTACAGATCGGTTGTCTGGGGAAGATGTCTACACTTTACACAAACCCATCAGACTTAATTCCAAAAGAAACATGGTTTTTGTGTGCAACATTGATTCGCAATGGCAGGCCGATTTAGTAGACATGTCAAGTGTATATGAACATAACAACAATATGAAATTTATGATAACATGGATAGATATATTGACAAAGTTTGCTTGGGTTTGTGTTCCAAGAGCGCTACTGAGGTGACTCGGGCCTTCTGAGAGATTCTTGCACCGGGGCGCAGGCCTAAAAAATTACAAACTGACAAAAGTACAGAATTTTTCAACAAAGGATTCCAAACACTGCTGAAACAACACAACATAATGCATTTTGCCATGGGTAATGATGTGAAAGCTTCTGTGGTTGAACGTTTTAATAGGACCCTAAAAACGAGAATGTGGCATTACTTCACAGCGAACAACACTAGACGGTACATAGACGTTGTACAAGATTTGGTTCGGTCATACAATAACAGCTACCACAGTATGATTAAAATGAAGCCTGTTGAAGTAAATGATACTAACGCTTTAAAAGTGTTTAAAAATATGTGCGGTCTCTTTCCAAAAAGGCCTAAAAAGCTAAAGTTTAAGTTTGAGGAGGGTGATACAGTATGAGTTTCCAAAGTGCGTGGAAAGTTTGCAAAAGGCTAGGAGCAAATGTATACAGATGAATATTTCACAGTTGCAGAAAGGGTCCACAGAATACCTCCTGTATAAAGGGTGAAGGATTATGATGGTGAAAACATCAATGGTACATTTTATGAGGAGGAATTAAAGAAGGTTATTGTGAGAAAAGACAAAATGTTTAAGGTTGAAAAGATAGTGGCGGAGAAGAAGCAGAAGGGTAAAAAGCTGGTTTTAGTCAAATGGGTCGGCTGGCCTGAAAAGTTCAACAGTTGGATACCGGCATGCCATGTGGTTGACATCTAGGCCATATAGGGCATAAGTGAGTCGAAAAGCTTTCATGACCCTACAAACGCATTAGGTAACCATGGAGGATACAGGTTTCTACGTTACTCTCCCGAGTCTATCTATGAGCATTTACCCTGACAACAAAATTTCAAGCTATACAACCAAGTTTGCCAGACCTGTTGAACTGCGCGTGACGTGGGAGGTTGGCTTAGCCGAAATACAGTACCCACACACTTGGTGTTCAATAACATGTGATGACAACACTTTTTATACATACGATCATATTTAAAAAATCAGAAGAGCTCATGCAATTAGTACCGGGTATTACAAGAGTATCACTGATCTACTGAATGAAATTAACGGTACAATGCGGTACCCATGCTGGATGGATTTGAAATTGCATACGGGCATATAAAAAACTAAATTTACATCATAAGCAAACCACACGGTGGCTGCAGGAAAACTAGCTAGGATGCTCGGTCTTGAACCAGGAGTCAACTTGACAGCCGTGAAATCCGTGGCACCACACCCTGTCAATATTAGCGCCGGCTTCTACACAACGTACGTCTACATGGATGTTATCGACTACCAACGTGTTGGTGACAGCTTTGTACCCCTGCTACGAAATGTACATATATCTGGAGCAAACAACGACATCATCACAATCTCGTATGAGAAGCCACACTACGTACCTGTGAGCAAGAAGCACATTTACAACATTACAATTGAACTGAAAACAGATCAGAACCAGAACATAAATTTCAGTTACAGGAAAGTCATAGCAAAGCTGCACTTCAGACCGGTGAAACACTATTATCACAAGTAAAAGATGGCTAGGTCTGGCCTGCACATAGATCTACACAGATACGTTGATTATTATATGGCGCAAGCGGGTAATGGGTTGCCGGGATTTAGTGGTGGGAGTGTTATGTATGGTGGGGGTTTTGGCGGTATTTTTTGAGGCTTATTCCGAATGGATTTACCGCTACTAAAGAAAGGATTCAATATAGCTAAGCCCCATTTGGCCTCAGCAGCTAAGAACATAGCCAAGGATCTGATCACTAATGTTGCGACACGTCGTTTGAGCGTGGATGATCAGGAAGGATTAGGGCTCATGGTGATGACGCGATGTAGACAGAAAAGACCTCCAGGGGGGTGTGTCTCAAACAGACCTAAGTCTAAAAAACAGAGAGTGTCAAGCATTCGGCGCACAGTTGGTAAAAGCAAGAGGAAGGTGAAAAGCACACAAAGAAGAAGAGGAAAAGTAGATACATTTTTAAAAAATGGCCTACATACACAACATGTCAGAGGAATGCATGAAGTCGGAACTGGATCTTTTTACAGTTCCGTATACACAAACAAGCATTAAGAAGAACATCTATGTGGAGGTGCCCCCTCTGTCGGCCATTTCAGACATAGGACCTCTAGAGTTCTTCATTGCTGGTAATGGTGAAGATTACATTGACTTGAACAATACACTTTTATACCTTCGCTGTAAGATCACCCGTGCAGATGGTAGTAACCTCGTGCTTATTAATAAGCGTCGGGCTTATTAATTACCCCCTAGTGTCCATTTTATCCAGTTGTTTTTGAGGTACTAGATACATCTTTGAGCACACTCCATGGTTTAACCACTGCGTGACGTTATCAAGCTTGTTAGAAACAGTATTGCAACACTCAGCAGAGGTAGAAGGAATCCCCCCTTTTGATGAACAACTTTCCTCTTCTTTTTGATTGAATTTTTTTTGTTAGCAACTAGTTTAATCCCCGATCGTTGTTTCCTTAATTTTTTCAGCTGAGTATCCGTTAGGGGTATATTACCGCGTAAAACGTTGAGAGCTATTTCACAAATTGTGTTTATGAGTTCCGGAGAAGCCGACTGTAAAATGGCACGTCTTTGCTGTGCATTGCCTTCAAATAGAGCTTTTAATAGCGGCCAGTACCGCTTAATACGTGCCGACATTACTTTTTCTTTAGCACATAAGCTACGGGCCACTCTGGAGGGTACAAACCACTTCTGAGGCGAAACTCTTCTGGTGTCTGTGCTTTTAGGTCCACCAAAAGATAACTGTAAGGGTTTCTGGTTGCATCTTCAAAAGATTCAAGGAAAAACTTTGAATGTCTAGGATACATTTGGCCAGCTAAAATATTAACTTGCATTTTATCTTGAGGATTTTTGAACAGAACAATATAGTTTGCGTTAAGATTTATTGTGCGACTCTTTTTACCCTGAAAAAAAGGTTTTGTACTAAATATATAATGCTCAAATTTCTGTGGTGCATATACTTGGTAAAAGCTTTTTCCACCTCTGAGCTCTCACTGGCTGCTTCCATTAGGTCATCAACAATGATCAAATTGGTTTTGTGTAAAGGAAGCAACGCTTCATTGATCAAAGTTTCAGGAAGTCCTTCTACAAATTGTACATTCTTTATTTTACAAAGCAGTTCATCGTACATTGGTTGCCAGCATGAATAAAACCAGACAATATTTTGTGGTACGGTGGACAAAACATGAGATGCGTTTTCCAATATCATTTTCACAAAGACACTTTTACCACAATTTTATGGTCCTGAGATGATGCATAAAAACGGATGTTGAAGACAGCTGTCAAAACCCTCATCCCCAAACACTGATTAAGGTTAAGGTTGTGAAATCGGGGAGCAGGACCCTTTTGTTGTACACTACTCTGAATTTTTTAGAAACTGAACGGTTGCTGAGTGAGAAGCCTTTCTTACACTTAACAATTTGCTGTGTGCTTGTGACAATTTCTTTTGGGTTACGTACATGATGACGCACCAAATCTGTGAGGGATGAAAGATTGACAACCTGTGTGTTAGTACAATGCAGTGTTATACCTTTAGCTTTCATGCAAGATTTACCTAGCAGTGTTCCATAGTCGTATGTCTTGGGCCCCCCCAACACAAATTAAGCAGTGTGGTCACCTGGGTCCAGTTCGCTTGTCAGCTCCCCCAAAAAGTCCCCGAGAGGAGGTACTCAGTCACCTGGCGGAGTGACAAAGATGACAGAATCTGTATCGTGGTACAGAACCCTATCAGGCATTTTATCCATGGCGGAATAAAGCTTGAGCTGGGCATAAGCGGTGGTGAATGCCGCTATGAACACATTGCTGAATTTGGGCAGTTTTGGGAAACACTTTGCATGTTTCCACTGGACCAGAGGCACGTCTTCTGTAAGAAATGAAAAATGTGAGACATCATACTCATTTGAAAACATGTATTGCAGGAACTGTTCGGGATCCCGGATCAAGGTCGTGTTTGGCTGATTGGTTCTCTGTCCGAATTTACCCCAAAGACTATTTAAAAACAGTTTTGATATCTGCCTTTTGGCTTTGTCGACCGAAATGTTGTTTGGGTCTAAGTGGATACCCTCCTTCTCCCAGTAACTTTGGACATATTCCGCCTTGTCAGTGTCATTAGACACCCAAGAGGGGTACCCAGAAGCCTCTTGTTTCCTCTTTAAATGTGTCTTAATGTAGTCACTAAAGAGAGAATCAGACCATTCTGGAAAATGCCGAACTTCAAAAATTTTGTCAATTGTGTAGCCTTTCTAAACAGCCTTAGCAAATTTGACGGTACACCATACACCTGTGAGAGAACGCAACTCATCAGTATGTTCACACCTACCTTGATGCTCAGATTCCACACAAGTCCTGCACAGTGGAAACATTAATTTCCCCGAAACCCTGTACGGTAACACTGGAAGATAAAGCCGTCTAGGGAGGTGCACCCTGGCTTTGACCAGACCAAAATAGTCTTCGATTTGGTCAAAGTCCCGGAAGATGATGGTGGGGTGACCTGTAGGGTAAACTTTAGTCTTGTTCACAAAAGGGTATAGACTGGTGAAATCAAAATAATGTATTTGCACATCTTCTTGAGCTTTGTAATGGAGGTTTATTGCATTAGTTTGACCACCAAACAGAGCATCACATGGTTCCAGACGTTCCGGATAATCAATATATTGTAGGAACGTCTGTACCTCCGCGCTCTCCTGCTTAAGTCTTACCCATTCGTGCTGCCACATTACAACCACATGCAAATTGTAGATGTTACACAGAGTATCAGCTTTTTATTCAAATTTGTTATACATTGCGCCAAAATCCATTTTTGTCAGAGGGTTAATGGTGTTTGGGTCGAAGCATTCCAGACACCCGTGAAAAAAACAGCCGGCCATTTCATATGCTGTATGCACCTCTTCTCACTCTGAATACCCATCTAGATAATAAGCACCCATCTTAACCTCACCCCGGTTCAGAGCATACCGAATGAATACATTGTCACGGTGACTCAGATATTCTAACCACTGAATGCCCGAAAATGACTTTTGCTGTTGAATGTATTTATCGGGCAATGTTACAGCAATGGTGTCTTTTGGTAAGAAACTCGTGCAGTACTGTTTCATACAAACCGAGGCTATAGTTACGCACTGGAAAGAGTCTAGACCTGTGCTCCCAAGAACCTTGGTACGGAACCTTAAACACGCTTCACGCAAAATGACAACATCGTTCTGACAGTACAGCCATTTCTTTTCTAAAGTCAAACACCCCTCCAGACACGTTATTATACCACCGCATAAATTCATCCCTCTCTTTTTCCATCATTGTATCAACCCCATAGTACAAGGGTGGTGGGTACGGGCCAGTGTAATTCTGGATACCGATTGTATTCCAGAAATAGGGAAAGTAGCCTTTTTTTGAATTTTCAAAACCTAGAGCAGCCGGCATTGCACTCAGCTTCATTGTTAGAAAACAAAGGGGGTCAACATACCTCTGGTCAAAAACCTCGTCAGTAATGCACATGAGTTTACTGCCCTGTACAATTAGATGCGGTGTTACACCTTAGTCAGTTAAATACTGCATCAACAGGTAGCCATCGTACCCCTTTGAATTGTGTGCGATGAGCCCTTGTACTTTGGAGTCCGATACCTTTGGTAAAAAGCCTCTACACATTTATCACCAGGCACCAACCAACGCTCGCCATTAAAATCAATACAGCATATGAAATTTGCTATATGGTGGCCTTGGTCTTGCCGACACTCAAAATCATAAAACACGTTACGCTGGCTGGGGCTTTCAGACTTCACCCCGTGTATGAAACACTCATGGCTACTCTCAGGAGTCAACACAGCCTTGCAGGTGTTGCAACGCTGTGGACTACAACTGCATGGTTTAGGGGACCCGTCGCTGCTGCTGCTGACAACATACCTTGTACAACATTTGGGGCAAAACTTGGTAGTATCGCATGAGCTGAGCTTTTTGCCACTGACACCCTGTGGTTTCACAACTTTATGCTCTTTGTAGCAAAACTCTGACTGACAGATGTGCAAACAATCCTTACACTGTATTGATCTTGCGCTGTTCGTAAAACATTTGGCGCAGTAATACACGTTGGAGTGGTACTGACAGCTATGGTCTTTCTTTGCGCTAAAGGGCATATAGCAATAGTTGCAAACATATGCACTGCCCAAGAAGCCTTTCAAGGACTTTATGCCATAATAGTGGTCACCGTCGAGCTAAAGAAACAACGTCTTGGGGTGTGGTCTGGAGGACGTTTGAAACTTTGTAAAGACACCATTAGTGGTACCATGGCTCCACACTATCTTGACGCTTAACAGCTGCTCAAACATTTCAATGTCCGAAAAGTTGACCTTATGGTGGACACTCAGACCTACAGGCCGCTGTGAATGTCTGGCCTCTTTCTCAGCCTCGCATGTTGTAAATGCCGGATTTAAAAGATGCGCTAAACAAGTGGCAAAACAGGTTATTGCCCCTACTGTAGCTGACAATTAAATGGCGTAATTTCTTGCAAATTATTAGATTTTTGAGACATGTTGACAATTTTCGACGGGCTCCAACACCAGCATTAGGGTTTTTAGTAATGTGAGCAACCAGCTCCAAAGCATCATCAGACAGCACCTTAAAATTGCTCTGAACCAGATTTTCAATCATGCTTTAAAAAACATCCAAATCAATTTCATCCCTGGTTAACTGCACAGTTACACCCCCAGACAAACTGCACAGAATCCCCCCGCAACTGTAACTGTACAACATCTCCGGGGGCCGCCAGCTCGTGAACTTTGTTCATTAAATGTTCTAGGGTGTTTAAAACATGAACGTAAAACTCTGCGTAGTTGTCCACATCGTAAAAGATGCAAAGTTAAACCGTAACCTAATTTCTGTATTGTTGAAACGTGGTCTGCGTATCACCTGCATCTCTGTATCGTTAAGGCCCCCACCATTTTGGTCATCATTAGACTATCTGTAGCCACATGCATGTTATTGTCGACAATGTTAGGCCTTATCTCTGGTTCTACGGAACTACCTATCTCACGGTTTACAGCGTCCAAAGCGCGTAGCAGACCCCCAAACACATCATCACCCCCATGCTCTACAGGTTCAACCTCTGCATGTGTGTTAATTGTGCCTCCACTGCTTGCTGCATTTCCGAGTTTAAACTGTTAAGGCTAATTTATGCTTCAGAGACAAAGTGTCATGCGACATGTCTTGGGACAAAAATTATGCAAATTCAACAGTTTTGGCGTCAAGCCGACACTTTTAGAGGGTCAGCGACGGGTGTCGCGTACCTGCTGATTTTTGTAAGGTTGTAGTCGCCGACTTAAGTGTCACGCAGCTGTGATTGGATGGCTGAAACGAAGGCAAACAGGTTGCCATGGCGACGTTGTCATGAAGTTTTTCCCCACCGTGAAAACTGCCTGACTTGTTTACATTTTGGACAGATGTGGCTACTCGGTAAATCTATCACTGTTTCCGTCGCAGCACTTTCGACACAAGCAATATTGGAAGCGCTATCCTAAAATTTCTTCTTACCGTGAAGAGTGCCTGACCCGCAACAGTAGAAATGTTAACACGGCGGCACAATTATATCGAGAAATACCATCTTTGGGGAAAAAACGCTATAGCCTATTCTGTAAATGAATTTAGATCAAACTTACCATGCATAAAAACACAAAAACGCTTGTCAGTTACTCACTTTATGTATTTATAATGGAATCATAGCGCAGAGTGTTTAAAACCATAAAACCACCCCTTATCAAAAAATTTAATTAAATTAAAACTGTAGGCTACAGGTTAATGTTAAATATAGACCCACCCATCTGACTTTGACAACTTTGGGACTAAACTGGCTCTTGTTTTAGTTAATAACACTAAAAGTACCTTACCATTGGAAAAAGGCTATATGCTATAACTGCATTTAGATCAAACCTACTATGCATAAAAAAAAGAACTTTCGTCAATCTCTTCACGGTAAGAAGAAATTTTAGGATAGCGCTTCCGATATTGCTTGTGTCGAAAGTGCTGCAACGGAACAGCGATAGATTTACCCACTAGCCACATCTGTCCAAAATGTAAACAAGTCAGGCAGTTTTCACGGTCGGGAAAAATTTTATGACAACATTAGTGGAGCTGCCATTTTTTAGCCTAAACAAATCTCTGCTGGGCTTGGCGTCTGGTTGCTATAGTAACAACGCGCACTGTCGCTGAAATATAAATGCAAAACGTTGTGCGACAAAGTTCTACCGGCCGACACTTTGTAGTACAACACTTTGTCGCCGAAGCATAAATTAGCCTTTAGTGTCATGGTTAGTATCATGATTAGCATCCAACATCCGGTTTTCATCATTGGGTCTTTTATTACTCTGAGATTCAGAGCGTGTATCTCGCGGGTGTTTCGGTGCCATTTAATATTTTTTCTAAAATATTCAAACGTTGTCTGGAAGCGTCCAACTCACGCTTCAACAGCGACAAAATTTGCATACACAGTTCTGATTTTTTGGTTTCTTGGACCTCCACATTTGTCGGGGATGTTACTGCTGGCGTTGCTCCCTCTGATGGTGTTGCGGATCCGAGCCTCAGTGCAGCCTCCGAAGGTTGAAGCAGCGCTTCTCGATCCAATTCCACATCTAGAAAATCCATGTCGGTGTCTGAAATGCTATCCTCTGCCGCATAAAAAAAGAAAGAAAGAACCTGACCCTGCAGAAACACATTTGTTTCTGCAGGGTCACAAATTACAAAATCACAAATAAAATCTCACCACGTTTTCTCTTCAGACTTGGAAAGTGTACCGAAACGGTATCCGTCGAAGAAGTCAGTGACCTCAGTGACCCCTTCTGGTTGACTATCAGGGGCTTTTAAAAATAAATAAATGAATAACACAACTCAGATGACAGAAAAATAAAAGTTAATAAGTGAACATAAATTTTAAAGTTTCATACTCTGTAGAAAGTTGTATATTTCGGCGTCCACTGATGTGTGAACTTGTGCTTCTACCGATTGAGTCAGCCGTTCCAAATCCGCAACTGCCGGTGTAGATTCTGTCTGATTGTTGGCTAAAAGCAGATAAATAAATAAATAAATAAATAAATAAACATTTTAAAAGTACAGGCACACAGAGAATTGGCAAACATACTCTGAGGAATAGACCCTTCTTGGCTGTACGCAAGCTGAAGTTTGACGGGTCAAACACGTGAAGCATCGAATCGGGTGCATCTGTCCGGCGCAGGACCTCTTCTAAATCTGTGAAATAAGTCAAGACGTCGAGCCTGAATAATTTAGTTATAGTTATAGATGTAGTTATAGATGCAAAATTAAACTATAGGCCTATCAAGTTACATACCTGATAGGCTTCCCAGGTCTTCGGGCGTTTCCTGACCATAGACAGGGCCGTCCCGTGGCATAAACGGTCTATGCGGTTGTTTAGGGCTACAACCGCAGGGGGGGGCCACAAGACCACGAGGGGGGCCACACGATCCAATGTTTATCTAAGGTAAATAACGTTATTTTCGTAATTACGTTATTCATCCCCTATCGCGGAACTAGTGGTATAAATTTTAAATGGAATGGCAACAGAACATTTCATAAAAATGTAATGTAAGAATGATTTTACCCCCGACCCACGCCCCGCCCCCCCCCCCCCCCGCTTGACAGAATCCAACAGCACCCCCTCAACCCCCAATGCCCCCGCTCGGACAAATTTGCTTAGGGCCACCAAAATCCTAGGGCCCTGACCATAGATCGTGGCTTTCCAGTGGAATTAATCAGTTATAATGCTGTCTTGATGGAGATGGCTGGCCTAATTTATACCCTGTGGATGCAGTTAATTTTGAGCAATTCAAAGAGACCGTTGGCCCACAACGTTGCTTTGTTGATGGCTTGACATATTATTTTGATGACTTATGGAAATAAGAATTATTTATTTAATATTTATTTAGGGATTGATACATAAACATAGAGTGGCTTTGTTTAACAAATAGTCTGATGTCTGTAGGCAATCATAACCTTGTCACAGGAAATCGGCTAAGTGACTAACGCGTGTCCTTATTCTACTTTAGCTTTCTTACAAACCTCTCTTATAACACTTTAAAACTTAACAAAACTTAATATAGCTTTTCCTTGCTTTCAGCTCTTGCAAATCCTTGCTTTTAAAACTCATTGCTTTTATAGCCGTTTACGTTGTATCATAGCAAGCTTACTTGCTTGCTTTTATACATTTAAAACAGGCGCCCTATCGGTTTGTTAAGACTTTGCATACTTGCATGGGCAAACTAACGTACAAACCACAGCTTTAAAGCTTAGTTACTTACATATTCTCACATATTGCTTGATTTACTGGTAGGCCTAAAGAATGAATAAAATGTTTCACGTTGCACAAGCACTGATGTCTGTAGGCAATCATAACCTAGCTAATTTGTAATGTTTATTAGATCTACTGATCAATAAGCTTGTTAGTTCTGCTCTATCATAGCTTAGTCCTGTTTTTAAAACAAAGTGTTTATTACGACTGTAGGCTAAATATTAGAGCTTACAAACGTAAAAGGTGTCCTAAAACATTTGTTTTAAAACTTGACACATATAATTCATCCTACATTAGGCTACTTTAAAAAGGGTCATGGGCTATAGCCTACGTGAAAATAAGAATTAGGCCTACTATTGCAGCTCTGTTCTGCAGGCCTAGTTTATATAATAGCCTATTGTTTTGTTAACGTCTGGAGACAAAGATAAAAGGGTTTCTGCCTTGCGCTACTAGTTTATGTAAATATATGTTATGCTCTTTGCGCGATTCAAACAGACCGTTGACCCACAACGTTGCTTTGTGAATGCACGTTTGTGAAAAGTCTGTCCCCCCTCAAAGCAAACCTTCTCACAAGACAAACCACTGCCTATGCTCGTCACATAACAAAAACTGGTCACAATACACACCACTCTGGCTCGTCACATGACAAAGACTTGTCACAGCCTACGCCACAACCACAAAACGTTCGCCGAGCCTGAATGATCTGACAGTGATTCCAGTCGGACCTAGACATCGGACATAGCTGGTCTTTTTGCTCTCTCTCGACAATTACGGACATCAATCCAAAGAAGGCTTTCCGCAGAGAAAATAACATAAGTTTTGCTTGTTTCTGTCTCTAAATGTCTTCTTTCTCTAAATGTCTTTTCTGTCATAGTTTTTTAAGAAGAAACTCTCTTTTCACACATAGCCTGATAACTTACAACTGTCACGCTTTGCATTTGCTTTACAAACAATTCAGAGATGTAACTATTTGCTATTTTCAATTGTTTTACAATTTTAACACGCTTTTGCTTATCTTAAATTCTATTTGACACAAAACTAACGCTCATACACACAACGCTGTCTCCTCATCTAACTAATAAACTAGTCTACTTTACGAACCAACTACCAAACTTTTCTAACATAATTTCTACTTGTTTTAAACATTTTAACGCATGTAACCCTATTAACGCATTCATACCTTTTCGGGTATTTGGTGGTGGATGGTGTTTCAAAACAATAAAATGTTTTAAGTTGCTAAAGCATTTTTACACAAAACTACGCTTTTCAAACACATTTAAAAAACACAAAGATATTCAACACTTTCCCTCATGAATAATTTTACTTTTAAAACAAACATTTCCATTCAAATAAAATATAAGCCAAATCAATGGATGTGCTACGCTAAAAACCAACAAACCTAAATAAAAACGACTCGCCCAAAAATAAAAACAATATGAAACAATGACTATAAAAAAAAAAAAATTAAAACATTTAAAAATTAAAAAATTAAACAATGACTATAAAAATAAAAAAAACGACAGGGGGCGGGACAAGGGGCGGGGTTTCAATCCATCAAACTTTTTGACAGAAACTGCATGCCATTTATATATATTAGGGGTCACCCTATTTAAAGCTTTATAACTCTAGATGTGAGCATCACAAAGACTTGCTTAAAAGAAAGAAGACATTTGTACCATTTACAATATTAGGATTAGTTTACATTCATAATTTAGGAAGAAATAGAGTGCCACAAATGCAATAGTCTAAACAAATAATCAAAAATGAATTTGCACTTTTTTAGTTTGCAATGAAATACTGAGAGATTACAAATATACAGCAGGTAAAACAATATGTCCTGGATCGAAAACTAAAAAATCTAAGGGTGAATAAGCATAACAACTAAAGATCTATGAATACAAAAGTAAGCAGTGTACCCAGTGTCTCAAAATCTATCCAAAATGTCTAAATTATGCATGTCACGGTTCTGGGTGGTAGTGGCTATCCTTGGCCACTGGAGGGCATCCTTGTCACTTCTTTCCCCTGATTGGGCTAATTGGGTTCACCTGCTGTAGTTCCATTACATTACATTACAGGCGTTTGACAGACGCTCTAATCCAGAGTGACGTACAACAAAGTGTATCACCATAACCAGGAACAAGTGTGTCGAAAACCCTAGAGTGGAGTACCGTCACGGCCGTCGGTAGCTATGGGCAGGGGTGGGCTCAGCCCACCCAAATGGGCGTCTTGCCCACCCAATCAAAAGTTAAGAAAAAAAATGTACAAAATTTTTTTTTGTACAGCCAATGGAAAAATAGCACAGAAAATACCAGTACCGTTTCTAACTTCTGATTGGATGGGCAGCCACGGGTTGAAACAGCTAGTTTCTCTGATGCAGTGTACTGCCAGTTGATTTAATTAGTGGTGTTAAAGAGCATATTGCAGGTTGGAGACCCCAGTGAATCAATGTGTCGGAAAATGATGTAGGAACTAGATGCTCATAAAAATATACTTACATATACACACTAGTGACTTCTGGAGTTGTTTTTTTGTGAGAGAATTTTACTTCGGCATCTAAAAAACGCCAACCCAGAAGTGACGTTACAGAAGGGAGAGCGGTCATGTTGAACAATAAGAAGAATGGATCTCAACGCTAGTTTTGACACAAGAGGTTGTAAATGTTTATGCAAACGCATATGACGGACCACAGCCTTACCATTATGAGCCTGCTAGGCGTCCAAGAGAACAGGCACAGACCAGGGTTACAAGGAATAACGGTCAGAGGAGAGAAATTGAGTTGTGGTGTGAGGAGAACCAGTGGAGAACTGGGCAGGTGTCTTGGTGAGTGACCAGCGTTAGCTTATAGATATGTCTACATTATATAATACCACTAACCTATTTAAAGACACTCAATTTCAAAAATAACGTATATAACATAAATATTTTGAGCAGTAATATTTACATAGCAACATTTTATCTGTGTTCAGTAGATAGAGACAGAGACAGTAAATCAATGACACTGTCCTATCCGCTTCTGTTTTGCTCCAGAAAACGATGTCAGCTAGGCTATCAGCAAACAAATGGCTTAGCTATGCCCTGGCGTCCTCAATAATAGTATTTTCCAAAGAAATTACGAAAAATCATTGACAACGTTTTGTTAGGTGCAGCGTCTTTTAATGCTACCACAGAGCAAGTGAATGCAATAATGAGAAAAAATTTGGTTACGCTGACCTATAAAACGCTATTCCAAAAGCAAAAATAGACATGTTATACATCGTTAGAAAGCTTATACTCTCACCTACTGAATAAATGAATTGTCAATCAAGCCAAACCGTATTAAAAAGGGCGACAACGCCGTAATCAACACGTGTGGTATTACGCACAGCTATTTTGGAAGGCACCCAGGCGTCACAAATGCGCGTATATTTCACAAACAGTTTGTCCAGTACAATATATGACCACTCAGTCTCAAAAGCGACATCTCTACGCGTAATGTATGGTTGGTAAGGTTGTATGTTTATTCAATATTTAGTCACAGATATTGACTGTAGAATGAACACGTATCTATGGGCGTTAGCTAACGATATTAACGCTGTGTTCACATCACAACATTGTAAAGTTTGCTATCGTGTATCAGGCTATAACAAAACTAGTATTGGTTGTCTAATATCGGCAGGAGTATTTTGTAACAAATGCAGCAGTGAAGTCCCCTCTCTTCACCTGCACAAAATGCACACAGGCACGAAAGCTATCACCGTTCCTTTTCCTGTTAGGAAAATTGTATGCCCTGACAGGCTGGAGTTTGTGCAAACTGCACAAACAGAGTAATTTACCATGGTGAAATGCAATATAAAACTACTGAAGAAAAGACCAACTCACTATATCACTACCGCTAAGACTCACTACTACTGCACAGTGGGCTAATATGACGCAATGTTGAGGAAAAAAAGGTGTTTTTAGGAGCTTTGCTGAAAACGGCCACTAGTTCCTCTGAATGCCCTTATGACTTGTAAAAATTATTCAAGCCTGCATTAACTTTTCAAATGGTCATTTACAGACAAGGTTAAGTACACATTTCGTAAAAAATGTAACCTGCAAGATGGTCTTTAATGTGACGAGAAGTGCTATATCAATTTAATGCATAACATGCGCCCACACCCGCCAGCACAACCCCCCCCCACCCCGGACAGCATCCAACAGCACCCCGGCCCCCCGTCGAGCGCACTGGGTGACACCATTCCTAGTGACGAAACTGCGCCCAAGTTTCCCACCTATTATTTTTACCAGCCCACCCTTCTACAGCAGGCTAAAACCGGCCCTGAGTACCGTTCCAAGTGCAGGGAACAACCGCATAGTTTAACTATTGCTATTTCCGGCTGCCCTGCAGTCAGGGCTTTTGTGTCAACTCTTGTTACACGTTAGCCAGTAATTCTGTCAGTGTGGTTTTGTAACTATTCAGTGCTGTAACAGTCTCTCTTCTTCCTTTGTGAAGAGATCTCTGTTGTACTGAATGCTGAGATTTAAGGGATTATTTGCTAAGGTTGCACAATAATCTTTTACTCGGCATTACATTTTGAGTGTTTCTTTATCAGTACTAGGGCTGTTATCATTAGTTTTCACCTTCTTTACACTCTTAGATCTGTTTATGGGACAGCTTTATTGTACTCCTTTTTCTGTTCGGTTTTGCCCTTTTCTCTGGGTAGATTTTTGTTGGTATTGAACGGCAGGGCTTACCGCCCAGAGGAGTATATTACTCTGTTCTGTCTAGTTTTCTTACTCCTTTCCATATTTCATACCTACTGTTAGACCTGTTTGACTGGGATAATCTCCCCTAGGAGTTTTCTATGTAGTTTTATATACTCCTTGGACTTAGTTCTTTTCACCCCTTTCACGGGTAGTCTAACTTAGTTGTGTATTCCTGGGATATTCGCCTTTAGGAGTATTTATTTTTCTGTTTGTTAACTTTGTCCCCTTCCTCTAGTCTTTCGAGACCTTGTGGTTACTCCACCCCGTGTGGATAGCTTTCAGATCCCCGTTCAGTCGCGTCTGAACGGGGATCTGTTCAGATCCCCCCCACCCACAACGCATTGCAGTAAATCACACATTTCATTACAAATCAACTGTTTTGACTCAAGAAACTCACTGTTGCATCATTTTCAAGTGGGAATTACAAGCTTTTCTGTCAGTACAGTGGCTTAAAATATCTAGGGGTCCTGAAACATCAAAAACATCCCAAAATCTTTCCAAAAATGAATAAAATGCTTTTTGTCCATTTTGAAGCATATACATGTGCCCCTTAAGGTTTAAGGTGAAACATTGGTATCAGATTTAAAAACAATAATCCAAGAACATTATCACACAGTGTGGTACAGTACCTAGATGTGTAATAATTAACTCTCGTATGTTTTTCTGTACTCTACAGTATGTGATGCTTCCTTGTATGGGACAACATTAAAACAATATTCAGCCGTCCACCAATGTTCCAGTTGAGGTCACATCCGGTCCATTAAACACATTTACTATTTAGGGAACCGACGAACACTTACATTATTGTGTGAAGTATCCTCATGAAATACCACTAACCTATTTAAAGACACTCAATTTCAAAATGTATATAACCGAAAGATTTTCAGCAGTAATACTTATGATGCAACGATTTGCACGATTAAATCTCATCTGTGTTCAGTAGATAGAGACAGAGACAGAATGAATGCTGTCGTTCCCCACTTCTAAATTAGAAAACAGTATATCAGCTAGGTCTATCAGCTAACATGCTTTAGCCATGCTCAGAATTTCTCAAAATTAACATTTTCCAAGAAATGTCATTGATAACATTTCACCAAGTGCAGTGTCTTTTACTGCTGCCACAGACTGAATTCGTAATGCAGCTATAAAGAGACAAAACTTTTGGTTACGCTGAGCTATAGAACACTGTTCCAAAAGTAAAATTAGACATATTATACATTGTTAGAAAGCTTATTCTTATTTTTGTAGTACAATCTGGCTTATTGGATCGATTCATTGTCAATCGAGCCAGATTGTACTACACAGGACGACAACACCGTAAACAACGTGTGGTTTTATGCACAGCTATTTTGGAAGGTACCCAGACATCACAAATAAGCATATATTTCACAAACGGATTGTCCAAGACAATATATGACCACTCTGTCTCGAAAGGGACGCGTAAAACCAATGGTAAGGTTGTATATTTATTCCATATTTAGTCGCAGATATTGACAGTAGAATGACATGGTATCATTTTTGAAAAATTTGTCCTGTTTATTTCAGTGTTCAGTGAGCAGCGTTTTTAACAGCTGTACTGGCATACCTTTGGCCATTGTTGGCTTTATCTTGTTGCTGCGACGGAATACAATTTTTTAGTGGTAAAAAAATTGTTTTCATGTAGGTCCAGATAGACACAGTTGTCCAGTGTGTCAATCGTGGGGGGTGTATTTACAGATGAGACTGCAGTGAAGGGGATGCTTGGTAAATGCACAACCAGCGCAACAATGGTGGCACTGCGAAACTCTGTATTCAGCATAGTTGTCCTGAATTGCTACTAATAAAGCTAGAACACCGAGTTTGTGTTTTCAACTCATAATTTGATTGGAGGAGCACAGAGTGAGCAATCTAGGCATGCCGGTCTGCCAACCACTAGGGCCATTGCGCAAAGTGATGAAAAGGAGGTAACATGCATGTAAAATCTCTTTGTCATCAAACACCTTGGGGAAAGCCATGGGATGGTCATATCAAATGAGACAGATTGTTGACAGATTTACACTAGCTACAGTACTTCATACATCATGAAGTGGTACAGTACTTCATACACCAAAAATGCAGAAATTTAATTCAGATGTTCAATGAGTACATTCAGACTTGTGTGCTGACAATGACAGTGATAATATTTGTTGCAATCTGCTGCTCAAAATGTAGAATAATACAAGAAGTGTGTCAGTTCAAAAATATACAAATAATCTACTGCATGAAAACCTTGTTTCATTAGAATCTTTCACAGATAAGTATGATTTATGTTCCCCATACCTTCATTAGTGAATTTTTAATAATAATTACATCTGTATCACCAGTAAATGACGCTTTCATGTTAAATGTGATTTAGCAGTGGTAAATTCAGCCACTAACCATATGTATATTGTTTGGAATCGAGATAAAGATAATATATTAATATTTTTGTATGAATTTCTGCATTGCTTTCAAATCCCAATAATTTCCTGGGTATATTTGACCCAGTCTGAAGAGTTTCACCGGCGGCTTCTTGCCCAGAAAATACTGACAAGAGAAACTTATCGTTTCATAGATTGATTTCAGCTATGTGTTCTATTTACTTAAATCAATCTATGAAATGATAAGTTTCACTCATCAGCATTTCTTTGGCAAGATGCCATAACAAGAAATAGACTGGAACTTCACAGTAGTACATAGCCCAGAGGGCTGATGTTAAACATCTTATCATTTATAAGGAAAAAAGAGCAGACAAATACGTCTATTCCAATTTTTGGAGCGGCAAAAAAACATCATTTTCCAATTAAATTTCTGAATTAACAAACTGAATAGTGAATTATCCCTGAATCATCACTTGCTAGTTCAGGCAAGTGGCCAACCAGGTGTACTTGTCTAACACCTGGTTTTATTTGCCCTGTGCAAGTGGGCAAGTGTAATTGTTGAACCCTGGCTATGCAGACACTGTTAGGAACTGTGTATAGATAGTGTATTCTTTATGTATGTAACTTGTCTTTTTTTATTTAGATTAAATATTTTTGTTGATACTGCATAGTCAATGTCAACATACTGTACAAAACTCTAAACTTAACTCCAGAACTTGTAGGTATATGTTATATGTAGCTGCAGAATCTGTATCGAGGTTCACTGTAGAACTGAATATACATGAAAATCAATGTATAACTGAAGTGTCACTTCAATGAAGCCTTGTTTTCACAGAGCAGACCAGAAGTAAAGGCCCTCTTTGCTGATGTCAGTGTTGTTGCAAACAAATACCTTTCTGAGATAAGCAAGGTAATTGGCGACTGTTTTAATTCTATGTCCATAATTATCTATTGTTATTGTTTATTTGTTTTTGTTTACATTATTTTTATATCTGTTGCCAGGGGGCACAGTGTATTAATTTTCTTTTTTGTTCTAGACAAAGATTGTCAGACAGTCTTTTTTGAGAATGAAAAAAGCAGATGTAAAGCTCACTTGGCAAATGGCAAACTGTTGACATGAAATCTTAATGTTTTGGCCTTTTTTCATGGAAAATCTAATTTTTTTTGTGGAATTCAGGTTCCACTTGGACAAGGGAGATTGTTTGTTTGCATGTCAAGCCAACATTGATAAGTTAGCATTGTGCAAGATTGAAAAAATTGTTATTGATAGAGGCAGTATTAATTTATTTTACCTGTTACTCGTAAAATACTGGTTGCACTCTGCTGTAACCGGGTGTTTATTGAAGGCCTTTTTCATTTTTGCAGGTTTTAATATTTCAGATGAGACACCAAAAGAGTCTACTTTCATATTTCAGACAGAGGGTATGTGTTGCTTTCAAAAGGCCTGTATTGCTGATAATGAATGCAAATATTTAAATATTTATAATAGAATGTTATTTAAATTCAGAAAGTCTTATTATACTTCTTTTAAAGCTTCAGTCATTTAACAACCTGCTATAGGTCAGACATAACAGGAAAAAGGGTAACGGAAGTGAGTGGGAAATGCGTATTTGAAGTGATACTGCCGACAAGCAACTCCGGGCCCTATCTGCATATGAAGAGTTCATTTGCAAAAACCAATAAACGCCATCCTTTAAAAAAATGAACTGACTGCCGTGAGTTACTGTTAACAGACAGCCCATTCTGAACCCTAAATCCGTTTTGTCACATAAGCCGTTATTGTCCATTGGAAGTTCACATTTTACAGCAGAAACCGTCAAACGCCAGTGCTGTTCTTGAACAAAACCCGATAAATCCGTTCAGCGAATCAGCGCGCAGTATTCAGGTCAGGTGACGCAACATGGCCGCGACTCGTAGATGTGGAGTAACTTTCGCTCAAAATCATTTGATGTCAATCTACAATCAATATCTGGGATTAAATATTGCATAAATATACAACCTCATCGTTGGTTTTACGTGTAGAGATGTCCCTTTTCAGACTGAGTGGTCATTATATTGTCTTGGACAATCCGTTTGTGAAATATATGCGCATTTGTGATGCATGGGTACCTTCACATGTTGTTTACAACGTTGTCGCCCTTTTAGTTTAGTCTGGCTTGACTGACAATTCATTTATTCAGTAGGTGAGAGTATAAGCTTTCTAACGATGTATAACATGTCTAATTTTGCTTTTGGAATAGCGTTTTATAGGTCAGCGTAACCATCGCATTCACTTACGCATTCACTCGTATTAGCAGTAAGAGACGCTGCACCTAACGAAACGTTGTCAACAATTTTTTGTAATTTCTTGGAAAATACTATTATTATTGAGGACTTCTGGGCATAGCTAAGCCATATGTTTGCTGATAGACCTATCTGATATCGTTTTCTGGAGCAAAACAGAAGTGGATAGAACTGTCATTGATTTACTGTCTCTGTGTCTATCTACTGAACACAGATAAAATGTCATCATTCCTATGTAAGTATTACTGCTCAAATATTTCGGTTATATACGTTATTTTTGAAAATGAGTGTCTTTAAATAGGTTAGTGGTATTATATAATGTGGATATTTCACACTGTAATGTTTGTTAGTAGTGTGAAAGTTTTTGTGATGCATGCAACAGTGATGACAAGAGTGTTGGAACATTACCAAAACGTGGTGGATGGTGAAAATAGTTTTCATATCGTCCCATCCCCATACAAGAAAACATACGAGAGTACAGAGTATATAAATACATACAAATTAACATTAATACATTACTAATTACACATTTAGGACCCTTTACTCCGCTTTACTCCTCCTATGACTCCTCCTACCTTCACGGGTCTGTTGTGTAATGCAGAAGCGCAACAGGCAACACGGCATGGGTAGGATACGAATGCTTGCCGTCCTGTACTGTGCGTGCTGGTCAGTGGAGAAGCGCCATTTGTCTCTTTTGTCCCGGGTCGAATGTGCCCTCAGAGGCGTCACTAGGGGGGTGCGGGGGGTGCACCGGGTGACACCATCAGAGGCGGGTGACACCAAAATGACTGGCAATACATTTTTTGTGCACTGTTTTGTGTAGCGACAGGTTATAACAGCTAATTTCTCTGATGTAGTTTACTGCCGGGTGATTTAATTATCAATGCGGTATTAATGTAACGAGAAGCACTCAGACTTTAGCCTCAATGAGTCAGTTCTGCAATGAGATTGTCTGGTCACCACTGTGGTAGTTCTTTAAAAAAAGGACAACTGTGGTCTTTAATGACACTTTGCAGGTTAAAACATTGGCACGTTCATCCTCAGGGGTTTTGTAGTCTAGCTGGGATTTTCCAAGGTATGATCTTGTAAATGTGTAATATTGCCCATTAATGGGCTGTTTTTGTTGCAATTTCCAGCACTTTACCTGCTTGTTTTATGTTAAAGAATGTCAAATATTGCCCTTAAAAGAAACTTATATCCATTACATGGCTTTTTTAAACTCTGAAACATGAAATGTGGAGTTATCTGCTTTTGACAAGAAATGACTGGTGGAGTTATCGGCTTTTGACAAAAAACAAACTTTAAATTTGAAATAAAACAATTTTTAAATAAAGTTTAATTTTGTAAGTTACCTGTATTTTGTTGAGTTATTTTTACTTGATCAAAACAACCCAACTGCAGTTTGATTGATATTACCTGGAATGCACAAACATGAAAAAAACATGATTTATGAAAATGACTAAAAATGGAGATATCTGTTTTTGCAAATGAACTCTTCATATCCAAACCTAACTAACCTGGGTGTTCTTCAAAGGCTTGCCAGGTATGGGGCATCATTGAATGCTGAGCTTCAGGACACTTAATCTGCAGGCTGAGACCATGAGACCGAATAGTGTACCCCCTGTGAAGATTTACAATTACACCCAGTTACCTTCAAAAATAATAAATGAAAAATAAGAAAGCAAAACAACGAAGTAGTATCCTGACTGAAGGATATGTAATCTGGGAAGACTGGACTTACCGGAGTCAATATACGGTGAGCAGAGGGGCAAAATGAGAGTCAAGTTCGAAGTGAACGAAACAGAGTCTAACACACAAAATCCACTGGACAGACAGCTAGAAGGGCTAAGGAAAGAATCGAATAGAACAAGTCAATGGTCAACCACGAAATCCAATTAGCGATCAAACCAGAAGGGCTGAACAAGAATCAGAAGTAAAAAATAAGGTCAAACGTCAAAAGTCAACAAAGTAATCGCAATCCACAAATACCAAGCACAAATTCAAAAAGCTAGTCTCCACTGGGAATGGTAAACGGCAGCTTTTCCGAACCCAGTAACCGGAGACAGAAACAGCCAATTTGATGATAAACCTTCTCGAACATAGGACACATGCATCAGAGACAAATTTAAACAAAAACTAACAACAGAGATTGTAACAGTCATTCCTTTCTGGAATCCAGGTTTCATTGTTTTTTTCTAGAAATTGAATTTTTATGTTTTTTCTGAGCTGAGTTTAGAAGTAATACAATAGAAAAAAATCTTATTGCATACTTATATTACAATTCACACAAGTTTATTGAGCCAAGTCAGTGTTGCTTTTTTAAATTACTTTTTTTCTATTTTCACCCCCTCTTTTCATATCTTCCTCAAATTGGAATCCCCATCACATTGCTTAAACATCCACTTGAAGTTGTAGTTGAAGTTGTCAGTTGAAGAGAACATGCAGAAGCACACTGTCTGGTGCATGCTACTAGCTTGTTTTCACTTTTCAAACCAGCTAAGCTATGCAATCAGTGTGTTGGGGGACTGCACTGAATGTGCAGCTGGCACAGGGCACAGGGTAGTGCTTTAAGAAGATGTGCCATCCTGAAGCCATCTGAATTTAAATTCACACTGTCTGAAAATATAGAAATTGAATCGAATTGATGGAACTGGGTGAGTTATGAAGAAATCAACAGCTGCTCAAATCTAAACATGCTGTGGATAGGAATCTCTTAGTGGGTTTCAATTCAGGTTTTAAAATCACCTCATCACTAAATGGTCTGCTGTCAGCCCTCATGAGCTATTTCACATAAGTTGTCCTCCATTACAGTGAGTATGGCAATCAGCAGGTGGATTCCAGGGTGAAAAAGGAATGCGAGAGTCCTCCAAATTAATGTCTGACACTGCAGTGGTTTGAATTCTGATGTTATTGTAAGCCATTCCAAATTTAAGAGAAAAATCTCTGAAATCTTTTAAATTTGTTGTTAAAAGGCTAAAGAGCAAGTGGATAGAATCTATCCTCTGATCATAACAGGTAATGAGTATCATACTATCAATTAAATACACAGAATTCCTTGTGCTTAAGAGCTTTGATTTGGCAGTCTTTGTTGAAGTATATGTGTCAGCATGAACGCTCTACAGAGAGGTAAAAGAAAACAGGCAAATTAGTTTTACATTTTTTCAGTAACAAAGAGACTTGTATGTTTGTGTTCAGAACATGAAACTAGAAGAAGTCATAAACAAGATGCAACAAGAGATGCAGATAATAAACAAGTAAGATCTATATACATTTTTTACAGTGCAGTTTAGTAATTGATTCAGTTCCACTGCTGGTGTTACAATATGTCCATTTTGAATATAATATTTATCAGCTTTTTTTGCAGAAAAATGGCTGAACAGAAAGCATACCTTGTGAAACTAGACACTGCTCTACAGAGGTTTTTTTTCAGTGAAAAACTGTGTACTGACAGACTTTTTAGTTATAAGGAAATGTCGCTGGTTTCTGAAAACATCCACATTCTACCAGTGCTTTTTATGTCATATTGTAAAATTAAGTTGTGTTCTGGGCAAAATGGATCAGGAAAAATATGAAATTCTGAATCCATGTTATTTCTCATGCTATGCATGGCAAAAAGAAAATGTCACTAATTCTATATCCAGTTATAAGGCTAGATCCTGTTCCAAAAAGTGAGGTTCTTTCAAATTGTGTCATTTTGTAAAACAGGTCAGGGAAAAGATATCTGCCTAAATTTGCATGTTATGAATGTGGATAAAGCTTGTTGCTATGGAGGGCATATGTGCAAAGTCGTCATTAATATTTTAAAGGAGACAAGATTTCAGTGACAATGCTAACATTCTGTAAAATTTTACAGGAGAGTGGTCCATTTTTTTATTTCACTGTGTGCTTTGTGTACCCAGGCTGCAATGTTTGCTTATTTCATTGTAGCTTGTCGTGAATAATTATCTCTGAAAAAAGTACCCTTGTACTGCAGTAAGGATGAAGGGCAGCACATTATCATATTTAATGAGTAAAAATCAATTTCCATGTTATGCGAAGTGTTGGTGAAGTTCAGTGAGTATTAAGATGGAAGAGTGCTGGTTAACATTATCATCTGTTGAGATTGTTGATTGTCAATTAAGTTTTGCGAGTAGCAAGATTGATGGGTGGAAGTTAATATTAGTCTCAAACTGAGTTTCTTATCACTGTAATGTTAGTTTTATGTTGACTTTTTCCCCTGCAGCGTGAAAGCAGGTCAGCAGTCTGTCCGGATTGCCCCCTCTTTGGGTGCCTCAATGCCAAGTAAGACAGTACAGTTTCGCCTTTTCAAAAGATTGCAGATTTTATTGCTAACCCCATTCAGAAAATATCCGCTCTGAACATTTTTAATAAAGATGACGCTAAACGGGCTAAAAGATATACAATATTTCAGCATATTGTCTTCATCAGTGAAATGCTAGTGGCTTGCCTAACTCTACGGCATCACCACAAGTGTACCAGCTAAAAGTGCCTCTGTTTCCAGGTAGACTTTTAAAAAGTACTTAACTCGTGGAAGCAAATCAAAAAGGTTTTGATTTCTTTTAAATAGAAACTTGAGAAGAGCTGCGACCAAGATATTCATCCCCAAAGGGGTAAACTGACTCATAATTCTAAAGTTATATTTCTATTTAAATGTACATGCATTGTAACAAAACTTTCTTTCTTTATTTAAATATTCACATCTCTTGTCTTTTGTTCCCATTCCCCTGGTAACCAATTGAGGCTTATATTAAGTTCAGAATTCTTGTTCTGGGCTATTGGACATCAGCAGGGGAAGCTTCTCTTATGTACAAGCTACTATCAAAGCCTATACCTCTCTAAGACCCCCCTCACATTCCACCATTTTGAGGATGAATGTCTTGGTCACAGCTGTTCTTACATTTGGCCTTCCAGTGCTGCTCTAGAATACCAGAGTTGCAAGCCATCCTCCAACACACACTGATAGCCCCTGTCTTATCCCCTTCACACAAGCCCCATAGTGGTCAGGACGCAAGCACCGTAGTTCTGCAGTTGAGCTTTTTAATAGCTGCGGTCGTTATCAAAGGCCTGTTATTGTGACAGATTGTGGTTGTCTTTACTGGCACAGGGCAACAGGATCCATTTTCCCTTTAATTTGAGCCTGACGCTTTCAGGTGGAGCACGGACTGCTAATCAAACTAATTGCGTTGTTGCTTCGCTGCCTCATCATCAAAGCAGGGAGAGAGCCTTGTGAAGTAGCATTTCTGCAGCGTCAAAATAGGAGATGTGGATGGCAGACACTTTGAAGCAGTCTACCTGCAATTAACGAGCACACGCACAATCAAACAGGGCTTGAGTGCTGAACGTGAGCTTGTCCAGGCTTAAACCTGAGGTGTCCTTTCACTCTGCGGTGACGTAGGGGTTTGAGAGTTGAGGGGTGGGTCTTACTGTGCATCAATGCAGAATAATTATTTTCCATAGAACTTTCTTGGACCATACGGGATGGTGTGGTCATCCTGATGATCAAAGCATTCCCCCATTTTTCCATTTAACATTTTCAAAGTATGGGATTAACACCTGCAGGAACACCCTTCTCTGGAGTGCATGTTGACTGGTCTTAACCCTCTGGGGTCTAAGGGTAAAATGAGGCACACTGGTGATTGTGCGATGCTCTGACATTTGTGTAAATTTCATCAACTTTATATACAGTGATTCCAAAGTGTTTCATATCTTTGTTTTCAGCACAAAATCAGCTACAATAATATGGCAGCAGTAAGTCATAATCATGTGTGGATTGTAAACTGCTCTAAAAACACACAAACTGTAAACAGTAGTTTTGAACATGCACAAGAATGTTGTAATAAAACACACTAAACAATTGTGACTAAGACTTTTGGTCACTGAAATGTGTTCATCAAGGTCTTGGGTATCAAAAGATGACAAAATATTTTAGCAAATCCAATGAGAAATATAAAATAAATTGCTAAAAGTTAGTGTTGTGACTACTATTTTTCAACACCAGGTGAGAATGGGAGGGCAAATGACCTTTCTGTAATGAATATGCATTGGGTAGGACGACCTGCCAGTTAAGTAGGCTATTCACACCTGGCTGCATGCCTCCCCACCACTAAGACATAGACTCAGTGAGCCATTTAGAAGACAGAAACAAAGACATCTTTTGATTTTCAGAACATTTATTGAAGCAAACTATACGCATGGAAGATGAGATGAGACTGGTGTACTCTTGCAACGCTTGCGTGGCCTCTTAGCTAGTGGTGAACTAGGCCGTGTTTCCTGATCAGCATCTCTGTAAATATGATAAAAACAAAATTGTTAGGAAATGTGACATCAAATCAAACTTTATTTATATAGCACATTTCCTTCAACAGGTGAAAATTACATGTGCTTTAAAAAAAGGGGCAAACCACTAACTAATGAAAACAAAACTTAGGAAATGTGACATGGTTACATCATATACAAACAAAGAACCAAACAAACACAACCAGACGCAGAGAGGTAGCCTATAATTTTGAGAAGCAATGGTTAGAATCGTTCGTAGTGTGGGAATTTACAAGCGTGCATATTAGTGAATATTCCTACAAACACACAGAGAATGTAATACAGCACACATTTACAAATAATGCAAGCTATCAACGAAACAACATCAGCTAAACTAAATAAACACTATTTTATATATTGATATTCCAGCTCAACTACACGCAACTCATCAATAACAATGCCTCAATCTGAAGTAGGCTAGGTCTGTTTAGCTAAGTGGTTATTATATTGCTATTTCCCAAATTTACTTACAGTATGCTAATATCGATTGTGCGAGGACATCAGTTTTAGAATCCTAGCCACGCCACGGGCTATTTATTACCAATATGATCGAAAAACATACAGTCTACCTGATACTTCTAACACAACCAGACGCGGAGAGCCTAGCCTATAATTTTGAGATGCAATAGTTCGAATCGTTCGTAGTGTGGGAATTTACAAACGCGCATATTGCTGGATATTCCTACAAACACACAGATACGTTGCAATACAGTACAGATATTTACCAATATGATCATAAGAAATATACTTACGCATGAAGTTGATCCTCAGCTGGATCAGTTCGCTGTTCGAAATGACACCGCTCTTCATCAGTGTCGGCTTCCGGACGGACCATTTTCCAAAATTAAACGAAATGTTCACCTCAAAAGAAGTGAATTAGGCGACACTTTGACATTCTATCCCGCTTTCGCAGACTTTGCATTTCTCACATGGATCTCGCGTTGCCCCTCCTTTAGTCTCCTTCTATGGAGAGTAATTATAATGTTGTTAACATGTGAATGCGATTTGGGCGGATTTCCTGCTGAGCGAAATTCACATAGTAATGAGTAAAGTTTAACGAAGCATACATGGTCTAATTGATCAAATTTAAAACTTTTAAAACAATTCATATTATTTGCCAATGGGCGCGTTGGAAAGTCGCGATTCTAAGGTTGCTGTCAATGTTTTTGTTGCGTCTGTATGATAACAGCACGTGAAGTTAATCATCCAAATAGAAACGAAAGTTAATTTCATCTTGTCGAGCTCCGCCGGCGGAGCTCTCGACCCCAGAGGGTTAAGCTTGTTCAAGAAATGAAATTGGAATACTGGTAGCAAGGGCATAATTTACAGGGGGGATAGGGGGTTACAAGCCCCCCAATAATACAAAATAACCAAATAAAATAATTAAAAAAATATAAAAAATGTAAGTTCCATATATTGAAACATTCTTGTGTATTTCGCTGACCTTAGTTGACACTTTTTTTTTTTTAGATAAATGCCATACACAGTGACATATATTTAGGGGCCAAGCACCGAAGGTATTGTAATTAGGCTTGGCCCCTAATAATAATAATACTAACAAATACCGAAGGTGCAGGGCACTTATTGTATTTGTTAGTATTATTATTATTAGGGGCCAAGCACTGAAGGTGCAGGGCACCTATTGTAATCGTTAGTATTATTAGGAGTCCTGCAAAGTAGGAACCCTATTGTTTTTGTTAGTATTATTATTAGGCGTCCTACGAAGTAGGAACCCTATTGTTTTTGTAAAATGCTGGAATTTCCACCCTGTTTGATGAAAATTCATGAAACCAGGTGTACTTGTGTCATTCCTCATGAGGAACAAATATGCCTCAAGAACCCATAAATTCTTCCATGATGGATTTTCCAGCAGACTGAAAATTTGGCAAAACATAGAAAAGGTTTCTTCTAATAAACCGTAAGTCCGATTGATCCGAAATTGCCCATGTACCTGTAGGGTGCATGTCTCCCTATAGGGTGTTAACAGCTAAGAGATCCATTCCAAGATGGCAGAGAAACTCATATTTTAAAAAAAACGAAATTTGGCCACAAATTTCAAATGCTTGCAACTTTTTACAACAATAATCTAGAGACTTGAAACAGACTGGGCATGAAGAGGGCACCATGTTGTACCATGTCAGCACAGTTGCAGATATCTCAAAAAACAAGGAAATTACAGGCATTGGAAATTTTGGCAGGAAGCTAATGCTAATATAACGCTCAAATTCCCATGAACGCTTTACCTGATTCTGTCACCATCACACATGTGTACTCTTGGGTATTCTCTCCATCAAGGGTGAAAATGTCATTTCGTTAAAAATTGCTTGATTTGTGCCATGACAAAGTTAGCAATTTCTGCTAATGCATTGATATTTGAAGTAATGTTTCTCATGAACCGGAAGTTGGATCGTCTCATGCACAGGTATGTAAATTGTCCAATATCCTGAAATCTATGCCACTTGGACTCTTTTCTCCTTCGCATTGTATTTACCCGGATTGGACATATTTGTAGGGCCCTGCATTGCTGCTTGCAGCTATGTTTATTAGTTTATTACTCCTACGAAGTATGGATAGAATACCCGAACTATTCTATCTTTCCACCCATTTTTGGACCGCTACTCCTCACAGAGTTTTCGCACCACATACACGTGCAATATGTCAAATCGAGCGGCTTCATCGGGAATGGTGTGCTATTACTTTGTGGAAAGATTGGTTGCACGGTTTTTGAAAAATTTGAATTTTTGTGGGCAATTTTTCCCCATAGGGAATGAATGGCAGAATGTTCAGCCTTGTGATGTCACAATGCTCTGTCTTCTCACCCTTGTGATGTCACAATGCTCTGTCTTCTAGCAGCAGTACTCTGGTCTCTCTCTAGATTTGAACATTCTGCCATTCATCTCTATGGGGAAAAATTGCCCACAAATTGTGCAATGCCTCATTGGACATGGTAGAGAGTCCTTTGTCCATTGGTGTAGATCAGCCTCTACCCCCTTCCTGATTGGCCGATGTTTGATATTTCATAACTTTTGAACCGTTTGTCATAGAGAACTATGGGTCGTGACTCAGTAAAGACCTAGCAACCCCCTAGAACTCCATAGCAACCCCCTAGCAACACCCTAGCAACCACCTAGAACACCCTAGCAACCATCTAGAACTCCATAGCAACCACCTAACAACACACTAGCAACCACCTGGAACACCATAGCAAATGCCTAGCAACACCCTAGCAACCGGCTGTAACTCCATAGCAACCACCTAGTAACACCATAGCAACCACCTAGAACACCATAGCAACCACCTAGCAACACCCTAGCAACCACCTGGAACACCATAGCAACCACCTAGCAACACCCTAGCAACAACCTGGAACACCATAACAACTGCCTAGCAACACCCTAGCAACCACCTATAACTCCATAGCAACCACCTAGCAACATCCTAGCAACCACCTAGAATACCCTAGCAACACCATAGCAACCGCCTATAACTCCTACCACTGTTCACTCTGTCCAAGCAGAAAGTCGACTTTGCATTGGCGGCAACCACACTTCACAATTTCTGCAGGAATTATCTAGTTATTATTATTATTCTTATTTTTCTCCGCTAAAAGTGTCTGAGGCTCAGCAACCATAAGTCCTAGAGAAACCAAATTTGGCAGGTGGTTTCCTATGGCCCCCCACTACTCAGGCACTAAAAATCACCTATGTCGGCCAGATGGTGGCGCTATAACAATGGGTTTTGTGTAAAAAGGCCATAACTCCCAAAAAACAAAAAACTTCATGGACCTATGCATCTGAACGTGCTGTACAACTTTGTCATTGGCACCACCTATGTCCACCATATTGTTTGCCTGCCATTTAGACTTTTTAGTTGGGGCGTGGAAGTTTTCTCCGCTAAAATGTCTGAGGCTCAGCAACCATAAGTTGTAGTCCAACCAAATTTAGTAGGTGGGTTCCTATGGCCCCCCACTACTCAGGCACTACAAATCACCTATGTCGGCCAGATGGTGGCGCTATAACAAAGGGTCATGTTTAAAAGGCCATAACTCCCACACCGTAAGTCAGATCAACACAAAACCTCATCGACTGATGCATCTGAATGTGCTCTACAACTTTTCTATTGGGACCACCTATGACCGCCATATGGTTTGCCCGCCATTTGGACTTTTTCTTTAGGTGGGGTGCGGAAGAGCTGGAGCTCCAAATCTAAGTGCTACGACATCTAGTAAACTTCTTTACGGCAAGCGACATCCAGGGCGACGCAAGTAATCCGACACCGTAGGGTCTAGGTTTTAGCAGTGAGGGGAGGGTCTGAGCGTCACGGAAGCAATGGAAGACAGTGCCAGCCAGAGTGCATGGTAGGCTACCAAGAGTTTGTTAGTAAAAGCTTTTTGAGAGAATGTATAATTACTTTTCTTGAGCATGGACCCATTTGAAGACAATATCGGGTGAGTTCGTTTAGTCTTTGAAATCCGTCATTATGCTGAGAGAAATCGTATTCTCAATTTAATCTCTACATTGACTGTAAGCTTTGGGTTGTAACTAGTTAGCTGTTTCGTAGGTGACTTAACTCGTCTTAACTATTGCTTGTATTTTTGCATAGACTGCGTTGTTGCTGTTCTTGTTTGTGTTAGTGTTAATCAGTTTAACCTACAGGGTCCAAGTTGAACTATGCGGTTGTTCCCTGCACTTGGAATGGTAGGCTACTGCCCTATAGGGTTTTCGACACACTTGTTCCTGATTATGATTATACACTTTGTTGTACGTCGCTCTGGATAAGAGCGTCTGCCAAATGCCTGTAATGTAATGTAATATTCCGTAGCAACAAGATAAACCCGACATTAACCCTAAAATATGCCAAGACAGCAGTGAAAACGCTGCTCACTGAATAACAAAATGAACGAGACAAAGTTTTAAAAAATTATACCATGTCATTCTACAGTCAATATCTGGGTCTAAACATTGAATAAATATACAATTGCATCAATGGTTTTACGCGTAGAGACGTCCCTTTTGCGACTGAGTGGTCATATATTTTCTTGGACAATCCGTCTGTGAAATATATGCGCATTTGTGATAACAGGGTAGGCTACTTTCAAAAATAGCTGTGCGTAATACCACACCTGTTGCTTACGGCGTTGTCGCCCTTTTTAGTACAATTTGGCTTGATTGACAATTCATTTATTCAGTTGGTGAGAGTATAAGCTTTCTAACGATGTATAACATGTCTGATTTTGCTGTTGGAATAGCGTTTTATAGGTCAGTGTAACCGAACATTTTCTTATCTGCCAATGTCTAGATAAATAAAACAGTAGGCTACTTTGCGCGCAGCACGCAGATCACGAGTTGATATTTCGTCTTTTTTTTTGTTTTTTCTCAATGTCGTATTTATTATTTGAAATGTGTATTTATGTGTTATTATTCTATCTGTCTCTGTGGTGCTCTGAAATGTGCATTCTCTGCTAAGCTGAGCAATGGATTGGAATATGTGTCTGACGTACTGTTGCACGGTATACCAAAACTTCAGCACTTTCTCGGTACTTTAAAAAAAAAGAAAGAAAAAGAAACGGTTCGGTATTAGAATATTCTGACGTTCGGTAGTTTTGAGTCAAATGTAAAAGCCAGGGAAAATTGTCTCCCGCATTACTGATTGAGAGGATGAAAAGTGTAATTTGTCAGAATCTTCGCTAGATGGCAGTAGCAACTAAGGTTGCCAAGTGAGGTGACTTGCGCTTGTGCACTCAGCTCCTTGATACAGCGCAAGCTTTGACTCAGTTCACTTCAGTAGCAATAGGTGTTCTAATTTGGAAATATTTTATTATAGGAAGATGCTGTATTGTTATTAAAATATGCTGTTTTTAGATCTATTTAAAAGTGAAAGACCTGTTTAAAGATCATTTAATTTACAACTGTTTAATTATTGAAATATATTTAATATATTTTTCTATTGTTTAGTGTTGTAACACAATAGGTCTATGCTTATTGATATGTTGAACAGGCTTCAACTTAAAGGTTGTTAATAAACCAGGTTTTTAATAAACCGTGAATTTGAAAATGAGGTCAACCCTTGTGGACATTACGTTTCTGATCTATTAAGGTAATTTCAGTATCATTAGGTACCGAGTATCGAATCAGCATCGTTTAAGTTTCAAGTATCATTTCAATATTGAGTATCGTGATCCCAAACCTGGTATCAGTATCAAAGTCAAAATTTTGGTATCGTGACAACACTAGTGTGACACCTTTTTTAGTTGCGGCGCAGAAACACTGCAGCTGTACATACACGCCGGGCCATCTAAGTGTTACGACATAGTGAAGGCCTTCACGGGAAGCGGCCAGGACAAATCCGTGGTGACGCAACTAAGTCGTCAGACAGCATGTCTTACCACAAATTTGGCCATAAATCATCAATATTTTACTACGTCAGACACATATTCCAATCCATTGTTCATCATGATATTCAGTAGATATGTTGGGTGAAGGTATATGATCATGAGGCCAAAGCCATATTTAAATCGCTCCATAGGGGGCGCGATAGTGCCAACGCTTGGACCCCTCCCAACGCCGCTTGCGGCTTTAATTATTATTATTCTTTTCCTGGAAATGGTCAAATAACTCAAAAAGTCCTTGACCAAAAATGATATGAATTACCAGGTCGAAACTAGAGACCATGAGTAACTATGCCAGAAAGAATGACCATGATTCGTCCATAGGTGGCGCTATAGTACCTGATTCAATAAGCAAATTTCAAAATGCTGGCATTTCCACCTCGTTTGATGACAATTCATGAAACCAGGTGTACTTGTGTCATTTCTCATGAGGAACCATGCCGTACAATGTCGGCACAGTTGCAGATATCTCAAAAAACAAGGAAATTACAGGCATTTGAAATTTTGCGGGAAGCTAATGCTAATATAACTCTTTAAAACTCATCGTCTCATGAACGCTTTCCCTGATTCCCTCACCATGGCACATGTGTACTCTTGGGTATTCTCTCGATCAAGGGAGAGAAGGACAAGTCGTTTCGTTAAAAATTGTGTGATTTGTGGCGTGACAAAGTTGGCACTCCATGCTAATGCACATTCATATTTAGAAGTAATGTTTCTCATGAACCAGAAGTTGGATGGTCTCACGCACGGGTATGTAGATTGTCCAAAATCCTGAAATCTATGCCACTTGGACTCTTTTCTCATTCACTTAGTATTTACATGGACATGTCCGTAGGGCCCCGCATTGCTGCTTGCAGCTATATTTAGGGGTCTTACGAAGTAAGAACCCTATTGTTTTTGTTAGTATTATTATTATTATTATTAGTATTATTATTATTATTATTCTTTTCCTGGAAATGGTCAAATTGCAGTTGCAGATATCTCAAAAACAAGGAAATTACTGGCATTTGAAATTTTGGCGGGAAGCTAATGCTAATGCTAATACAATGCAAATTTCAAATTCTTATAACTTTTTACAACAACAATCTAGGGACTTGAAGCGGACTGGCCATGAAGAGGGCACTACCATGTTGTACCATGTCAAAGCAGTTGCAGATATCTCAAAAAACACGGATATTACAGGCATCTGAATTTTTGGCAGGATGCTAATGCTAATATAATGCTTTAAAACTCATGTTCCCATGAACGCTTTACCTGATTCCGTCACCATCGCACATGTGTACTCATGGGTATTCTCTCCACCAAGGGTGATAAGGAAAAGTCGTTTCCTTATAAATTGTGTGATTTGTGGCATGACAAAATTAGCACTTTATTCTAATGCACATTTATGTTTTGAAGTAATGTTTCTCATGAACCAGAAGTTGGATTGTCTCACGCACGGGTATGTAGATTGTCCAAAATCCTGAAATCTATGCCGCTTGGACTCTTTTCTACTTCGCCTTGTATTTATCCGGATTGGACATGTTCGTAGGGCCCCGCATTGCTGCTTGCAGCTATATTTATTATTATTAGGGGCCAAGCACCGAAGGTGCAGGGCACCTATTGTAATTGTTAGTATTATTATTATTATTAGGGGCCAAGCACCGAAGGTGCAGGGCACCTATTGTAATCGTTAGTATTATTATTATTATTATACTTTCTGCAATGCGAGTCTATGGCAGCCCATAGAACCCATTGGTAACTTTTTATGAAATTTGGCACATTGATAGAGAACAGTCCAATGTATCCAGGCGTCGAATTTGGGGTCAATCCAGCCAACTCTGTAGCGCCACCAACAGGCCAAACTTCAAGGTACATTATTGCTTATAACTTTTTAACCGTTTGTCCTAGAGTTGTGCAGATTGTTTACCCTGAATCCTTGGGTCATGCAGATTCCAATGCACCCATTGCCGTTTAAACGTGTCATAATAGATTTTCAGCCATTTTGAATAATTTAAAAAACCTACTTTTGCAAACTAGTCCTAGGGCGTTGATCCGATCGCCACCAAATTTGGTGCATATGATCTATAGATGGTGCTGACCAAAAAGTTATTCACAGAATTTTGATAAAGCAATTTATTATTCGGCCCGATCAAGCAAAGTGGTGGCGCAAGAGAGCTCATTTTCTTTTTAGGCATAACCGCAAGGCCGATGTTTTCGAAACTCGGCACACATATATTGGGGCACTCTATATGGACAGGGAGTAAAAATGACGCCGATTGGCCAAGAGGTGGCGCTGTCATGAGCAAAAAGGTGTTTTTCTTAGGTAAATATGAACAAGCATATCTCCGTCCCCATTTGAGCCACAGTCATGAAATTTTGCACATATGTGCAACTCGTCAAGCATAACACGTTTCCCATAAGGACTCATAAGCTCCGCCCATTAGATCTTCCGCAAATTAGAGTTTTTTGAAAAATGCTTCAAATGATACTAATCCTGTATGATTTGATAACACTATGTAACCGCCCGTTCTGGTGTGACAAAACTTTGCATAATGATTGAAGGTCACTCCAAGGTCATTCTGAGCGACCACATTGTAGCTCAAATGTTGCAATGGCGTGTTGTGCTTGCTGCTTGGCCCCCGTAATCGCAGCTTGCAGCTATATTAATATCTATTGAAACTTGACAGTTTGATTCATGTTTCTGGTGCAGTTTATTTTTGTCCTTCTAGCACTTTTTTAACGTTTCATGCTTGGTGATAATGAAGAAAAAACTATTGGCAGTCCTTTTTTGCCATAAAAAGGTATTTCTGCATGGTTTGTACCTACATGTTGAGTAACCTGCATCCATCAATTTTACTTAATTTACACAGCAAGAAGGTTCCAAGTTTTAATCCTGAGAGCCTTTATGTGTGGCATGGGTTTTTTGGTTTCCTCCCACAGTCCAAAACATGTGTTAGGCTAATCGGAGATTCTAAATCACTAAATTATTATGTGTGAGTGAACATTGTGTGGGCTCTGCTATAAACTTGTCCAGGGTTTATTCCTGCTTGTTGCCCACTGCATGCTGACACAAACTCCATGATCCTGACCAGGAATAAGCAATATAAGGAAATGGGTGTCCAAATGGTTGATGCATTTAAGTTTTAAAGGCATACTGTGCAGGATTTTTTATTAGAAAATATTATAAAATAACTATGCTTAGGCATGTCTACGATGCATTGGAAATCTGTGTTTAAACATTTTAGCTGAATTTGTGCACCTTTTACCTGTATTTGTTATTCTAAAATGTGTTTGGGACGTGTCTGGGCATGGTGCTTGTTTCTATATGGGGAGGGGTGGGCGTGGCTACAGAGTCTGTGGTCTCGGATTAGATTTGAAGCAAGTGTTTGTTGCTAGTTAGTTGTAATGGCAGTTGCTAAGAAGCCTAGATACAGCAAAGCAAAAAGACAAGCCGACAGGGCAAATATTTTAAATTACTTTTCTGTGGTGGCATCAGTTGAAGTTTGCCCAGGGGATGAAACCTACACGGAGTTGGTCTGTTTTCAGTTGAACCTGTAAGTAACGTTACTTTTAGCTAATTACCTTAGGCAGCCAGATGCCCGAGGTTGGGTAGCTTTTTCATAGAATTCTGCTCTTCTATCAGGATGACTTCCCCCATATGGGAACTGCTGTTACTGTTTGTAGTTGTAACTTTGCTATCTCGGTAATTCATGATTTCAATTGGAAAATGAATTAGATACAGCTTACATGCTATCTAACTAATGTTACGTTTCATCAACTTCACTAACAAAGCTAAAAAAGTTGCTAACAACTTTTAAAAGGCTATGGGAAACTTCATGAAAAAGTAATTCACTTTACAAGCATATTAGCTAGCTATGGTAGGCCTATAGCCTGCTAATGTTACTTATCCTCTTAAGGAACAAGCCAAATTTTGCCAATCCTTGCCCATTTAGGGGGTACCCTATTTAAAGCTTTATAACTCCAGACGTGAACACCACAGAGACTTGAAAAATGGCTTAAATGAAGCAAGACATTTGTACAATTTACAATACTAACACAGATTAGTTTATATTCATAATTTTGGAAGAAATAAAGTGCCACAAATGCAATTGTTTTGACAAAAAATCCAAAATAAATTTGCACTTTTTAAGTTTGCAATGAAATACTGCGAGATTGAATATATGCAGGAGGTTAAACTATACATGTGCTAGGTCAAAAACTTCTTGACCAGAAGTTCATAAAATCTAAGGGTGGATATGTAGAACTACTATAGATGTATGAAGCAAAAACTAAGCAGTGTATCCAGCATCTCCAAATCTATCCAAAATGTCTAAATTATGCATTGCTGTAAATCATAACATATCCATGTATTTCACTACAAATCAACTGTTTTGACTCAAGAAAATCACTGTTGCATAATTTTCAAATGGGAATTACAAGCTTTCAGTCAGTACAGTGGTCTAAAATAGCTAGGTGTCCAGAAACATATCCAAAATCTCTCCAAAATTGAATAAAATGCTTTTTGTCCATTATAAAGCATATAAATGAGCCCCTTATGAGGGTTTAAGATGAAACATTGCTATCAGATTAAAAAAATAATGCAAAAACATTGTCACACAATGCGGTACAGTACCTAAATGTGTAATAATTAACTCGTGTGTATTTCTATACTCTGTACTCTCGTATGTTTTCTTGTATGGGGATAAGACAACATGAAAACAATTTTCACCCGTCCACCACGTTTTGGCAATGTTCCAGCTCTGACGTCATCACTGTTGCATGCTTCGCAAAAACTATTACACTTCCGTCTAACACTTACATTACAGTGTGAAATATTTACATTATATAACACCACTAACCTATTTAAAGATACTCAATTTCAAAAATAACGTATATAACCGAAATATTTTGAACGGTAATACTTACATAGCAATGATGAAATCTCCTCTATGTTCAGTAGATAGAGACAGAGACAGTATCAATGCTATTGTTCTATTCGCTTCTGTTTTGCTCCAGAAAACGATGTCAGCTAGGTCTATCAGCAAACATATGGCTTAGCTATGTTCAGAAGTCCTCAATAATAATAGTATTTTCCAAGAAATTACGAAATATCCTTGAACACGTTTCGTTAGGTGCATCGTATTTGTCTGCTAACAGAGTGATTGCGTAAGTGAATGCTATGCTAAGAATATTTTCTGTTACGCTGACCTATAAAACGCTATTCCAAAAGCAGAATTAGACATGTTATACATCGTTAGACAGCTTATACTCTCGCCTACCGAATAAATGAATTGTAAATAAAGTCAGACTGTACTAAAAAGGGCGACGACGCCGTAAACAACAGGTGTGGTGTTACGCACAGCTATTTTGGAAGATACCCAGGCGTCACAGATGCGCCTATATTTACCAAACGGATTGTCCAAGACAATATATGACCACGCAGTCTCAAAGGGGACATCTCTACACGTAAAACCAACAGTAAGGTTTTATATTTATTCAATATTTAGTCCCAGATATTGACTGTAGAATGACATGGTATCATTTTTAAAAACTTTTTCTAGTTTATTTCGTTATTCAGTGAGCAGCGTTTTCACTGCTGTATAGGCATATCTTAGGGCTATTGTCAGGTTTATCTTGTTGCTATGACGGAATACGATTTTTTAGAGGTGAAAGAATTTTTTAATGAATGCCAAGATAGACAATATTGTCCATTATGTCAAGGGTGGGGGGTGTTTTTTAGATGAGACTGCAGGGAGGGGGTGTGTGTTAAATGAACGACGGGAGCGACAATGGTGGGGCTGCGAAACTCCGTTTTCGGCATAGTTGTCATGTATCGTCTACTAATGAAACTGAAACAACGCGTTTCTGTTTTCATCTCACACTTTGGTTGCAGTAGCACCGAATGTTTGAGTTTAGTAATTTAGGCACGCGGGCGTGCCCACCACTAGGGGCAATGCGCTAAGAGGTTATTCCACATGCGATTCTATGTTTACATCCCAATTTTAACTGAATGTTCAGGAGGGTATTTCAGGAAGCAGAATTACTGAGTTAGCTGGATAACTGCACAGAGTAAAACCCAGAACAGCTCTTTTTCAATCCATGTTCCACGTTTTGGAGGGTTCTGAGTTTTACTCAGTGCAGTTATCCAGCTAACTCAGTAATCCTGCTTCATGAAACAGGGCCTAGAATAGGTAAATACCAAATAGGGAAAAACACGAAATAGCTGCAGTGGCACTATGGAGCAGTTACCGTTCGAGGTTCCCATGTGCTAAGGGGTGCGCTCAGTGTAAAGATTGTTATAACACTGCATAATTACTGTTACCATCATTCATGTTGCTAAAAAGAATATTTTCAATATCTCTGATACTGCCTCACCTCTTCGCTTGACATTTTGCTTGTAGCGCTTGAGGGTGTGTCCTCAACGAAGGTGCGGGTGGGGTTGAGGACAGAGGTGGTGTGAGTGGGGTTTACAAACACAGAGTCTACAAAGGGTGCAAAATCCTACATTGTATTCCTTTAAGCCAAAAGGGGGCTTGATTCATCATGAAAATTGGCTACGGAGAGTTAAATTCACACCTTCTTAACTAATCAGAATCGAGTGTTAATGCTATATTTTATTACAGGCCGTGATTTTATGTCTCCACAGCATCTCTGAAGCAGATTCAATTTGCATCTCATTTGGAAATACCGCAAACACCATCTGCCAGCTATCTGTGAGTAAAGCACAGTGTTTTGAAAAGAAACGGTGGAGAAGTTCTTGGCCAATGATCCTTTTTTTGTGTTATTTGTCCCCTTATAAGTAACCGAGTTTCCTTGAAGCTAATTTACCCACATGAGATCTGTGTGTTCCAGCCAAAATGGTTCCTTCCCAGAGGTCCTTGAAAAAATGAGAATGTTAAAAATTCATGGTTAAAGTGCTTGATTTTCTTTTGGCTGTTTATGCATTTTATAAAACATTTATAAAATGCATAAAACATTTATAAAATGCATAATGCATTTATCCTGGTTAAAATGTAAATTTGTCAGCATAATGGAAATTCTAAGTTTTTTTAGATGTCAGCGTTTGTTTTCTAATATTAGGTTTATACCGATTAGGCCTAAATGCATCTATTTTTCCAGTTTAATCAAAGACGGGAATTTACAGTACGCTTTTTGCCAGGTCGCACTGGTGCTCCTGATCAGGAAAATTTAGAAGCACACAGCAATTTTTGTTTTTTTTCCTGTGACAGAAACACATTGTAAATTGCCTGTTATAAATTTAGAATGCTTCTTTCAACAAAACAGCTGTTCTTTTTACAATACTGTATGCAGTACTCAAGTTATCAGTGCATGGCAGAGGGTTCCCAAACATTTTCATCCAGCCTCTAAAATAGATTTTCTCTTCATGTGTACCAGTGTTTGTTTTCTTTCCTGGGGATTTCTCACTTGTATTCCACCAGACAAAAATAAGTTTTACTGTTTTAATTTCCAGAAAACTTGCTTAACCTACTGTCGATGAGTGATATCACCCTTTCATTAGATGATAAATTCTTAAATATTTCACATGTGCACTCATCATCTGAGATAGTGAAATGTTTGTCATGCCATATTAATACAGATATAATTTTGTTTCGTTAGCACGCTCCAGAGCTAGCTCATGTTTATTTTGTGGCTCATTTTGCCATAGACAAGTCCATGCAATTAATGAATTGAACATCCAGAGATGGCACAGGTCCAAATCTCCTCTCGCACCAGCGTCTCTCAATTCAAAGGGTAATTAGCATTTTTTTTTACGTTGAGCAATGGCAAGCACATTTTTGCACTGTAGAACTCTGAACTGCTGCTTTGATCAAAACTAATTTTAGAGAAAAATGTATTGGTCTTTTTAATACAAATCTTTAACATTTAAAGTTTGCATTCTTTATGGTGTTGCCCAGGAAAAATTGAACAAAACCCAGAAGTTGAACAAAATCATCAACATCTGGGTTCTTAAAACTGCTAGCATTAATATGGACATTTTTATTAGTTTAGTTGTAAGTTAGATGCAGAGGCAAAAGTGACTTTAAAAAGCAAATTGCACCATCTGCACTGTAAACTTTTCATATAAGGTACTAATTTACAGAGTCACCTGCAAGCAAAACATCCTCTGTCATGGTTTTGGGTGGCTTGAGCATTCTGCTCTATTCCTTTCCACTCCTGCTTCTCCAATTAGAGTTTGTCACCTCGTTTGGGTTAATTGTCTATAGGTATACAGATCCCTTCCGCGCTGATTGGTTCAGAGCTCGGCAGGCATATTGATTGCGTTAGCTGCGGCACCTGTCTAACGTTACTTAAGGTGTGGGTTCACAGAAAGACGGCACTTTAGTGTTATCTACACACAAGAGTCGGTACTGGTAACCCAATGGTGCTTTTCAGCGCTTTGTACCTTATATAAAGTTCACATCCAAGAATTATGCCCATAGGCGTTAACAATCTCTTGCGTGAAAATTATATAAGCAACGTATCTGGTTTAGCACGTCTGTGACTCTTTTAGTCAGGATTGTCACGGGGTAGAGAGTTAGGAGGAGTTCAGTTCTGCGAGTTGTGCAGTTAGTCCTCTCTCTCTCTCTCTCTGAGCTACGGAGGTTTTTGAGTGTAGTGCCCAGAGGTTGGGTCTGCATCAGCTCGCTCCGTTGGGCTATTGTTTATTTTATTTTCGTTCTGAGTTTTGGAGAACCTATCTACTCCTCCCCCTTGGTTCGGAGTCCTCCTTTTGAGGTTCCCTTATTTAGTTGGGATATTCCCGTGGCTTTACCCTTCCTCGATCTCGGAAGAGATTGTGGCGTGCTCAGTTTTTAGTGAGACACTTTATTAAGATCCCTGTTCGGTTGCGCTTGGTCTTCGTCTCCAAACCCTTACATCCTCTCAGAGCTATCATTAGCCTGCAAACAAAAGTGGTGGTAAGAACCTTCAACTAGACTGGCAGAACATAAGATTAAGGAAATGACTCCAGTTTCATGTCAAACATTCAGTGCATAGAAATGAAAAGCAATTTCCAACTTAATTGGCATTGCATTTTGGGGTAAAAAATTAATTGCTAAACAATCATTTTCTCTTAGCAAATATATTTGTATAAAACGTTATGTTTCCCATTTTGTGAGCATATAATATAGCTTTGTGTATTGTTTATTTTCTACAGCCTTCTTTGCTCATGTCTATGAAGGGTCTGAAAAACTTTGGACCCTGGTCACTGTGTGTATTTATGTATATGTATATGTGTATATATATATATCTATCCATTGCCTCTCAAGCAATGGAAAAACTCCCTCCCCTGTGAAGATGTGCTTCTGATTTCCTAATCCATGGGAATTACTGTTTCTCCTTCAACATATTAAGTATATTAAGGGTCACCTTTATAACTCTCCCATGTAAAATCTTAATTGAAATACGAGGCTGATTTTATACCTCTTTGGTTCTCTTCAATGCAAGAATTTGCTCATCAATTCTGTTTTGATTGGGTGTTCTTTGATTTTTGGTGTGTGTTGCTAACTCAAGTGAAGTTATTTGAGTGTTGAAGCAAAGATAAAATTTAAATAAAAGGTCAGCAGTAACAATTTGTTGTGGGTCTTAACATTTTATTTCTAAGATGCTCTCTGTACTACAAGGTATGGATGTGAACAATTTGTTGATTCGTCGATTGTCAGTTGCGAGCATGCATGTCGACTGTTAAATTAAATGATCAAAAATATTTTTCCTTTTTTTTTTAATTTTTGAACCTTTCAAAATAAAGGATCACCAAATGTTATCAAGGCTACTACTTTAAATGGGTTTTGGGTAAGAGTGTTATCATTCACTTTAATTACCATCAGGTGGAAAAATGGCCAGCTTGCAAAAGTATGTGGAATGATTTTTAAAAGCTCAATGAAAACACTGTTCAGTGCAAAATGTGCTGCCAAATTTTCATACCCCATGCTGACATCTATGATGTTAACCCGCCAAAGAACAAAACATCTGAGGCCAAAGGATCACGGCAAACAAGCATCCAACTTCGTAGTGAGACCTCATCGGGGATACAGCTGTCCAGCTGAAACAACGTCAAATTTAACTGCTAAAATGGAAGACATGCTTGTCGTAAGCATGGTAGAGGGCTAAGGGTTTTGGGACCTACTTGCATTTGTTGAGCCTGAATATACTCCTGTGTGATGTAGCCTACTGTTGCATGAAAAACCATCACAGCTTGACTTGATGTAGTGAAACAGTCGCCTTTCTCCATGCCCGTCAATGTTCTGATAATCATTTTAAATGGTGTCTAATTTCTTAAATGTTAATTTTAGTCAACGTGTTTGACTTTAAGTTAGTTTGGTGTTTAATGTTAAATGTTCAACTAATTTGCTTGCTGTGTTGACAGCCTCATCATTAACTAGCTGCTCCCTGCTCCTGCCGAATGGCTGAAGCTAAGCAAGTGTGGGCTTGGTTAGTACTTGGATGGGAGACCACCAGGGAATACTGAGTTGCTGCTGGAAGTGGTGTTGGTGGCCCAGCAGGGGGCAATCTTCCCTCTGGTCAAAATAAAACCCCAATGTCCCAGTGTAGTGACGGGGACACTGTACTGTAGGAGATGCCGTCTTTCGGATGAGACGTTAAACCGTGGTCCTGATTCACTGTGGTCATTAAAGATCCCATGACACACAGAGTAGGGGGTTCCCTGGTGTCCTGGGTAAATTCCCAATCTGGCTCTCCAGTTTGCCACCTAATCACCCCCTGATTCAATTGGCTAAAAAATCTTCTCTCTCTCTTCACCTTAGCTAATGTGTGGTGCTGTCTGGTGCAAAATGGCTGCCGTGCATCACCCAGGTGGGTGCTACACATTGGTCGTGGGTGAGGGAAGTTCCCACTCATCTCTGTAAAGCACTTTGAGCATTTGGAAAAGTGCTATATAAAAGCAGTGATTCATTCATTCATTCATCTTCTGAAGACTGTGATTGGTCCATATGGTCGGCTGTTAGCTTTGTATAAGCTTACCTGGGTGTTAAGAAACAAACAAAAGCAACTTTCCTCTTCTATTTGGACACCACAACTCATTTCATAGTAAATTACGAAGTTGCTTGTACGTCAGTTTTTTACATAGTCTTTTTCATGAATAAAGCCCCATACTTCATAATTTGAGAATGAATGTTACCAATGGAAATGCGTTTCCTTTATTACCCTATAGGGTGTTTTCATTTACCATTACAATTATTACCCACCTCTGATACAATCATATGGACTCGGTGGTATCAGTGTAACATTGAACTATAGGTACCTTGGTTTTAATTGTATCTGACTCGAACATGTTATGAATGTAATTGAAATGGCTAGTGACTACTGACATGTCAAAGCTGTTTGAAGTAAAATTTCGGTGCTGGGCTCAATATTTTCTGAAAAAACTGTTACATTTATGGTGGCTCTCCCCTATTGTAACACACAGACAATGTCTCCGCTTAAGAGTGGGCATTCTGATGTTGTGCCAGAAAGAATTTAACTCTCGCTTTTCACAGATGTTAAAAAACAGGAACAATTACTTTTGCTGCAAGGATCACCAGCCATGATGAATCATCTCTAGCAGGTCATATGCATAAATTCCCATTCTCTCCTCCCATATTTTTGTGGTTTACCATCAACGCCCTCAAATAGGGGTGATTGGGGAAATATGAAACGGTTTTCATATTTGGTTCAATTCCTTGGCTATGATTACACATCACAGTGAAATTTCTGGGACATACCATTCACTTGTAATCTGGCCGAGAGTACCGAGAGTGAAATGTTACGTTTAACCCCAAGGATGGGGTAAAAACGAATGTAGTGCAGCGTACACCTAACAAGTCTTAATAGCTTTAAAGACCCTGTGCAGCCAAAATCATGATTTTAAAATGCTTATATTATGACCAAAGACTGTAAGGTTACTTGCACATTGATGTTAAAAGTATTTCATACATGTATGTAATGAATTGGATATTTTTTCCTAAAAACTATACAGTGCTCGACATTGCCGCCTGGTGGAGTATTTGGTATTGGTGGTTTTGAGACGTAATTCGTTACGAATGTTTCTAATTTGCATTGACCGATGTGCAGTGGCCAAAACACTCACCCAGTATGAATATTTATGTAGTGTGTGCTCCCAAGTTCAAAGCCATGATCAAATTCTCAAATACATATTGTGCGGGTCTGTTGCTAACATTAACTATCCAGTTCAACAATGCCTTATTGTGTGATTAAATATTGCAGAGATGGGAATGCATCTTTTCATGCCATATTTTCAAAAATTCAAGTCTCCGAAAGGTCTGGAGCAATTATGTAGAAAAACAAAACGGTGCACAGTTAGAAATATCAAAGGTGACAAGATTGTGCAGAACACATTTTACCCCTGATTCATTCTACAATTATGAACAGAAGAGGATGGGTTTTGCCAAGACAATGTTTCTAAAGCCAGATGCTGTGCCAACTATCAATGAAGATCAAGATAAGGCCTGTTTGTCTTTTTACTTTAGGTGTTTTATGCATGCTACCTAGCTCAATGTGCATGAAACACAGCGTAGCTAACTAACCCAACCAGGTAATCCTAGATAGCTTTGATGCTATCGATAATCTAATTAAGCCTTTGCTTACTAAGATCAGTTAAGGTTAAAGTTACTTAATGTTGATATAGATTATATTACAAATCATAATATTAGCCGTCCTAACCTCACTTTACTTCGCTGTCGATAATGTAACTGTTTAGGCTAGATGCTTACTGTTTGGGCTAGATGACGTTCTGCTATTAATCGAATCAAGCTACAAACTACGTTAGCATTAACCTCATCTCCCCAATTTACTTGCTGTCTGGCTATTTACTTGCTGTCTGGCTATTGATAATTTTGCTTAATGTAGCAATGAGCTGTACTTATCTTGTGTTAATATAGCTAACGTTAACTGGCGAGTGTAATGTTACTTTATTCTCCAGACTGTTATAAAGTTACTGCCGCAAAAAATCAATCGATAATGTTATGTGCTAACTTAGGTTTTCCTATAACGTTAGGGTCCTATATTGTAGGCTGTAAGCAATGGGCTCATACATATACAGCTCAATATTTCTAATGCTGTCACTTCTGTACTCCTTATCCATTATTACGGTCGTATGATAACTAGCTTTAACAACTGACGTTACATGGAGTGATCACTGATCCAAGTCAGTGGGTGTGAGCGGCCCGGGCTGTCAATCAAAAGTGAATGCATAAATAATTAGGACAGAACTGACATGCCCAGCCAGTCTTGAGTCTGCTATATTAAAAAATTCAGGTTTTACATCAAAGCAGGTTTTTTGTCTTTTCAAAGTCTAAAAAGTAGAAAAAACAGATATATATTGTGATTTAGTAACTAAAGGAACAATTTAAATGTAAGAAAAGGGAGGCTGCACAGGGACTTAAAGGGACTTAAAGGTTAACGCAAAGTAAGACAACGCAAATTTAATACAATTCCATGTTATATGATACAAACAGTCTTTAATTTATGTTTTGGTTACATTAAGTTTTTCTTGGCCTACTTATATTGGTGAAAATTTATCACGACTGTAGGCCTACATTATTCTCTGGTTCTTGTCTAATGTCTGTTAAATCCAAACAGCTGTATCAGTAGATGTCACCACGCAGCCTAAAGTTAAAGTTGAGTTAAATATACGAAGATCCGGTCTGAGTTAAATAAATCCAATCTGTTGGTCAATTAATAGTTTACTGACAACAGGACAACCCCGTTCGGTTTAACCTCGGGGGGGGGGTGGTGTGCACGTATGCCTAGCCAGCAATCCTGCAAGCTAGCATGCTATATCAAAACTATGTAAACCGTTGGTCTCTGAAAGACTGTTTACGATTACATTAATTTGGATTCCTTGACATAACACACACAATACAATAGCCGAAAATTCAGGTGGTAAAATTAAAAAAATTCAAAACCAACTTTTGGCAATATCTCCCGAAATATTTATTGAACTCCCGCTGTTCGCTGGAGACAAAGCGATGGTAATTCTCTGTGTTTAACCTGAAATAAGTTGTTAAGGCTTGATGCATCTACCTAAAAAGTCTGTGTTAGATTTTACCCCACTCTCCCCCAATGCATAAACCCAAACACGCAAATTTTAGGAATGCTACTTTTTTCTCATTTTAAAAGCGCAAACCTTCAGTGCGGCACCTTAGTAAATATGGAGAAACGCTATTTCTTTCATTAGTGTCTGTAAAAGCCCTGCAAATCCTTAGTAAATATGGCCCTATGTGTGGACAACGCTAAGTAAGAGTCTTGCGTGACTACAGTGGTCACTGGTTTCAGTTGACGCGTTTGCCTCTGCGGCAGCAGTTCTGCCGGCCAGAAGGAAATGCATGCGGGGTTCTGACAGTAGGGGGCAGCAGAGTGTATTTTTTCCTCATAAGGATAGCTTCCACCATTTTGCATTGTACTTGACGTCATGCTGCGTTGCATTTCGGGGTGATTCGCAATCTTAAAATGAGCTTAGCTCTGTGATTTGAAGATAACATTAGTATTTCGGAAAAATGAAGTCCTAATACCAGCTGATATTGGGCTGGTATCAGCATAGAAGCCATTCAAATATTTAATGGATCTGGTTAACTCTTTTTAAAAAATTATTACAACAGTTTGCAACAAAACTCGTAAGACCCTAATAGGGACGTCAAACCTGTTTTGGTGATTTTTCAGCAAAACAAGCACGAAACCGTCCAGACCTACGGCGCAACTTGGCAAACTATATTTTTTTGGTTGATTTTACACGCTCATATATGGCAGTTGGTTGAAAATAGACACTTCATGCTATAATCAAAACGGCAATGACTGTGCTGTGAAGTTTAGGTAGCAAACAGCAAGGCTGAATCCTTATGACGTAATTTACATAGAAACTATATGCTCAGATCGCCTAGTTTCACTCACTGTGGCCAAGAGGAATCGTTAACGTTTCAGAAAATATATAACGTTAAAAGATTTAATTCAATGTTCTACTGGGAGTTTGCTGTGAATTTCGGGGCTGCTGACAAAAAAAATGTCGTGCCGTACCACCTGCGCATGCGTCCCACCAAACCTCCCTCAAATGTTGTCCGTGAGTGAGTGACCACAATCTGCCACGCATATCCCACGGTGCTAGTTCCTGCTCGCCGTGGGTAAAACAGTTTATTTTTCATATTTTCATGTCATAAATTCTACCCAAATAGAGACATATAAATACCTAACTTATCAGAAAATAACAGCTCTTTAATGTGATTTAATACGATCCAAAGTCAATTAGGTCATTATTAAAAATCTAACCTTTTTGTTATAATAAAAACCGAACAAAATACCATAAACTGAACTCTCAGTTTTAAATTTTATGTAATTTTAGGTATGTTTAAGATCAGTCAGCAACAGGAATAACCAATTGATTCTCATTTTTCGATTTACGTTTTTAAAATGAATATCGAACACCCATTAATTTCTTGCAAAATTTGCTGCTGTTGCTGGGAAGATCTCTCGCGGCAGAAGCGACAAATGAAACCAGTGACCACTGTATAACTTTCTACTTCATTGAAGATTGGGTCGTGTTAACTTGTGCAGTGAGGAAGCACATATTCTTTCTGGAAAAAATATAGCAATGCCTGTTATTATTATTATTATTATTATTATTATTATTATTATTATTATTATTTTTCAATGTTTTAATTTTGTGATTCAAGTAGTGCTGTGTTTTTATGAACGATATGCAGGGCATAATTTATGTGGGGATTGGGGATTTACAACCGCCCCAATACTGCAAAACAGGTTAATGCCCCCCCCCCCCCCTTAGTAGTATGAGGGGAACAGTGATGGGGAGAAATAGGTCACCTCCTCAAAGTGATATTCAACAATAGCGAAAATTAGCTATCTCCCTGGATCTTTTCCAGAGTGACAGCCTTGCTTGTTTAGCTGTCAGGGAATTGGCTAGTCTTATGGACAGCTTTAACACCACAATTTACTCACATCATTGTCTCTTTTATTGTTTTATATCCAAAAATTCTGAATATTGTTTTCCTCCCTTTTCATTTTTGAGAGCTGCAAGCAAAAAAACTCTGCAAACTTTACAACAGCTGGTGACCATCCATTTAAAAAAAAAAAAAAAGCAGAACGAGGGTGTATACATACACCTACTGACAAGAGGAGGGCACTCCACGTGCATGTATACATGTAGGCTACATGTACATACAGTGAAATGCATCCTCTGCATTTAACCCATCCTAATTACTTAGGAGCAGTGGGCAGCTACAGTACAGTGCCCGGGGAGCAATTAGGGGTTAGGTGTCTTGCTCAGGGACACTTCAACATGCCCAGGGCGGGGGATTGAACCGGCAACCCTCCGACTGCCAGACAACCGCTCTTACCTCCTGAGCTATGTCGCCCCTTCTACTTAGGCTCTACTTTAGGGGATCGCTGAGTACACTGTTAGACTGCACCGTGGAACTGCTGAAAAATGTCGTTTTTTGTAGTTACGGCTATGGAAATGAGCAATTTCACAGGGAAAAAAATAATGAGGTCTGTGGCCCTAGTTTTAGAAGCTTTCTGTTTGGATATTTTGTATTCTTGCTGTTATTTATTTTGACTGGTTCCTTATTGTCTGTATGCACAGGCTCCCTCAATCTTATTGGGTTATTTCAAATGAAAATCTGAACTACGATGCCACAATTCATTCAATATATATATATATATATATATTTTTTTTAGGGTCGATCAAATGGACATGGATAGCCAGGTTCTGTACAGGAAGGTATGTGTACCGTTTAAACCCAATTAATAGAATGTTGAGTATTTAATGGCTATTTAATACATTAATTTTTCAATTTTAATGGTTATCAGATCAGAACAAAAGTTGCTCAGTTCCACTGATTGTGATTTGAATGGAATGATTTTAATTGATACCAGTAATTAAATACATTCTATTGATCTGAAGATACATGGATCTGCACAATAACTGCTCTTCACTTATACTTAGTAACACTTGGTTCTAGTGTCACTCAAGGGAGGGTTTCAGTCAGCTGGGATTATCATGTCTCATCATGCACCAGTGACCACGGGTTGATTGGGTGCCTAGAAGTCTGCCTGTTCTGCTGCATGTGAAGTTTCTTCCTCTGACTTGTGTCTGTGCAAGCCCGACTTCAGAACAGTAGTGTGTCAACAAGTGGTGCCTGACAAGGCTGTCCAGAGCATGTTTGCACTCTCCAAAATCAGTAGTGGAGATTGCAACAGTGAGCACTAATGAGTACAAATGAGCGTTCCAAGAATTAGGGAGATAAAGGAGTGAAAGAATAAGAAAGGGGGAATTCTCACTTCAGTGCAGTATAAGGCACTACAAGCCAAAATAATCCCATGTTTTTTCATTTAATTATTGAATGTTCCAATTTTAAATAATAGTGGAAGTGAACATTGATTCATGTCAGAAAATTGGCCATATTATAGATTTTACAATGTTTAAATTATTTTGTCAGAAAGCTAAAAGGCTGTTGGCAATGGTAACTTGAGGAAAGTAATGGAAAGTGCCTCTGGTATTTCTCTCTCATTCTTGTTTTTTTTTTTTTTTTTGTTTTTTTTTGTTTTTTTGTTGCATACAGCCGGAGATTTCCGGAAGCATGCCCAGGCTGTCATTGATCAGTCCGCCTATGGATGGGCGGATGGGTAAGCATTCCAATTAGGCTGTGCATATTTATTTTACAACAAGCATGGGAAACATTGTATACTGTCTTTTAACATGTTATGAAAAGTATAAATGCATTTGAGTTGTGGGAACTATTTTGTGATTGGTGAGTGCACAGGAGGACATTATTTGGAAGTGCATTTTCACATTTTTATAAATATTACTGTGCCTCGTTCTTTATGCCAAGGACTCCTTAGTTCTTTTCCTACATGAAGAGTCTGAACTGCTATAAGTGTAAATCATCAGCATTTGATGAAGCAAAATGGACAGTCTGGGTTGTCATTATACTTAGGCTATTTAGTTGTAGCTCATACTAAACCAGGGCCCTGTTTCAAAAAGCAGAATTACTGACTTTAATGTATGTTTCAAAATGAATATAATTAGTCTCGAAGAAATTTTAAAAAATCAAAGCCATTTTAAACTAATCAAAGCAAAATATCCAGTGATGTGGCCATTGGATCTGAGGCAGCGCATTTGAGCATCAGCACAATGGAGTATTCTCTTATATGGAATTCAATTGATGACTTTCGTTTTAAATTATGATTAGAAGCACCACTGTCAATGGCGGCCAACTGGTAAGGCAGTGAAGCAGTAGGCTGTTTATATTTTAACCATATGGTTTTACTTTGTTTTAAGTGTTTTAAACTGCAGCATTACCATGCTAACAAACAAAGCTGACAAACTGCACGTCTGTGACTGCGTGCGTGCATCTGTATTTTATTTGTAATAATGTAACATTTTGTATTGTACAGGAAAAGAGTATTTTTGGTTTCATCCCTGCTTGCTAGAGGGTATATAAGGGAGTTTTCACCATTCACTATAATAGTGGTGGAAATTAGGAATCACTTTGCTGATTTGAATTAATTTGTTCAGTTCAGTACAAAGATCCTAGTTAATGACTCTGTGATCTGTTTGATGAGGTCAGTCAGTTGAGCATATGCATTAATATTCCAACAGCACGTTCAGTTCACTTGTAGCTCAGTATCATTCATCAGTATATGTGAAAAATTTCTGTCGTTAGCACTACTAATGACAGAATCTTACCTTGCATAAACCTTTTGTATATTTTTCCTTGTAGTTCACTTTCTGGATTAAGCTACTGTAAGGCCATTCCAGTGAGCATTTGAAAATGGATTAGAGGCTACCAAATTAGGCTACGACATGAAACCTTGTGTGGTCAAGTTCTGATCGTTCCATGCTACCAGATCGTAAAGCTATCAGAAAGGTACCAAGGGGCATAGTTTATCCTCATGATTTTTTAAATTCTCAGTAGAATGTCCGTGTTATACAGATGGTTACTGATTCAGTTGACTAAGTGTACAGAAATGATGTACTGATATCACCAGTTCATCAGTAATAGATTAATTCAGTTCAGACTGGTCGGTCAGTTCCTCAAGTGTTTTTGCATTTCAGCAATATCTTTATTACGATTGTTATATAATGGGCAGGCTTTAAGCTAATTCAAATTTATTCTGAATTATGCTTGAAATGCTTGAACCGTTTCACTCACTCTCAGTCTCATAGAATAAATGTAAAATATATGGAATTTTTGAGTGAAATGCTTGAACCGTTTCACTTTTGGTATGTTGGATGGAAATCAGATGTCAGTAGACCTAGAAGTATAGTTACAATAATTTTGTAAGATTGTATTCTTTAAAGTAATAATCTTGAAGATTTTCATTAAAATAAATGTCTGTTAAGTCACTATCTATCGCTGAATTGGGTAACACAATGGTGATTGAGCCTATTATTATATTAATTTATATTATTATTATGATTATAATTTATGATTAAAGAACTGGGTGTCTGTGGCGACATTCCCGGGAAAAAAACACAAGCGGCGCATAGATAGTGACGCGTTTTCCATCGCCCATCAGTGGTTGGTCCGCCAGAGAGGGTAGGCTTGCTCTTCAACTCACTTGTGTGTGAGCGGCGTACTGTTTTTTCCAGTGTCTGCTAGCATTAAGGTGGGGGGGGGGGGGGGGGGGTTATGGAACCCTCATAAGTTTTTGTGTAACATGAGGTCATATTATTTGTTGATGTAGATTTTGTATTACATTTGATGACAATGTAACTTTACTAAAGCTAACGCTAGCTACCGGACCATGTCAATAAAGGCAAAATTAGTTTAGACAACGTTGCGCACAGTATCCATCTCTCACATCAGGTAACGTTGCGTTAGCTAGCTAGCTAATGTAATTAACACAATCTAATGTCAGCTAGAAAAAACACTAGCTAACGCTACCGACCGGTACCGACCTTGCAAACCGTCTCTCGAATGCAATGCTACCTTGTTGCAGCGTTGCAATGTAGCTAACTAAAGGCCAGTTCAGATCAATGATTCACAACGAGACTGGATGCAATATTCAAAATTCCAAGACGTCTGATTGTAAACGTTCTAAAACTGCACTTGGCGATTTGACAAGGTGGGTCTTTTGAGACCCTAGGCAACGGCTTCAGATGCTCTGGAGTTAACCAGTTCACACTGCTGCAATTTTCTCTGCAACATTCTAAAAACGTTTCGTCTCGTTGCGAATCATTGATCTGAACTGGCATTAACGTTACCGTTATTTACATTGCCATCAAGTTCAACAATATATTGATCGGAATAAAGCCGGGGTATAGGTGGAGCAGAGCCGGGTCTGATTTCCGTGTAAAGATGTCAAACCGGAGAAAACTACATAAAAGAATACGGCAGTATGGATTAGCGTTGTTATTATTTTATTACGCTTCCTCGTATGTTCCTTCAGCCTTGATGCCCTTTTTTGATGAAATCTCCTTTGTTTTTGTTTTATTATTATTGTTCTGATTGCTAATTTAACACCCAGCTCAGCTTTATTCTTGAACAGTTTTGCTAGCAAAACCAGAAACAACAAGGCAGTTGTTTCAAGAATATCACACAATCATTCACGATGAAGATGCACGAGATACATAATTGCACGAGCCACGGCTAATCCCGCGAATTCTTCTCTGCAGTATAACAATGTTCATACCCAGCAAAAGGTGGATAAAGAACGTTTGTGGAAATTGATCATCACTAATTCTACCCTAGGTCTGCTACAGCATTTTAACCGGGCTCGGCAGTGTAAAGACAGCTTAACCCTCTGGGGTCTGAGGGTAAAATGAGGCACATTGGTGATTGTGCGATGCTCTGACATTTGTGTAAATTTCATCAACTTTATATGCAGTGATTCCAAAGTGTTTCATATCTGTTTTCAGCACAAACTCAGCTACAATTATATGGCAGCAGTAAGTAGGTCATAATCATATGTGGATTGTAAATTGCTCTAAAATCACACAAACTGTAAACAGTAGTTTTGAACATGCACAGGAATGTTGTAATAAAACACACTAAACAATAGTATCTAAGTTTTTGGATCACTGAAATGTGTTCAAAATATTTTAGCAAATTCAATGAGAAATATAAAATAAATTGCTAAAAGTTAGTGTTGTGACTAATATTTTTCAACACCAGGTGAGAATGGGAGGGCAAATGGCCTGTCTGTAATGAATATGCATTGGGTAGGAGGACCTGCCAGCTAAGTAGGTTATTCACACCTGGTCGCATGCCTCCCCACCACTAAGACAAAGACTCAGTGAGCCATTTAGAAGATAGAAACAAAGACATCTTTTGATTTTGGAACATTTATTGAAGTAAACTATATGCATGAAAGATGAGATGAGACTGGTGTACTCTTGCGACGCCTGCGTGGCCTCTTAGCTAGTGGTGAACTAGGCCGTGTTTCCTGATCAGCATCTCTGTAAATATAATAAAAACAAAATTGTTAGGAAATGTGACATCAAATCAAACTTTATTTATATAGCACATTTTTTTCAACAGGTGAAAATAAGTGAAAATTAAAATGTGCTTTACAAAAAAGGGACAAACCACTAACTAATGAAAACAAAACTTAGGAAATGACAAAGAACCAAACAAACACAACCAGACGCAGAGAGGTTGTCAGGGTCTGGGGGAGGACTCAAAAGCAGACCAGATGTCCAGAGAAAAAACGTGGAGATTTATTTCCAGACACAGGGTACAGGATAAGCAACAGTCTCGTAGTCAGAATACAGGCGCAGGTCAAAATCCAGAAATCCAAACACAAACAGGCAAAGGCACAGAATCAGGAGCAGAGACCAGGACGATGGAAACAGGCGGAAGTCAATAATCAGAAGCTAGAATAACAGAGTCGGCAGGCTAAATACGTAGTCGAAAAAACAAGCAAAGATCAAAAACCGGGAATACACAAAGATCCCGAGATAAGGCTTGAACGGCACTGACAAAAACAGAGGCACGATCTGGCAAAGAAAAAAGGTGCACACAGAAACTAAATAGCAACGCCAATGAGTGAAGATGGGATGCAGGTGAGGAAGGTAAGTGGAGGCTTGATTGCAGATGCGGAAACCGGTGGAACAGGGGCGGGGCGTGGGCGTGGACAGGAACCAGGAACCTAAGGGGGAAAAACAATAACAAACGCACACCCAAGCACACGAACACAGAAAACACCACCGCAAGCGAAAACAAGTAAACTGAAAATAAAAATAAATACACACTAGACAATAAATAAAAAAATAAACAAAACTAAAACGGAACACAAGGAGAATCAGGCAGGATTCCTGACAGTACCCCCCCCCCCGACGGACACCTCCTGGTGTCTCCACAAGGGGATGCCGGCGTTGGAAGTCCTGGATGAGGGACGGGTCCAGAATGTCTCGAGTGGGGACCCAGCTCCTCTCCTCCGGACCGTACCCCTCCCAGTCTACTAGGTACTGGAAACCACGCCCTCGGCGACGCACCTCGAGCATACGTCTGACAGTGTAGGTGGGCGTGCCATCGATGAGCCGTGGGGGGGGTGGGGCTGGGGCGGGGGGCACGCGGGGATCCTGGTGAACAGGCTTGATCCGGGAGACGTGGAAGGAGGGATGAACCCGGCGCAGAGAACCTGGTAGCTTGAGGCGGACCACCGACGGGTTGATGACCCGGGAGATCAGGTAAGGCCCGATAAACCGAGGTGCTAGCTTCCGGGAGCTCTCCTTCAGTGGAATGTCCCTGGTAGACAGCTATACCCTCTGTCCGCGACGGTAACGGGGAGCCGTGGTCCTGCGCCGGTCTGCTGCTCTCCTCATCCGATCCCCAGACCGGAGCAAGGCAGCCCGAGCCTGCCTCCAGGTACGCCGACACCGTTGTATAAAAGCCTGGACAGATGGGACGCTGGCCTCCTCCTCCTGAGAGGGGAACAGGGGGTTGGTAACCCAAACAACATTGAAATGGGGATAAACCCGAGGCGGCCACTGGAAGGGAGTTGTGGGCATATTCTGCCCAAGCCAGCCTCTCACTCCAGGAGGACGGGTTGTGGGAGGCGATGCAGCGCAACATGCGCTCCAGGTCTTGATTAGCCCGCTCTGTTTAGCCATTGGTTTGGGGATGGTAACCCGAAGAAAGGCTGGCGGATGCCCCGATGAGGCGGCAAAACTCCCTCCAGAAGCAGGAAATGAACTGGGGGCCTCTGTCCGAGACGATATCAGTGGGTAGGCCGTGAATCTTAAAAACATAATTAGTCATTAGTTCAGCAGTCTCTTTAGCAGACGGGAGCTTGACCAAAGGGATAAAATGAACGGCCTTAGAAAAACGGTCTACCACTGTGAGGATAGTGGTGTTACCCTGGGAAGGGGGAAGCCCCGTCACGAAATCCAGGGCTAGGTGAGACCATGGGCGTCTCGGCACTGGCAGGGGGCGAAGCAGTCCAGCGGGGGGGGTGTTGGCGGACTTATTGCAAGCACAGACCTGACAGGCTGCGACGAAGCGCTTAATCTCCTCCTCCATGGCTGGCCACCAGAAACGCTGCAGGATGAAGGCCCGGGTTCTCCTGACCCCGGGGTGACAGGTCAGCTGGGAGGAGTGGCCCCACTGGAGAACCTGGGAACGAACAGACTTGGGGACAAACAGCAAGTTAGGAGGTACGTTACTCGGGGGGGACTCCCTCTGCAGAGCGCGGCGCACCGCGCTCTCCACCTCCCACCCCACTGCCGCCACTAGGCAGTTAGCAGGCAAGATGGTCTCCTGCTCGGGGCCCTCCTCAGTGAGGCTGAACTGGCGGGAGAGAGCGTCAGGCTTGGTGTTCTTGGAGCCCGGCCTGTACGAGAGGGTGAAGTTAAAACGGCCAAAGAATAAGGCCCAGCGAGCCTGGCGAGAGTTGAGACGCTTGGCCCCCCTGATATACTCCAGGTTCTTGTGATCGGTCCACACTAGAAAGGGAATCTGGGTGCCCTCCAGCCAGTGGCGCCACTCCTCCAAGGCCAACTTCACAGCCAACAGTTCACGGTCTCCAATACTGTACTTTTGTTCTGTAGGGTTGAGACGGTGGGAAAAAAAGGCACAGGGGTGAAGCTTGTTATCACGGCTAGCACGTTGAGACAAAACCGCCCCCACTCCCACGTCGGAGGCGTCCACTTCGACAATGAACTGGCGGGTAGGGTCAGCAGAAATCAGGATGGGAGCCTTCGTAAATCGTCTCTTGAGCTCGTTGAAGGCCTGATCTGCGGTGTCTGACCAAAGGAACTTAACTGCCGGAGATGTAAGGGCAGTGAGGGGGGCCGCAACCCTGCTGTAGTCACGCACGAATCTGCGATAAAAATTAGCGAATCCCAGAAACCTCTGAAGATCCTTACGCGTCTTAGGATTGGGCCACTCTGCCACGGCCCGGACCTTGACCTCGTCCATCTGGACGCCTCGGGAGGACACGATGAACCCCAGGAAGGACACTGACTCCTGGTGGAAGGCACACTTCTCTGCCTTAACGTATAATTGGTTCTCCAGTAGCCGTTGTAGCACCCGCCGGACATGCTGCACGTGCTCCTGGCTGGACTTGGAAAAAATCAAAATGTCATCAATGTACACAAACACAAAACGATTGACCATGTCCCGCAGTAGGTCATTGACCAGGGCCTGAAAAACGGCAGGAGCGTTGGTGAGGCCAAATGGCATGACAAGATATTCGTAGTGCCCGGTGGGTGTATTAAAAGCGGTCTTCCACTCGTCCCCCTCCCGAATGCGGACCAGATGGTAGGCGCTGCGGAGATCCAATTTGGTAAAAACGGTGGCCCCCTGCAGGAGCTCAAAGGCGGAGGACATCAGAGGAAGCGGATAACGATTTTTAACTGTGATCTCGTTAAGACCCCGGTAGTCAATGCAGGGTCGGAGAGAGCCGTCCTTTTTGCCCACAAAAAAGAACCCCGCGCCCGCCGGGGAGGAGGAGGGACGAATAATGCCAGCGGCCAGTGACTCACCAATGTATTTGTTCATCACCTCGACCTCAGGGGGAGACAACGAGTAGAGGCGGCCCCGGGGAGGAGAAGTGCCAGGTAGCAGCTCGATGGGGCAGTCATACGGGCGATGCGGGGGCAGCGCAGTAGCTCGGGCCTTACTGAATACGGCCCGCAGGTCCTGATATTCAGGGGGAACGGAAGACAGGTCAGGGCTATCCTCCTGAGGCACAGGAGCAGAGGGCAGCAGACACAGGGCAGACCGGAGACAATGGGTGTGACAGTAGGTGCTCCAGCCCATAACAGAGTTCTCTGACCAGTTAATGTGTGGGTTGTGTTTAACTAGCCAGGGGTGACCCAGCACCACCGGAACCAGGGGTGAGTCGAACAGGTATAGGACAATTTCCTCACCGTGGTTGCCAGAAATGAGAAGACTCACCGGGGCTGTGACGTGGGTAACGGTGGCTAACCTCTCCCCGTTGAGGGCATTGGCCCTCAATGGGGTACGCAGGGCGACGACGGGCAGCCGCCACTGGGCGGCCAGGGAGGCGTCAATGAAACTCTCGTCCGCGCCAGAGTCAATCAGAATGGTAATGGGCCGCCGCTGCCCCTCCCAGGAGAGGGTAGCAGGTAATAGGGTGCGTTGGGATGGGGAGCTAGGAACGGAGGTGACGCTCACCAGTACTCCCCGTTCTACTGGTGAGCGTTGCCTTTTAATCCGCAGGTGGAGAGGAAGTGCCCAGCCTGGCCACAGTAGAGACACAGCTTGTTGTTCAACCTCCTCTGCCTCTCTGCCGGGGTTAGATGGGCGCGCTCCACCTGCATAGGCTCCGACTCCCGCCGAGGAGGAGACCTGGAAACTGAGGCAACGCGTGGGTGAATTTCTGAAGATGACCACAAGGGGGCACTCACGGTTCTCTCCCGGCGGCGTTGGGTTAGTCGGTTGTCCACTCGGATCGCCAAATCAACTAAATCATCAAAACCGGAGGGGAGCTCGCGAGTAACAATCTCGTCCTTTATGTGCTCGGCAAGCCCGTGTAGGAAGGCATCAAACCGAGCGACCCCGTCCCACGCGCTCGTGGTGGCGAGGGTGCGGAACTCAATGGCATAGTCCGAGACCGACCGTCCTCCCTGGCGTATCCGGAGCATCAGACCGCCAGCCTCTCTTCCATGCACGGAGCGGTCGAACACCTTGCGCATCTCCTCCGCGAAGGTACTGAAATTGTTACAGAAGTTAGCCCCACTCTCCCAAACAGCAGTTCCCCACTCCCTAGCTCGTCCGGATAGCAGGGTGATAACGTAAGCCACCTTAGCGCGTTCAGTCGGGAAGGTGGACGGTTGCTGATCGAATATTAGCGTGCACTGTATTAAAAACGACCGACAGGTACCTGGATCCCCAGCATAGCGCTCCGGTGGTGACAGGCGAGGTTCCCTGGCTGGGGGAGCAGGGGGAACCCGGTCAAACGGATTCACTGGGGGGGACGAGACGCTGGTTGGCGTCTGCTGGAGTCGCTGTAGCTGAGCAGTAACCTCCGTCATGGTATGAGCGAAGGAGTCCAGTGCCTGCTTAACCGCCTCCAGCTGGTGCTGATGTTCGCCTAACATGGCTCCCTGTCTTCCCAGCGCCGTCTGGAGTTGACCCAGGTCCGCTGAGTCCATGGTGGCCAGATCGTACTGTCAGGGTCTGGGGGAGGACTCAAAAGCAGACCAGATGTCCAGAGAAAAAACGTGGAGATTTATTTCCAGACACAGGGTACAGGATAAGCAACAGTCTCGTAGTCAGAATACAGGCGCAGGTCAAAATCCAGAAATCCAAACACAAACAGGCAAAGGCACAGAATCAGGAGCAGAGACCAGGACGATGGAAACAGGCGGAAGTCAATAATCAGAAGCTAGAATAACAGAGTCGGCAGGCTAAATACGTAGTCGAAAAAACAAGCAAAGATCAAAAACCGGGAATACACAAAGATCCCGAGATAAGGCTTGAACGGCACTGACAAAAACAGAGGCACGATCTGGCAAAGAAAAAAGGTGCACACAGAAACTAAATAGCAACGCCAATGAGTGAAGATGGGATGCAGGTGAGGAAGGTAAGTGGAGGCTTGATTGCAGATGCGGAAACCGGTGGAACAGGGGCGGGGCGTGGGCGTGGACAGGAACCAGGAACCTAAGGGGGAAAAACAATAACAAACGCACACCCAAGCACACGAACACAGAAAACACCACCGCAAGCGAAAACAAGTAAACTGAAAATAAAAATAAATACACACTAGACAATAAATAAAAAAATAAACAAAACTAAAACGGAACACAAGGAGAATCAGGCAGGATTCCTGACAGAGGTAGCCTACAATTTTGAGATGCAATGGTTAGATTCATTCGTAGTGTGGGAATTTACAAGCGCGCATATTAGTGAATATTCTTACAAACACACAGAGAATGTAATACAGCACACATTTACAAATAATGTAAGCTATCAACGAAACAACATTAGCGAAACTAAATAAACATTGATATTCCAGCTCAACTACACGCAGCTCATCAGTAACAATGCCTCAATCTGAAGTAGGCTAGGTCTGTTTAGCAAAGTGGTTATTTTATTGCTATTTCCCGAACTTACATACAGTGTGCTAATATCGATTGTGCGAGGATACTAAGTTTTAGAATCGTAGCCATGCCACTACATGCCAGGCATGGGCTATTTATTACCAATATGATCGAAAAAAATATAGTCTACCTGCTACTTCTAACACAACCAGACGCAGAGCCTATAGCCTATAATTTTGAGATGCAATAGTTTGAATAGTTTGTAGAGTGGGAATTTACAAATGTGCATATTGCTGGATATTCCTACAAACACAGAGATACGTTGCAATACAGTACACATATTTACCAATATGATCATAAGAAATATACTTACTCATTAAGTTGATCCTCAGCTGGATCAGTTCGCTGTTTGAAATGACACCGCTCTTCATCAGTGTTCGGGCCGACCGGACCTGATGAGTTGCTCGCGTCTTCATCATCGCTCTCCAACAAGGCATGAAGCACGTCAAGTCCAGTCATCCGTGCCATTTTCCAAAATTAAACGAAATGTTTACCTCCAAAGGTGTATGCTTTGACATTCTATCCTGCTTTTGCAGGCTTGGCATTTCTCACATGGATTTTGCATCGCCCCTCCCCTAGTCCCCTTCTATGGAGAGTAATTATAATGTCGCTAACATGTGAATGCGATTTGGGTGGACTTCCTGCTGAGCGAAATTCACATAGTAATGAGTAAGGACTAACGAAGCATACATGGTATAATTCATCAAATTTAAAACTTTTAAAACAATTCATATTATTTGCCAATGGGCGCATTGGAAAGCCGCGATTCTAAGGTTTCTGTCAATGTTTTTGTTGCGTCTGTATGATAACAGCTCATGAAGTTAATCATCCAAATAGAAACAAAAGTTCATTTCATCTTGTCGAGCTCCGCTGGCGGAGCTCCCGACCCCAGAGGGTTAAACTTGACTTGAAACCACATTTTCATAGTTTTCCACGTGATGCAACTTTGTGCCAGACATGGCTAGATGTAATCAGACACCCCAACATAACATCCGAAGAAGTTCGCAAACGAGAACTAAGGGTATGCATTGACCACTTTGAAGGCACCGACTACAAAGGTGACCGTCTGAAGCCTGGAGCTGTACCCACCGTTTTCCCATCGTTGGTCGAACCGCTCAAGGTAGGTACTATGTGGGCTGGTTAACGCTATCGCGTCTGTCCATGATACATAGGATGTCTACCACCAGTTGTTGTTTGTCCTGGGAATAGCCTGTGGTTCCTTGATCTCGGCCCGCTCCTGACTCGCTCTCGCACGATCAGCCTGCAAATTAGCCAGCTGTTCTTCTGTGTATTCTGGCTCGAATCGATAGGGCACAACAATTCCATGATCAAAAACAAAATCTCCTTCATCCTCAGACACAACGTTTCCGCTGGTAAGGTTTTGTCGTGGCGCCACGCCACGGCAAAATCCTTGCCGCCACACCATAATAAAAATAAAAAATGCTAAAATAAAATTTTTAAAAAATATATATATATACTATATATATAGCCTATATATTAAATTCATAAATTAAAAATGTTAAACTTTCTAAATATTTCTGCCTTTCAAATCCATACTGTCGCGTCCACATTTATTTTCAAAAAGAGCCTAGGCCGCACACATCATGCTTGCTCCTTTCTGAGGTGGTCGGATGACTTGCAGCGCGCGAAGGTCGCACGGTCTGTCAAAGCGTCACTTTTTTTTCTTCAGCCACCGAAAGACAAGGAAAAGGTAGGTAGCGACGCTTCAAATATTACAAAAATACCATAGCGTTAACCAGTGTTTTAATTGGACCAAAATAAGTGCCGGTACCTACTCCTCAAAATACATACTGTTTAAAATAAATTAATGTTGGTAATCAAAAGAAGAGTCGGTACTCATATACAAGTTCCAACAGCTCCTGCCCATCTCAAGCACTGGCGTCAACTATCATTCGGTGATGACAACTGGCGGATCCTTACTCTGTTCGGGCAAGTGGAATGCCTCATGCAGTTGTCTGATTGGACAAGTAAAAAATAAATGTGATAAATATGTAACGTTATCTGAAAATAAACAGTGTTTGTTTGAGCCGAAGCGGAACCTGTTCCAGTTGAGCTACGTACGTGCCTACCATTTTTTAAAAATCTAGAGCTACTATTATAACGGCCGAAAATTGTTGGCAAATCGCCAAAACGGCGAATTTTTTAAAAAAAAAGGGCATTTAAAATGTTTGAGTGATTCAACTACTTCCATTTCCATACTACAACATGGTGATTTTTTCCCATGAAAACGAAAGGGAAAGTGTTTATTTTTAAGGTTTTGTGAATGTAGTGAGCTAGCAAAACTGAGTGTTAGGCTACAGCTGACAAAGAGGGCATTCTAATGACGATTATGATTATAACGAGAGGAGCAGTCTCACAAGCTGCTGCAGTGTCCAGAAATGAATACAGATAAAACTAGCTAATAAAAAATACATTAATCAAGTGTCTAAGTTAGTTAGGAAATTTTTGTATCATGCTTCTCAGTAGAATTAGAATGTAACAGAACAGAATTTTTAAAGCCATTTTTCTCACTTTTTCCTTTTTTTTTTTTTGCATGGACAATGCATGTAAACTCTGTCATTGAGTGTGAGACAGACAGAGAGAGGGCTTTGAATGTGGACCCAGCTCAAATTATATTGTTAAATAAAAAGTTAAAACATTCTAAGTACTATTTTGTCATGGTAATTGAGTTAATTTAACAGAAGAGTGTCCCTTTTAAAGTGCAATATGTAACTTTTCTTGAGTATCAATTTTGGTTATATAGTCCTCTATTCTTGAAGATCGAACTTCTAGATGGACAATGTGCTCTTTTAATTGTTCTCACCCCACCATAACTCAAATACATGCCTATTTCGCTTCAATATTTACAAACAATACAAGGGTTAACAAACCTTTTATGGTTTTAAAGTACATCTAAAACTACTTTTTAGCTCTTGCAAATTGCTATTCCTTGTATCAAGAGCTCGTCAGAGCTAAAAGATAGATTTAGATATAAAAAAAAAAAAACCTTTAAGAAGTCTCAAGAGGTTAGTCTTAAACTTTCTTGCCTTTGCTACACCCCCGCCTCCCCCCCCCTTTCAGACACCCACCACCACACTAAGCTAAGAGATCAATTCCACAGGAAACACTGTCAGACATTTTCGGTTTCGCTAGCTAGTAGTCATACAACGCTATTTCTATGACCAACCTAATGTTATTGTCTGCTGATACCCCACATCAGAAGTCACGCAATGATATGCATCCTTGAGTTCGACACTAAACTGCCTGGCTCTACTTCCTGTATTCGTAAAGGAAAACAACAAAACAGCGCAAAATATTAACATAATGAAATAACTAATCGAAAAATGAAGGGCGACACATTCATTAGAAGGATAATATCAGTCATGAGAAGCAGAAGCGTTTTAAAGTGCAATTCCCCTTTAATTTGTGCTATTCCTTCACAGCTCTGGAACAGGTAATAATGTAATAACCATAATCTTAACATCGGGCTGTTACCATACATTCCTAGTTTTTATGTAGATGCAGAAATTATTGACAAACACATTTATGGCCCTTTTCAGTCTTTAAGTTTTATTATTATTTTTTGGCTCAGTCAAAGTTGTGTGTTTTCCAAGCAAGTAAACTGAAAGAATTAGCATATATACTTCTGCTGGTTATCAATTTTAAAGATTACATTACAATAATGTGGAAGACTTTATCCAAAGTGACGTACAATAAGTGCATACCGAAGGTCATTGTACCAACTACAGAACACAGGTCCGATAAGGTACAATGCTCATTTTGTAATTTATTCATAGCTGTTATTGTAATGAACTGTATTAGGAACTACAGTATATCTATGGTAAAACTTGTGGGTGGGGCGGAGTTTTGATGACGTGCCACACTGCATATATGGGGGTATTCGCCATTTTGTCACCCTCTTATTCCTGTTCAAGTTGTCTAACTAACCCTAACCTGCATTGCTTACTTGAGAATAATAAACAGCACGATTGTGCACCGTGAACCATTTACTCTCTGTACTTTCATTATCGTTACCTATCTTACTATAACTTATCTCAGTGACAGAGCTCCAACAAAAGTCTGTTATGTTATGCGCTCCTAGTTATTTCTTTAATAAAACTGCATTTTGTTGTAATTTTCTGTGTCACGCGAGTGTGTTTTGTGTCACGTGTACTTTGCTTTTTCATTACAGACTGCAGCGTTAGTTGGCTGGGTTCTCCCGGGTGCGCACACAGGCGATGCGGGTTCACTGTTCGGTTGCGGGTGCAAGCCTCTAACGCACTATATAAGATTCGAGGAAGCCGCTCTCTCTGATCCTGCAGGCAGGCACCTCAACACAACGTGACTATTGGTTTTGTTCTGTTGTCTTTTATTTGCAATATTCGTTTATCTAAATAATTGTGGTTTATTAAAAAGCGGTTAAAGGGGAATTGGACTTTATAACACTTCTGCTTCTCATTACTGATGTTGTCCTTTTAATGAATGTGTCACCCTTAATTTTGTGATTGGTTATTTCATTTTAAATGTCTAACGTTAGAAAGCAAGACCTATTTTTTTTTAGCGCAAGTTCACATAGTAGTACGGTTTTTGGTTTTTTCTTATTCTTCAATTTCGTTTCGCGGCAAAATCAAGAAGAAGCGAAGCAAAACATTCCGTTAACTTAGCCTCGAAATAAAACAAACTAACGTTCTTTTGTTTGACGCGATATTGGTGTAATAATGAGGTGCATTGTACCCGGTTGTTATAATGCCCCCGTTAAACTTGCCTTAAAAGCACGTTTTCATAGTTTTCCACGCGATGCAACTTTGGACTAGACGTGGCTGGATGTAATCAGACACCCCAACATAACAGCCTAAGAAATTCGCAAACGAGAACTGAGGCAGCGACCACTTGAAGTCACCGACTACCAAGACAACCGTCTGAAGCCTGGAGCTGTACCAAGCGGCCAAAACCAGACTTAGTTTTTGAAGCTCATTTCCTGGTCTTGTTGTTTCTGGTTGCTCACTAGCGCCACTGCGATTGGCTTCAGTATAGGTGTTTTCATATCCGGTTTCCATGTAAGTCTACGGTACAAATGCGGTCAAAATACAAAGTCAATAATTTTTTCTCACAAGAACAAATAGTCACAATATGTGTATTTTATTTGTCTTATGACTGTCCGTGGGTCGATTTCATGATTTATTGTGTCATTTGGGCACTGTTATAATATTTGTTGTGGACCAATGAGGTACAGTTTGCGTCACTTCCTGATTTCTGCGGAGGGCTAAGCTACAATAGGGGCTACAGTCTATGGCCACTGGGGTGGGAGGTGGCACCTCTTGGTCTTGACATTGTGGCTCCGACTCGTCGTCCACGGTCCACCTGTGCAAAGTCATAAAATGCAGGCATTCCATTTCGTAGTGATTTCATTATGGCGTGTGCTATTTACAGCTGCACTAGATGACCATAAAATATTCCTCCTCTGAAGTTTTTTTGGTAGCCAAGTCATTTTTACTATTTCCTTTAGCCTCCTTAACCAAATAATGAATTGGCAGAAAGCATAATCAGCTTACTATATTTGGTAGTCCAGTAGCCTATGCTAAAACAGTTCGCAACTTCAGCTACCAAGCCATTTGACTAGCTAGCTAACCCTAACCGGCAAATATTCAATCTGTCAAACGTGTTTGACGGCTTGTCAGTCGTGTACATTCCTTAAATGTCTACCTTGGCCATGCTTCACGGATGTGACAAAGCTACTATAATCCCGATTTTGGGATAAACACTGCAACATTTTCAGTTTCACAAAGCGAATTAAGATTCTTAAGGTTTATTTGCTGGATAACATACAACACATGATGAAATCACACACACAGAATTTCACGAAATTAACCATCATTGTAAGACTGGCATTTAGAAAGGAACATGTTTTTAGCATTTAAGAGACCCGCAAGAGCATTTAAGCCAGTGGTTCTCAGAATTGGTCCTGGGGGCTCCTTGCGTATATTGGCTTTTCTCCATTGGTTTTGATGATCTACAAGAAATAATAATAATAATAATAATAAGTCAATGTACATTATTTTTGTCTTCATGCACCAGGTGGAAAACTTGCTTTACAAAGTGCGTTGTCATATATTTACACGCCTGCAGATCAGTTATTAAAATACTTGGTAGATTTGTTAATCACCGCTGACAGTGTTAATTTTTATTCGTTTAAAAGTGACTTGCGAACGATCGGTCAGCTAGCGTCACCCAGCAAGTGAACACCACAAACGGCGATGGAGTAGTAGCAGTTACTGGCTTATTAACTGACTGTGGTGAAAACCTACGGTGATAACTTGATCGGTTAACAGCAGGTCTACCAGACAGTTATATGAAAATTAGCCTAGTCAAAAATCACCAGTACACGTCTCTGATTGATTGACCATCAGTGTAGTCGATGTTCTTTCCCTGTGGTTCATATTGCTAATGCGTGAGCTAACCACGGATAGCCTACCTAGCTCACTGGCAAGCTGATATGCTAGCTAAGCATATTCGTTTTGCTGAGAAACATACATTGAAGATAACTGAACATCATTTTATTATTAATGTCATACATATAACGTGATTACATGACACAGTACAGTCACTGTCAGGGATTCAGGGGGGTTGGACCCAGGCGCAGAGTAAAAAAACACAGGAGACTCCAAAAGGGAAATTCAAACAAAGACTTTACCAAATAAACAGGGAACAAACAAAAGGCCACGAGGGGCAAAACCATAAACACAAAAAGATTCTTAAGAACCTAAAAAAAAACAAAACAGAACACAGGCAGGGCGGAACACAGGCAGGACAGAATACACACAAGAAGGAATGCAGGCAGAAACAAAGTCAGAAACACACAATGCACAAGCAGGACCGAAGCGGGCAGAATACAAAATGAACACAAGTAGGAAACAAACACAAGGAACCAGCACCCGAGTCAAGGGAACAAAGAACTTAAATAGACAGGGGGTAACAAGACACAGGTGAACTCAAAAAACAATCAAACCAGAAAAGGAGGGGATAACAAGACACAGGTGGGAACAATGATAGAATAACGAGACAACAATAATACAATTAACAGGGGGGAGCAGGACACAAAACAGAAGTGCCGCCATCTGGCGGCCCAACAAGGGAAACACAGACAGGAAAACACAGAACCATGACAGTCACGGTTGGAAATGAAACTCCATAAACATTTGATAATATATTTTAAAACATAACGGCAGACAGTCAGCTTGCCTCGAGTTTGTTCTGCAAACGTTCGTTCAGGTTAATGGGCTTTTCCACACCAGACTGTCATTCACATTGTAAAAATCACAGAACCGCTTAACTCTATGGTTTTGGCTCCAAATCGACAACATGGCCGCGCCCGCCATTGAGCTTCGAAACGTGTTTTAGAGACCCACAGAGAGTCAATGGGTGACGTCACAGTAGCTTTGTACATATTGTTTACAGTCTCTGAGCTGTACCCACCATTATCCCATCATTGGTCGAACCGTTCGAGGCAGGTACTAAGCGGGCTGGCTAAAGCTATCGCGTCTGTCTGTGATACATAGGATGTCTACGGTAACAGTTAGACAGCTTGCTGGCTGTTGTTATAAGGTTGCCACCATCCATTTATTTAATCCTCAGACATTTTCGGTTTCGCTAGCTAGTAGTAATACAACACTATTTCTACGACCAATGTAATGTTATTGTCTGCAGGTACGTCCACATCAGAAGTCGCGCAATGATATGCATACTCGAGTTTGACACTGAACTGCCTGGGTCTACTTCCTGCATTTGTAAAGAAAAACAACAAAACAGTGTAAAATATTAACATAATGAAATAACTAATCAAAAAATGAAGGGCGACACATTCATTAGAAGTGTTATAAAGTGCAATTCCCTTGCGATTAACACTGCTGGTTGGCATTGTTGTAAATGGTTGTTTTCTTTATTTACTTCACCTTTTTAGTTTCAGTCAGTCAGTCGGTAGGTCAGCAGAAGGCTCACCAACCCCTTTCTCCCCTTTTGTTTTCAACTCTCTCTCTCTGTTCCGTCCTTGTTGTGAGTGAGGTCAGAAGAATTACTTCTAGACAGCTCAGACCAGTTCTTGACTGAGAGAGAAAGGTCTGTCATTCTGACTGCCCTGTTTTTGTGTTTCCGATTTGTACAATGTCATAATAACTTGACGTATTTTTTGTGCAAAAGGACGCTGTGGTGTTCTTGGTGTTGGCAGCCGGTTATAGCAAATCGACAGTCTTGAGCCGTAACAGTAGCTGTGAACATATTAAGTCCAGTTCACACAGTAAACATTACTCTGACCTAACCTATGCTAAGTCAAACTAGGAGGCATGACAAGCTAAACATCAAGAAAATGATGCAAAGTACAATAAGTGCTGGATGGAGGTACATGTAATGTGAAAGTGGAACAGGATGTACATGTGTAGCACGAAAGAGGGGGATTTAAGTGATAAAAATGATCCCAAATTGGGAGTGCCCCACAGAGTGGTGGTTAGTCCAGGTATATTTTTGAAGTGATTTTACCTGCCTGTACAGTACTTTGGTCAACATGGGTTGTATTTAAATGTGCTTTATAAATAAATTTGATTTGATTTAATTCTTACAGGATGTCCAAATTTGGAATGACAACCCCAAAAACTAAACTAAACTAGAAGAGTGCACTCAATAGAGTGCAGATCTCCACCAGGCGTGTTAGCTTTGCTGATGCAACAATAGAGGCTACACAATCAACAATCTGGCGTGCCAAGATTACTAAACTCAAACATTCAGTGCTACTGCAACCAAAGTATGAGTTAAAAACAGAAACGCGTTGTTTGAGTTACATTAGTAGATGAAAATGATACCATGCCAATATCTGGGACTAAATATTGAATAAATATATAACCTTACCATTGGTTTTACGCATAGAGATGTCCCCTTTTAGACTGAGTGGTCATATATTGCCTTGGACAATCCGTTTGTGAAATATACGCGCATTTGTGATGCCTGGGTACCTTCCAAAATAGCTGTGCGTAATAGCATGTGTTGTTTACGGCGTTGTCACCCTTTTTTAGTACAGTCGGGCTTAATTGACAATTCATTTATTCAGTAGGTGAGAGTATAAGCTTTCTAACGATGTATAACGTGTAATTTTGCTTTTGGAATAGCATTTTATAGGTCAGCGTAATCGAAAATTTTGTTATCATTTAATTCACTTACGCATTCACTCTGTGGTAGCAGTAAAAGACGCTGCACCTAACGAAACGTTGTGAACGATTTTTCGTAATTTCTTGGGAAAATACTATTATTATTGAGGACTTCTGAGCATAGCTAAGCCATATGTTTGCTGATAGACCTAGCTGACCTCGTCTTCTGGTGTAAGACAGAAGCGGATAGAACTATATCATTGATTTCCTGTCTCTGTCTCTATCTACTGAAAACAGATAAGATTTCATAATTGCTATGTAAGTATTACTGCTCAAAATATTTCGGTTATATACGTTATTTTTGAAATTGAGTGTCTTTAAATAGGTTAGTGGTATTTTATAATGAGGATATTTCGCACTGTAATGTAAGCGTTTGTTGGTAGTCTAGTAGTTTTTGTGAAGCATGCAACAGTGATGACAAGAGTGTTTGAACACCAAAACATGATGGACGGTTGAAAATTGTTTTCATGTCGTCGTCCCATCCCCATACAAGAAAACATACGCGAGTACAGAGTATAGAAATACATACAAGAGTTAATTATTACACATTTAGGTACTATACAGCATTGTGTGACAATATTTTTGCATTAATTTTAAATCTGATATAAGGGGGCTCATTTAAATGCTTTACAATGGACAAAAAGTATTACATTCCTTTTTGGAGAGATTTTGGATATGTTTCTGTACCCCTAGCTGTACCCCTAGCTATTTTAGACCACTGTACTGATGGAAAGCTCATAATTCCCACTTGGAAATGATGCAACAGTGAGATTCTTGAATAAAAACAGTTTATTTGTAGTGAAATACGTGAATATGTTGTGATTTACAGCAATGCATAATTTAGACATTTTGGGTAGATTTGGAGACGCTCGATACACTGCTTAGTCTTTTCTTCATAGATCTTTAGTAGTTCTACATATCCACCCTTAGATTTTATGAACTTGTGGTCAAGAAGTTTTTGATGCAGAGCATGTATACTTTAACCTGCTGTATATATGCAATCTCTCTCTATTTCATTGCAAACTAAGAAAGAAAATTCATTTTAGATTTTTTTGCCTAGACAGTTTCATTTGTGGCACTTTATTTCTTCCAAAATTATGAATATAAAGTATTCTAAGCTAGTATTGTAAATGGTCCAAATGTTGTGCTTCATTTAAGCCATTTTTCAAGTCTCTGTGGTGTTCACATCTGGAGTTATAAAGCTTTAAATAGGGTACCCCCTAAATGGACAAGGATTGGCAAGATTTGGCATGTGCCCTAAGGGGTTAAGAACACCCAAAAGACATCAGTGATTATGTTTTTTTCTGGAAGCATTCCACATTTGATGTTTATTTGTTTACTATTGCATCAGGTATGATTAAAGAAAAAATACGGATAAGGTAACACATAAAATAAGGACGAAAGATTAGCAATATGCCACATGGAGGCAAAAATTGTGTCAAATTGTGATTAGATATATTGTGCAGCCCTAACTTTAAATTATTTTTGGTTATCATGATATGTTTCTCAGATTATTGGTGATTTAGATTGGAATGCTGTAGCCCTGGGGTGCCCACATGTTTTTGGCCTGGAATCTACTTTTCTAATGGCCAGTACAACGTGATCTGCTAACCAGCATGGGCTACCCCTGCTGCAGTCCATAATCTGAGACAATTCTGATCAAATATTACTTAAGAACTGTCTGACTAGTGAGCAGTCCCAGAGAGCATGCATGTGTATGACATGCAAAACTTTGATGCATTGATTATATTTATTCCGATATTTTGAAAAACAGGGCCACAGATTGACTGAATGTATCATTATCATCCTGGGAATTTCCTGATTAGCAGGTGTAGTGCCTCGTCCAAATACAGCCACGTGTATGTATATACTAGACTGACCAGAAGTCCTCTTTTTCCTGGATATTTATTTTTTTGGGACCGAAAGGCAGTCCAGGCAGGATTTCTAAATTACTAAAAATGTCTGGTTATATCGTCACCCTGTATGCTTACTAATAGCTATTGACCAAATATTCACACTCCTGCAGCCACTACAGTATCAGTAATGGACACGGCTCTGAGTGTAGGCTGAAAGACTTCAGATAGTGCAGCTTGAATTCTGTTTGTCTTTTTTCAGGTACTGTCCAGCACAGATCAAACAGCCAGACCTCCCTAGTGACGCACTCTGCCAAGTCTGCAACAGTCAGGTAACATGGTAACAAAGAATCGTCACTAAATTAACTGCAGCAGACAACCATTGTTGTGCATGAAATGATCAAGCTAAAAGCTGCAAGCTGAAGAAAGGCGAGCAAAACCGGTTCCGTGCGAAGTGACATTCTTTCATCCTGTTCATAAATATGCGCATAATCAGCCCACTCAGGAAAAAACACTGAGGCATTTGTCTTTATTTTTTTCTTTCATCTTTTAACACCAGGAGCGCCGGACCATTTCCTGGCATTCAAATAACTTTTCGCGCGGCCAAGGGTCAAATGACACATTAGCCTTCAAACTGGAAATATTCGCATTGTTCGCTAGATGGCGCTTATTAGACAGGAGCTGACAAAGGTTGCCAGCCCATTGTCCTAATGAAATATTTGCGAGATTTTAGACTGTCAGAGTATCAGAGTAAGTTATGTTTTAGTTACGGCTCGGCATTCTAGTCAACACATTGTTGCAATATAAATGTATTTAGAATAAACAGTATGTCTGTATGAAAAGCTAACAATAAACAGATTGTAGGGAGGTCAAACCTGTTTTTCAAAAAACAAATTTGACAGTTTATTCTTCATGCATAATATCATAAATGCTAATAATCAAATAGGCTAACAACATATAAATCGCCAATTTGCTAAAATTAGCCGCTTCCCTCCGCATGTGATCACTGATCGCTGTCGTTGGAGGGAAACGCATCATCACCCGTGCGAATTTTAGGGTCGGGTTTTCTGTTTTATAAAAATACATGTAAAAAATATTGTCGTTCAAACGAGTTTTTTTCCGGTGACCAGAAAACATGTAGGCTAGGCTACACTGGCAAGCAGGTCATAGCTGGCTGTGACTATTCGACTGGGGATTCGAAATCCAAAGTCTCTTATTCATCGTAGACTAATTACAAAAAACACCCATTCGTAACACTGAATAATACCGCACTGTACACAAGACCATAGCAAATATATACATGCAAGAATCCTGTTGTTCAAACGAGTTTTTTCCGGTGACCAGAAAACATGTAGGCTATACAGGCAAGCAGGTCATAGCCTAGCTAGCTGTGACTATTCGACTGGGGATTCAAAATCCAAAGAAGTCTCTTGTTCATCGTAATTACAAAAAACACCCATTCGTAACACTGAATAATACCGCACTGTACATAAGACCTTAGCAACCAAGTGGAATTTCAAAACTGATTATCGCTTCAGCGCACACACAAAGTCAAATTGAGATAGCAACAAAGTAAAAAGACGAGACACCTGTCTTCAGTAATTTGCTTTATTAGATCAAAAAGCATACAGCACATTGTTAGGAAGTTGAAACGATTTTGAAAATATAACGTTAGCTAAATATATAGCTAGCAAGTTGAATTATTTAGAATCAATAAATAAAAAATCTATATAAAACATTAGCAATAGAGCTGCTGGTAATGCGGTAACGCCGTCAGCATTCAAGACAGAGCTTGGGTTGCATTTTTGTACATTTGCCGCAGACAAGTCGTTTACACTTGTCACAGATATCACAAGTTTTGTTCCCTCCACATCTGGATACCTGGCAGCGTTTTCTTTTTAGTGACCGCTCTCGCTGTGGTGTGTTGGGGGTTTCTGGACTGCAGAGGGGCGCTAGGACGGTACGCCGCGGAGCTGCCTTTGCGGTCATGTGATTTGCACGCAACTCCTTGGCCAACTCAAGAATAAATCTTCTCCGACTAATTGTTTTGTTCATGCATTGCGTGTACAAAACATGGGCGTTGATTGCAGCCAGATCCAAAATGTTGTAAAAAACGGCAACTGGCCAACGACGACTGCCCCCCTTGACCGAATACAGCCGTGCCATCTGGTCCAAAACATCCACTCCCATTTTTGTTGCGTTGTAATGGGCGATGGTTTCTGGCAGTTTTTTGGCATCAGTGTCGATCGATACGGTTTTGTGCATAGTGCTCAAAATGCACACATTTTTCTTGGGCTTGCACTGATAAACCGTAAGTGTAGCGTGTCCAGCTCTCCAGATCGTGGTGGAAAATCTCTCTTGATTTTGTGCCTTCGCAGAAGGGGGCACTTCTCTCCTCTTTTTGTTCATGGTACCCACCAATGTAGTTTTTTTTGCGTGTAGATTGTTCGCCAGGGCAATCGATGTGAAGAAATTGTCCGAGGTTATATTTCTTCCTTTTCCGACGAAGGGTTCCACAAGGCGCATGACCACATTGTCAGCTAATCGTTCACCGACAGGCCTCGCCTCATCTTTCCCAAGGTATGGGAAAGCGTTCAGCATGTACTTCGTTTCAACGTCGGCTGCTATCCAGAACTTTATCCCAAATTTATCTGGTTTAGTAGCAATGTACTGCGTGAAGCGGCACCGCGCTTTAGTTGGGAACAACTGCTCATCAACAGTTATGTTTTCTCCAGGTGTGTAACACGCAGTACTGTTGCTTACAAATTTGCTCCATATTTCGGAAATAATGGCAAATTTGTCTTTCTCAAGACGTGTTGCCCTTGTGTCCTTGTCATCAAATCTGAGATAGCGCATGATGTCCCGAAACCTTTGCCGCGACATAGTTTCATTGAAAAATGGATTTCCCAAGTCTGAAGACCAAAAGTCTTCTAAATTCATACTTTTACCGCCAGTGATGCCTCGTAAATACAGCAGTCCCACGAAAGCTTTCAATTCGTTGACTGACAGGTCCCAGTTTTCTGCACCATTTCTGTGGGCTTCTGCCACAGTATACTTGACAATCTGCCCCCACATCAGAATGTCAATCAGACATAGCAGACTGCTCAGCGGACTTACAATGTTCTCCTTGGCGCACCGTGTGGGCCCAGCCTTTTCCCGTAAGATATTGCAGGATGGTGCTCTGCCCAGAGCATTACCAGCAGTCTGTTCGACCCAAACTGTCCCATCGTTTGCCCTTTCCTCTCTCTCTGAGACAAACTCAGTCGTAGTCGCAGTCTCAGTTTCAACTTCAGAATCAGATTCAGAAGCTGAATCAAATTCAATATCCAGCTCCAACTCCTCATCGCCCGAATCCATTTCATTGGCATCCTGAATCAGGTCCAAAGCTTGCTTGGCAGAGTATCTCTGTGGTCGTGTGTTCATCTTGGCAAGCGATACCAAACCGAACTGGTCGCCGAAATAATCATGCTTCTCTTTTATAGCCATATTTTCGTAGCCCAATAATAATTTGAATAGAAATTATTATAACAGCCCCGCCCATGCCATTATAGTTTCAGGTGTGAGGGGCGTGGTGTGGTGCGTGAAAAGTAAATTCCTTGATAGGATGTAACATCCATAACATGTTACATTAACAATCTTTTCGATTAAAACTTTGATAATTATGTAGATGCCTAAATGTGAATACTCTGCGTAAAAATTAAAAAAGTTGCACATAATAGCAACATCTGCAAACGTGTAGGATATCTGTTTCCATTGTGTGGTATTTTAACATGGATGCATTTCATTTTAACCCTTATATAAATTTTTCCACTTGCATAACTATGTAGGACTATGATTTTCGTTTGTGTAGGAATACAAACGAAATTCGCATGCATTTTAGAGAGATGATAACGAAACGATCGCAATATTTTAAAAGAATATAAATAATGATACATTTATTCCTGGTTATTTGACGTGATTCTTGCTTGGGCTGTCAATCCTATGATAGTGTAAGAAAATTGTTCATTACATGTGCCGATCATTAGTAACATTAGTGGTAGCGACCTGTTTCTCCCGATTGGTAACTGTAAATGTATTGCTGAAAGTGGAATAGTAATTATGTGGGCAATTAGTTTCATAAACTCCATAAACCCTATCAATGATTGCGTGGACATGGTAAAGCACAGAGACGCCTATATTCCCACGCAACGCATCCCGATAGTTTATGCATGTGCTGTTGCATCTACGCAGACAGCATGAGCAGTCTTCTAACACAGTTCCTAACGTGCAAGGCTCTAATTTTTGAATATGAAACAAGGTCCGAACCTATTATGACTAGAAATAAGTAAAACTTAAAAAACAAGTAAAAATGTGACACTTGTATCTTTGTTTTGGGCATTTCTCTTTTTACTACTCAGTAGGCCTAAAAGGCCTACTCATGATAATAGCTTCAAAAAAACTACCAGCTATTCACGCACGATTGTTCACGCTCATCCATTGAATCGTCCCTCACCCCTCCCCCAGCACCAGAATACTGAATTCTTTAGATGCCTTTAGCGAAACCAGAGCTGATAGTTTTTTCTCTATGGCCCCGAGTCAAACCCAGTAGGTGTGAATGTTCAGCTTCGCAGAGGGGTGTGATTTTCTTCCTCTTCACGACACCAGTGATGGCGATTGGAGACTTCACCTCAATAGACCTAACTTATATTTTCAAAACCTACATTTTCAACTGTGAAAACAATATTTAAAAATTTCCATTCAATCTATGGATAAGCAAATGTATTTATTGATATCAAATCAATAAACAAGAAAATCAATATAAAACATTAGTAGGCTAAATGTTAATAGTAAACATAAAACATCAGTAATAACAAGCCCAAATCCGCAATAGCTGCGACCGCGCATGCATCCACAGGAGGACACTTTTGTGGACCAACTGACCAACAAACTAAAGAGCTGCTGGTCGCCTATATGCCGCGGAGTTTGTAAGCTTAGCTGCCTTTGCCATCATGTGATTTGACATTGCAAGTTCGGTCGATAGCACATTGCTCAAGATGCCGTCTCATCTTTATACGTGCATGCATGAATATGTGCTTTCGTTTCTAAGTAAGTGAAAAATTACGGTCAGCATAACCATGCTGTGCCATGCTTCGCTAAAGCATCTGAAGTTTTCTGTGTTCTCGGGTGGGGGAGGGGTGAGCGTTGAATGTCCCATACAGATCAGTGGTCTTACCCTTACCCTTAGATTGACATGTGAATGTCCCACTTGAGAATGGTTCACTTATGCCACGTGTGAATGTTTGAAAGTTGATATCTCTCCAGGGAGAGGTAAAATGTTCTATTTGTCCGGCACATAATATTATTATGTTATGTTAGCCTACTCAAAAATAATACAAGTATTTTGCTTAGCCGTAATTAGTTACGCTACAAAGTATGCCTTGTATTACTTTTAGTTACGCAACAATCTCTCGCTCTTGCTTATACTTTTTTCTACATTTTTATTCTTTTTTTTCTATTTAGTTTACTGTTTTTAAAAAAAGATTTTTATTACTAGTTTACTCAACGGAATAACAGCATACACCACACGAACACATCACAAGACACTTCACATTTGAGAAATCATTTTTGATTGTAGGCTATGTAATAGTTACATTTATTGTTCTCTCAAGTAGCCTAAAGGTTAATACTATGTTTTTAAAAAATTGTGGAGTTATACATAATAGCAACTGCAAAGCCTAGCCTAACCGGACATCGTGTCACCACTCGCGTGCTTCCACAATGATTTTTTCCCCCCAAAACCTTTACTCCCTGAAACGAATGTCCCCTATTTCCTGGTCCCTCAAAAGCCAAATGTGTCACGTCAAATTTTTACCTCACAGAAAATAGGATATGATACAGCTATAATTTTTTTTAGCATATTTTGTGTGTGTGTGTGTGTGTGTGTGTGTGTATACATCAACGAGCAAGGTATGCTTGATCAGAACTCACAGAAAGTCCACTGATAACAAGTGCACTAAATAAACGTAATCCGTCTGGGATAAATGCATAGGAAATTTGCCGAGGGAACCGATGGCAGAAGAAACGTCCGAGTTGGTGTACAAAAAGACGTCTTCACTGAAACACTCTATAAATAAACTAATTAACAGCCGAAACAAACCATGACTAACTATAAACTAACAAACTACGCTATGATTCAAATATATTTTTCAAATGACCTGTCACAGCGCTCCTAGTGTTAATATGATAATTTCATTTTGAGTATAACCTTACAATGTCCACTTTCCTAATCAAGGCATTCCATGGTTTGCCAAATACTCTTGCATCAAAATCTACAGTTAATACACCCTGAATTGAGAATAATCTGATTTTATTTAAACGGAAAATCAGCACAACTGTACATTCCCTGTGTTAGATGAAAACTGGAAGGAACCATTTGATAAATGCAGAACTTCATGCACCATTAGCCAGTCAGTCTTGGTGTCTTTTACAATGTGATCACGTTTCTACCCTCAAATAACTAAATAAATAACCCTAACTGAACACAATGTATCAAATTCAACATTTGTATTAAGAGTTGGTGCGGGGGGCAGAGGGGGAGGAATTTGGCTTATTTGATGTTCATTTTTCTTTTTGCTAGAAAAAAGCAGTGAGAAAATTTTTGCATGTCAAACAAATTTAAGCTTGCCATTTTAAAAATTTGTTTCTGGAATAAACTGAAAATCTGGAAGAACTGCAAACCTGTTGAGCTTGTTTGTTACTTGATGTATACAACAAAACACATTGCAACCAAATACAGTATAACAGAAACCAGTGTTTATATCCATCTCTCAGAATTGAAGCAGGATAGAAATTGTGCTGCTCATACATATAATTCAGAATTAAAGCCTCAAAGAACAGCAGAATTGGACTTCCTCCTGTCCAAAGTTGTTTTTCCACAAGAGGTTATTTTGGGGCAGGGTTGACCATGGGGTAAATGCAGGTGGATGTACATTCAGTAACTGTACAGAAGAGGCAGTGCTCACGCTGGCCATTTGTGTTTGTTACAGCAGAGACAAGCCGTATAAGCGCTCTGGCTACTCGCAGAGCACTTTGACCACACCGTCCTCAACCCTATCCTACAGGAGAGAGGTGGCCTGGGAGACCCCCTCTTTCAACCCCCCGCCACCTTTCCGCCACTCTTCGCTGTCATCTTTGTCACGGGCTCTGCCCCTACTCAGCCTCCAGGGACGTATGCCAAAGTGAGCCCTGGTAGGACCCATCTACGCAACACCACAGATGTGAGTCATGGCGTTTCTTCTAGTGGTCTCTGAGGGTCTGTGTTATCAGAAAAACAGTGTACCCCATGTGCCTGGATTGCATGGTGTGATGGGGAGAACTGAAATCTCTTTGGCTGATCACAAGGCTCAACTCAATTCTCGGCACCTGTGGCTCTTCATGACAGCCGCTTGGTGGTGCTGATGTAATCTAGAAGAAACAGTGTAGGAAGTCTGGTTTCACATGTGCATTGCGTACTAAAAGTCTGAATGTTGTTATTCATGCCCCCCAACCCATCCCCCCCCCCCAGTCTGCACTCAATCTCAATTATGTTAAACCGACGTAATCTGTTATGCTCAGTTGTTATGCCTTTATTATAAAAGGAAAGTTCTCTGGGCACACAGGGAAATTACTTTGCACATTGTACTATCTAAAATATTACCCAAAGTGCTTGTGCAGTCAGTGCAAACAGAGAGAACCCGGTGAAGTTTTATTTCAGTCTCTTTGCTACAGTAGTTTATAGTTAGTAATGATATTACATTACGACAGAATGCCACAGCACAGCATTTCACAAATTCAAACACACATCTAACACAGCATTGATCAGTGATGCTGTTACATTTGTAAAGCATTTCTATACTATGTTGTAGTTGTGTACTAATGCAGTAGCCAAGCATTTTGAAACTGTAGAAAGAAACAACACAGGACAAGAAAGGAAAGTTTAATTGCTATTTGTGGCTTCTACCAGTTTAAAAAATAGCTTTTCTTGTTAGTTGTAATGCACTAGGTTTTTAGCAAAGCTGAACTCCCAGGTTTATTTTGTTTAAATTGCTCTTACGGAGAGGAAAACACGTCCCCCAGCCTCAGAGATGCTTAATGCAGAGAATTAATAAAGCCCCAAGTTTTTCCAATGGATATGTTTGTGCCCTGTAAAAAGCACAATTATCAGACCTTGATTTGATTGGTTTTCATTTATTATCTCTAGAGATAATAAAAAAACATCTTCTGGCTCTTTAAGGCAGAAATGGAAATATAACCATCATAAATTGTCCATCCCTAATACACGGAAATTAGGTGTAGGTGAGGTCAGGAGGGGGCCCCCTTAATGGGTGTCAGTTTCTTGGACTTTATCCCTCACATTTATTTGAGCTATGTCTTACTAGGAAAGAACTCCTCGTGCAGTGACCAATCAAAAGAAGGTAACAGCAAAGCAGTTCTTTGAAGAGCTTTTACCTCTTCCTCTTCAGGTTAAGAGCAGGGAAGACAGAAGAAAGAGAGGGAGAGGCCAACATGGATAACCAGTTAATGTGTCTTGCCATACATGAAATGAAATGATCTATTGAGAGCCTGTACGAGAAGTTCAGTTTCTCTTCAAGCAAGTGAATATTTATTGCTTTTTCCACCTGTTTCATTCTAGTGTTCCTGTTAGGGGAATATCTCCTGTAGTTTGTTAACTTCACAGTGAGGAACACCTGATACACGTGTAGAGCCTTTTGTAGTGTGATAGATACTTTTAAATGTTTATGTATATAATGCTATTGAGGGGGAAATGTCATAAAAAATTTTGTTTATTGAAGGTTTCTTAATGGAATGGCCAATGGTTTTGATCCAAATGTACCTATTCTATATTTGGTCTTATGCCTCTCTGGTGCAAATATATGTCAAAGAACAATTTAGCTGGTGTGAATTCCTCATTTGTATTTATTAAAAGATGAATGTGATATTTTATATAATTCAAAAGTAATAGGAAATTGTGGAGTTCTATCTCTTGCGGGAGCCGCAGGTGAGTTGGTATTAGGAGCATGATGACAAGGGCAGGCTGTGGAAATGTCCTCCTCCAGCTGAGCTCGCGTCCCTCATGCGTACTGCTCTTAAACAATATTCAAGGAAAGTTCATCATTAAACCACTGTTTGAAGAGGTATGACTGGGGTAATTGGCCCTCATTTATCAATCTAACGTAGAAACCAGCGCAGATCCGAGCGCAGAAATCATCTTATGACAGGGTTCACGTGTGATTCATGAAATGTTCGTATCTCGCCAATCAGAGCGTAAGAATGATCGGGCATTGATAAATGTGGCGGCTTAAAACAATCGTCATTTAAATATCACGCCCCTATATATTCTCGGTTTAGAGGCCTCGCCCCTAGAGTTTACAACATGGAGAAGCGTAATACGGCCAAGAAGAGAAATTTCTCTGACATAGAACTAATTGGTTCAGATTCAATTTCTATTTGGCAGCCTGAAAAGTGGAATAGAAGGAAGTCAGAAAAATGCAGTATGGAAGGAAATCACTGCTGTTGTCAACAGCGTTGCCGTGGACTATCGAACTCCAGCTGAGGTTGGAATATTTAATGTATACATCCGTGATATGTATAGCCTATATATATATTAACCGTAAAACTGTAGTTGCACTGAAAGTTTTGTGCTTTCCCCCACCCCTCCCCTCCCCTCTCTCACTCTTTAATGGCTGCTTATTTACATTTGATAATGTTTATATATATATATATATATATATAAGAAAAAATGGTCAGACCTCAAACTCGCCACCAAAAAGCGTGTTGCAGCCCGTAGGCGCAGCACCCAGCTGACTGGAGGAGGCCAGCTGGATTCCTGCCTTGCATTGACGCAGACTGAGGAGTGAGTGTCCGCGCTTATCAGGTCTGCTTCCATTTCGGGCATAACAGGTGGCAGATAATTGTAAAAATTTAATAGCCTAGGCTACTAGTATTTAAATAATTACACGGTTGCAGGGTTTATTTATTTCTTCATTTTAATGATGTTATAAACATTTTTTCATTTCGTTTGTTTTGTTTTTGTTTTACGGGCACGTAGAAGACCTTCTAACAGAGCCAGATCTGCCATTGCCAAGATTTGATGACTGTCAAAGCTCTTGTTTAAATAGGTGACTGAATAAGCATCTAACCTAATTGCTTGTAATTATGTCACCGGTATCTCAAAATGAAAGAGAAATTAATCTCATAGCCTACACTAAAAAACTGTTAACCCCGTTAATTGCAAACAATTAGAAAATACCTATTTATGTCAGGGATATGACACAGTCGATGTAGGTCTTTACAAAACAGAATATCTTGCCATAGGTTACATATTTTTAAGTGATGAATATGTGGCTGCATATGGTTAGATGCCGTAGCCTCCGCTCACGTCCAAATTGATAAATGCCGAGCTTTGCGCCGAAATGACCGTACGCCCAGTTTTCTGTCATACGTTCGTTTCGTAAATGAGGGCTATTGTGTTTTCTCTTCAAATAGGCTGTCCGAGATGGCATATATAAAGACTGCTAAGTACAAGCTTTAGTGGCGCCTGATTGCTTTAGGCCTTGGGGGCAGGAAATCCCTTTTGAGGACTCACAACTGGCTGTCACAGCTGTTCTAAGGCTGTTCTAAGACTTTTACAGACCAGTTCAGGAGAGTTCAGAATCCAGGATACTCCCTGAACCAGCCTCTGCTACGCAGTGACACTTTTTTTGGGGGGTGCTGTAGGTATTGTGCTGTATTTGATGCAAAAAAGAAGCCTCAAGCAGAAATGTTTAGTTCCTTGAAAAGTACTGAAGTCATTTTTAATCTAAAGAAACGATCTGTTGTCTAATCTGCCTGTATGTGGCGGATGAGTTAGGGAGACGATGCCAGTGATATTGAAAGCATGTTCAAGGTCAGCACCACAGTCAGGGAAAAGACATAAAAGTGGAAAAAATAAAATACAGATTGCTGTTGAGAAGTTTCTCTATTAATCTGAAATCACTTATTTTAATTAAAAAAATTAAAATTAAAAAACTTTAAATCTAATTTGATTTGACAGTCACATAGTCTCATCCACATTTATTCTCACAGCTGTGTGGCTGGTTCTCTGGACCCAGTGGTAATTTCAGGTCCAAGCAGCGAAGTTGCTGGAACCATACTGTACTGTAATTGCTCTGGTTTTTATTGTTTTTATACATCAGTTGAAAAATGGCTCGGAAATTAACAGGGATTGACGCAAACTCAAATGCTTACAGAGGCCAGTGTAAAGCCTGTGAATATGGGCCCAATAGGCCACATGGTGGCAATGTTGACACACTTGAAAACAAAAACTTAGGCAGCATAGAACTCCAGAGAGAAGTGGTATAGAGTTACTAAATTTGGTAAATAGTTCAATCTAATTGCAAGGATAAAATTTGCTTCTAGGACCAAAAAGTGCACCATGTTGGATTTTCTGTTTTTTGTAAAACTTAATCAGAATTTCCTTCAAGGATGTTTCATATATTTGCACTAATTTGTTTAGGAGATGCTCCTTTATAAAATTTGTTCACTGAAATTTGCCATGCCAGAGAATGGCTAAGCCAATTAACTTTCAGTGGGTGGCTTTAGACAATGCTTATAAATCACAAATGGTTTCACAAAATATGATGTAACTTGGAATATACATTGACACACAAAGGCTTCAAGTTTTCAGCCAAATTAAAACAAATGGTGGTGCTACAGAACTCAAAATATGGAAAAAAGCATATTTTACATTTTCAACTAAATAATGAACATTTCAATGTAATTACGAAAGTAATTTATGCTATTTAGGGTGTTTGGCATAGATCCCTTTATTTCTGCTGCTTGCTGCTATATTTACAATAGGAATTCATGGCCTGATCCAAAAATGTTATTTTTTCAGACCACAAACTGCAGATTGGCATAGATATATGAGAAAAATTAGTGTTTTCAATTGATGTTTGTGCATTTTCAGATTTCACAGGGAGATGTGAAAATACCCAGAATGCCTTGTTTGAAATCTGTATCGCAGCTGAAATCCTTGTGGCCCACATTGCCTATACTGAGAGGAGACATGGAGAATAAGTCTGATTCAGACCTGGGTTAAATACAAATACGTATTTGTATTTGTATTTGAAAATGTAGTAAAATACATGTTTGAAGTATTTTCAAATACATTTACAAATGAAATACTTTGTATTTCAATAGAAATTTAATTTAATAGAAAACCAAGCACTTTCCCAAATAGTGTTTGAAAAATACATTCCGTTGAATAAATACTTTCCTGGGAAACCAAATACTTTTGTATTTTTAAATGGCTCTAAATACTAATATAAACAATTTAAAAATATTTTGAAATATTTCTGTGATAGACAAGAGAAATGACTGAGCCAGCAACAATGTAGTGAAGGGGGTATCCCAGAGTTCTTTGTACACTGTGTGAGCAGCCCTCAATGTGATGACAGTGAATTATAATACAGAGGGCACTCCAGGGGAACTACTAGGGGCTAGGGGTTGAATTTGGATTATGGGCAAAGGTAGCCTACGTTGGCAATTTTAAACAACCCATGCGCTGCCTCTAACAGACAGTAGCTTACATGCCCATATATGTCTTTGCATGGAGGGGATGGCAAACTCAGACTTCTTGATAAGATAATTGGCAGTTTATTTGTACCCATGAAATCTTTTTAAAGTTAGCGGCCTATTACTGTATTTCCTTTTTTCTGTTTTCAACAGCCATATGTAGAGTGCCATCTTTTACATTTTGTAGCGTTAGACCCTGATTAAATAGAATTCAGCCGTACATATTCACTATCGATTAAGCCCTTCACGCACATGCAAAATCTGGCCAATCCTTGCCCATTTACGGGGGTACCCTATTTAAAGCTTTATAACTCCAGATGTGAGCATCACAGATACTTTAAAAATGGCTTAACTGAAGCAAGACATTTGTACCATTTATAATACTACAATACTTGGATTAGTTTATATTCATAATTTAGGAAGAAATAAAATGCCACAAATGCAATTGTCTAAGCAAAAAAGCAAAAATTATTTTGCTCTTTTTTTAGTTTGCAATGAAATACTGAGAGATCCCATATATACAACAGGTTAAACTATACATGTCCTGGATCAAAAACTCCTTGACCACAAGTTCTGCTAAACTACTAAAGGTCTATGAAGCAAAAACTAAGCAGTGTACCAGTGTCTCCAAATCTATCCAAAATGTCAAAATTCTGCATTGCTGAAAATCACAACATAATCATGTATTTCACTACAAATGAACTGTTTTGACTCAAGAAACTCACTGTTGGTATCATTTTCAAGTGGGAATTACAAGCTTTCTGTCAGTACAGTGGTCTAAAATATCTAGGGGTCCAGAAACATATCTAAAATCTCTCCAAAAATTAATAAAATGCTTTTTGTTCATTATAAAGCATATAAATGTGCCCCTTATGAAGGTTTAAGATTAAACATTGATAGAAAATGAAAATAAGGCAAAACCATTGTCACACAATGTGGTACACTACCTAAATGTGTAATCATTAACTCTACTCTACAGTATGTAATGTTTTCTTGTACGGGGATGGGACGACATTAAAACAATATACAACCATCCACCACATTTTTGTGATGTTCCAGCTTTCACATCATATCTGGTTCATGAAACACAAACACTACTGAGCTACCAACGAACACTTACGTTACAGTGTGAAATATCCTCATTATAAAATACCACTAACCTATTTAAAGACACTCAGTTTCAAAAATAACGTATATAACCAAAATATTTTGAGCAGTAATACTTACATAGCAATGATGAAATGTTATCTGTATTCAGTAGATAGAGACAGAGAATTAGTGCTGTCTTTCTCCTTTTCTGACTTACTCAAAAAAACTCAGCTCGGTCTATAAGCAAATATGTGGCTTAGCTATGCTCAAAAGTCCCTGAATAAATTAAGATAAAAAACTTTATTGTCCATTACATTTACATAAAATGGAAATTTGCCTTTGGCATTCTGGAAACACAGTGTATAACAGACAGTAAAAACAGCTAAAATAAAATGCATTTTCAGCAGCACCAATGCTCGTGGGCAGTGGGGGGGGGGGGTTATTGTATTATGTCTCTGTTCAGAATGGCCACAGCAGAGGGCACAAAGGACTTCTTGTACCCATTTTTTCTGGTTAGAGGGACCTTGAGTCTTCTGCCAGATGGAAACAGCTGGAATGATGAGTAAAGGGGGTGGTGGGATCATTATAGACCTGGGTTGCCTTTTTGGTTATGTACCGGTTGTATAGGTTCTGGAGTTGTAATTGTTTGTCTCCAATGATCCTGCTGGCCTGGTTGACCACCTGGGTCAGCTTGTTCCTGTGTCTAACTGAGAGGTTCCCATACCAGGAGACGATGTTAAAGGTTAGAACACTCTCAGTGAGTGACCGGTAGACCATGATCAATCAATCAATCAATCAATCAAATTTTATTTATATAGCGTATTTTACAACAGTTGTCACAATACGCTTTACAGACAGCCCTAGCCTAAACCCCCACAGGAGCAAGCCTAAGGCAACAGTGGCAAGGAAAAACTCCCTGTGGCAGATGGGGAGAAACCTTGGAAGGAACCAGGCTCAAGGGGGAAACCCATCCTCCTCTGGTCGGCTCAGGGTGCCGACTGGTGACCAGCATGTCAGCCAGTTTATGCAGAAGATATGATAAGTGATGTGGCTCAGATGATGGGTGGGGCCAGGTGGCGGTGATGGGGAACAGCAGGTGGCGGCAGATGTGGGCAGGGTGGAGCCAATGACGAAGGAGGGGCTGGACCGCAGAGGTGGGGGAGACCAGACGACTCTCGAAGCACTCTCGAGGGTTGGGGCAAGAGCCCCGCCGGCAGCGTGGGGAAGAGGGTGGAAACAGCAGTTAAGGGATTTGCAATATACCAGACAGTGAGTAAGTGCCAGTGGTATGTATTGTGGGACGCCGCCAGGAGTAGAATATGGCTGCATATCTACTAGGACAGGGATGGAGAGCCCATGCAGTCATGAGGGGTAGACAACCATACCCGCCTATCAAGAGCCAGCCCATGTAAAGTCGGGTCACAGCTGATTGACAGGTGACAGTAAGGAAAGGATTGCCACCTAGAAAGCTCTATGACTACAGGCTTCTCGCACCCTGTCTCCAGACTATAACTGATTGTAAGCTTGAGCATAGAGGTGCGTTTTTAATCTAGATTTAAATATTGAGACTGTCTGACTCCTTTATAAATAATGGAAGCTGGTTCCACAGTAGTGGGGCCCTGTAGGAGAAAGCCCTACCACCTTTTAGGTTCTTGGAAATTCTTGGGACTACCAAGTAGCCTGCGTCTTGAGATCGGAGTGACCTTGTGGGCTTATAAGGTAGGAGCAGGTTCGATATGTACACAGGTGCACGTCCATGCAGAGCTTTAAAAGTCAGGAGCAAAACCTTGAAGTCTATCCTATACTTAATGGGTAGCCAGTGAAGCGACGCTAGTACTGGTGTAATGTGCTCATACTTCTTAGTTCTGCTCAGGATACGAGCAGCTGCATTCTGCACAAGCTGGAGACTCTTTAACGAGTTATTAGGGCAGCCAGAAAGCAGGGCGTTACAGTAGTCTAACCTAGACGTAACAAATGCATGGATCAATTTTTCAGCATCCTCGACTGACAGGAAATGTCTAATTTTAGCTATGTTGCGCAGCTGAAAGAAGGCAATTCTGGATGTGTTTTTATATGGGTGTCAAAAGATAGATCAGGATCAATGGTGACACCAAGGTCTTTAACGACCATATTAGGTTCAGCCAAACAACCATCACAGTTTAAGGTGAGAGTAGACAATTTCTCCCTTAATATTTTGGGACCTAAAACCAACATTTCAGTCTTGTCTGAATTTAGGAGCAGAAAATTTGAAAGCATCCAAACCTTGATATCTACAATACAGGCCTCTAACCGTGAAAGGGGCAGTGCTTCGCCAGGTTTCATTGAAATATAAATCTGGGTATCGTCCGCATAACAGTGGAACTCTACGCCATGTCCCGGATAATATTGCCAAGTGGTAGCATATATAGCGAGAAGAGTACTGGTCCTAGTACTGATCCTTGTGGAATACCGTATTTCATTATTGAGGAGCTGGACTCATCTTCTTTTAATTTGACAAACTGTTTCCTGTCACAGAGGTATGATCCAAACCATGCAAGTGCCTGTCCATGAAGTCCAACACAGGCCTGGAGTCTGTCCAGGAGTATTCCATGGTCAATTGTATCAAAAGCTGCACTCAGGTCGAGGAGCACAAGAACCGACACAGAGTTACGGTCGGCTGACAGTAGTAAATCATTTGTAACCTTGATAAGTGCGGTTTCTGTGCTGTGGTGGGGTCTAAACCCAGATTGGAATACCTCATGGATACCGTTAGAGCTAAGGTATGCACTTAGTTGCTTAGCAACAATTTTCTCCAATAATTTTGAAAGAAATGGAAGGTTTGAAATAGGTCTATAATTTTCCAATTTATCGGGTTCTAAGTTTGGTTTCTTCAATAATGGCTTAATGACTGCCACTTTTAGTGACTCAGGTACGTATCCTGTGACTAGGGATGTATTAACGATTTTTAGGATATGCTGGCCTAGTACTGGAAATGATGGAGACAGTTTGGAAATCTGGTCTCTAATAGCCTCAATTTTCTGATCGAAGAAGTTCATGAAGGCATTGCTGCTAAGGTTGGAAGGATAGGATGAAAACTCTGATGATTGTTTTTTAGTTAATTTATCCACAGTGCTAAATAGGAATTTTGGGTTATGTCTATTTTGTTCAATAAGTTTTGAGAAAAAGGCAGATCTAGCAGAAGCAAGAGCTTGCTTATACTGAAGAAAGCTGTTTTTCCATGCAAGATGAAATACTTCTAGCTTTGTTGATCGCCATTTTCGCTCTAATTTTCTAGTAGACTGCTTCAGGGCCCGGGTGGTATCGTTATACCACGGAGTGTGCTTTTTCTGACTAGGGTTTCTTCTTTTAAGGGGGGCAACGGCATCAAGAGTGTTCCTGAGGGTAAAGGTTAGCTGGTTGGTCAATTGGTCCAGATCGGCTTCATCAGCATTTTCAGCAGTCTTTTCTTCTATGGAGAGGAATGACTCCGGAAGCATATTTAAAAACTTTGGAATAACCTCAGGGTTTATTGAGCGGCTGTAGTAATATCTAGGCTGTGATACAGGAGGATTTGATGCCTTAATATTGAACGTAATAAGGAAATGATCTGACAGTATAGGGTTATGAGGTGCGATGGTAAGATTTACCACACTAATACCATGTGACAGAACTAAGTCTAAGGTATGGCCACGGTAGTGAGTTGGCTCACAAACATTCTGTACAAAACCAATGGAATCAATAATAGAGGCAAAAGCTGTTCCTAGGGGGTCACCATTTTTATCCACATGTATGTTGAAGTCACCAACAATTATGACCTTATCTGCTGAAATTGCAAGGTGTGATAAAAACTCAGCGAATTCCCTTAAGAAATCAGAATAAGGCCCAGGTGGCCTGTAAACAGACACAAGAAAAAAGGACTGCCGGCTAGCACTTTCATTAGCTAGATCGGGCTGTACACAGTTAGTAATAAGAGCTTCAAAAGAGGAGAACATATAGCCATGCTTAGGCGCTAGACTCAATAAGGACTGGTAAATAACTGCAACGCCTCCCCCTCTGCCTGATGGACGTGACACCTGAGTACCTATGAAACCCACAGGAGACGCTTCATTAATCGCAACATATTCATCAGGTCTTAGCCAAGTTTCAGTCAGACATAATACACTCAGATTATGGTCTATTATCAATTCGTTGACAAGATCTGCTTTTGGAGTGAGTGATCTAACATTTAATAGTCCAATTTTTAAGGATGGTTCACTATGAATAATAGCAGCGTGCCGTGTTTTAATGACAATTAAGTTATCCACATCAATTCCACGGTTAGCTTTATGTTTGGCATAGATGCGTGGAACAGACACAGTCTCAATATAACAGATATCAGATTCTAGTTTAAGAGTATTAATTAAAGGGGCTTTTGAAATACTATTTCTATGAACTAACTCTGAAACGCACCTTGCAGACAGAGGCGTAGGGCCATAAGTCTGGGACACAGGTATAAAGAAACGAGCAGGCAAAAACATAAGGTTAGAAGCCTGCGGCCTGGCCGGTGCCCTGATGGAGTGTCAGGATCTGGCCTTATTAAGACTAGCAGCTATGTTGTTGGATAGGACACGAGAACCTCTCCAGCTCGGGTGGAGTCCGTCTCTCTTTAATAGGCCAGGCCTGATCAGGGTGTGTTTGCTGGCATTGAAGCTCCTCAGTTTCCTGAGGAGAGAGAGCCGCTGCCTTGCCTTTTTGTTAATGTAGTCTGCATTCCCTTGTGAAAAAATATCATGCTGAAGTATACTTAATTTTGTATACTGTATACATGTACTTCAAACATACTCGAGGGTGCTCTTTTGACCCACTTTAATTTGTATTTAAGTTGTAATAAATACATTAAATTTGTGCTATATCACAATTTTAAGTATACTAAAGTTTACTAAAGTATGTTAAATTGGAACAACTTATAGCATACTTAAGTACACTTCTGAGTGATAAACATGAGCATATTAAATTAGTGTCAATATAACAATGTAAGTGTACTAAGTCATATTTCAGAGTATCCCCAAATATCAGTAAGTATAAAATGAAGTGTATTACAAATGTTCTACCTGAATGCTAAATATATAAAAATAGTACTTTTCTTTTGTATTGTAATACATAAAAAGCAGCATTTCACTATACTTATATTGTCATAATTTTGCATTCATTGTAAGATTTAAGTATATTATGTGCATACCTTCAGTGAATTATAAACACATATACAGATATACTTCCAACACCATACAATTGTATCATCAGTGTAATAGAAAAGTATTTAAAATATGTTCAAAATAATACATAGATATGTCTGTAGTCACTTAAAAATACTATTACAGCACTTTAACATTTAAAGTGTTCCCATATTGACACTAAATGGTAATTAGAGCATACTTGTTTTACATGCGGCTGAAAGAAGACACTTGTCAGGATCTTTTTTCTTTTATTTCCAAACCTGCAGAACACACCTTTAACATGCACTTCTGCCTTTCTAGGGACTACAGTTGAAAAAATTAACTGAATAAAGTCAAAGTAAAGTGACAGAAGTCACCATAGATGGGTATAAACTAAATAAAAATGTGTCCCTGTGTACGCAGATCAGTGCAATCAAGAAAAAAAGGAAAACATTATATAAAGTATAAATAACATAAATCAAATTTAAAGAGAATGCTGTGTGCTGATTGTCTACGCAGACCTTTGGGATCCGCCAGCCTGGCTCAGCCTCCTGGCGCAGCTTTCTTTGTTACTTTGTTATTTCTTCTCAGAATGTTCCTGACATCTTGGGTGGAAGTGCCAGGAAAGTGCTCTAGGACACAGTCTATTAAAATAGGAAAATAAGAATTGGAGTTTCAGTCTCAAAATACAATGAAATGTTTGACACATTGGTAGAAAAACAGTTAAAACTAGAAGAGTGCACTCAGTAGAGTGCAGATCTCCGCCAGGCGTGTTAGCTTTGCTGATGCAACAATAGAGGCTACACAATCAATAGTGACCAGACAAATACAATATTACAAGTTTTTACCATGTGCCACTGAAAATCCCAAGAATGCCGATTCAGTCAGTCAGTCAGTCAGTCAATCAGAACCTTTATTTAAATTCTCGGAGGTACAATTGAGGGCCAGGCCCTCATTTTCAATGTAGCCGAGATTACAAACACAATTAAATAAATGTAAGAAAGTGTAATAAAAGATCATAGAATATAGCAACAGTAACTAACATAGTAAATAATAAAATAACTAGAATAAAATACAGTAAAATATAATTAAAAAAATAAAAATAAAATAAATAAAATCAGCACAGATAAGATCAAAAACAGAAGTAACGCTTAAGGTGGTGACATGTTAGCTAATGTCATTCATATCAGCCACGATGTGTTAGACAGAACTAATGTTGACGTTATAGTTTGGCACTTTCTTTTCAAATCTGGACAGGAACAATTCCAAAAGACCAGCAATGTAAAATACCAATTTCAGCGTGAAAATGGCCACAAAATAATTGCTACAGATTCAAACATTAACGTACCCCATTAGTTGGCGGATTATTTTGTTGCCATTTTAATGTTGAAATGGACATTTTACATCGCTGGACTTTCATTCCAAATGGAAGCAGTTGCGGCCCCTACCGGCCAGTTAGCCGCGAATGTATTTCAATGGACAATGCTGGAAATTAATTCAAATAAAATGTTTGTCGTTGACCGATTTGCAAAATATTCTAGAATTCAGGTCCTTGGCCTGCTGCCAGCATGCACAGCAAGTATTAGGCTGATTGGCCCAGTAGTATGTGAGATTAACTGCGGACAGATACACAAACACACACACACGCGCGCGCGCGACCAAACACATAATCCTTTCCAGGCTCTCGCCTGGCAGAGATAACTACAGTAAATAAGATTTTATACGTTGAAATATCTTTACATTGCTATGATAAATTGAGGAATCCGTGAATGAGCACCTCAGTGAAATGCCAGCCATTCAAGATGGCTGCATTGGCCGTCTAGTGTTTGTTTTCTTTAATCGAGTGTCATGGAACGACTCAGCTGCAACAAGCTCTCATCAACAAGCTGAATTTGGCTTAAAGCGATTCACTTTCTGGCGTTTTTTGCTATAATTTCAGTGTTCAGCAATGTGTTCGATTGAGTGAGACCATTTTTACGTGCATAGATGGGTTTTTTTATACTCATATCCACGGCATCCGACATCTAACAACACAGCTTGCTTTAATGTAGTGGATGAGTCATAGCAGTACAAAAGTCAGGATCCCAGAATCCCAGTCTGCAGGGATCATGCATTAATTGTTCCATAGTCACAGTCACTGCTACACCAGGCTCTGGCCTCTGCCAGAGTTTGTTGGAGGCCTAAATACTTTTGAACTTTTTTGAAGTGGAATGTGCACTTATTTACTATGAATTGTGTGACTGCTACTATTATTTGATAGGATTATGTGATGTAGGTTTAACATGATATCTTTGTGCATTTAAAGTGTAATAAATGTATTTAATTGAAAGCATTTTCATCCATATGGCTGCTTTATAAATATGAAATCATCATACACAGAAAGTTCTGACTTACAGGTGCCAACATAACAGTTAAAATCTGCTTTGCATGCAGGGAGGGAGCTCATTGTGAAAGGTAGAAATCTTGTCTTACACCAGAAAACGATGTCAGCTAGGTCTATCAGCAAACATATGGCTTAGCTATGCTCAGAAGTCCTCAATAAGAATAGTATTTTCCAAGAAATTAGGACAACGTTTCGTTAGCAGCGTCTTTGTTTTACTGCTACTACACAGTGAATGCATAATTGAATGCGAAAAGAAAATTTCCGGTTACGCTGACTTATAAAACGCTATTCCAAAAGCAAAATTAGACATGTTATACATCGTTAGAAAGCTTATACTCTCACCTACTAAATAAATGAATTGTTAATCGAGCCAGACTGTACTAAAAAGGGCGACAACGCCATAAACAACACGTGTGGTATTATGCACAGCTATTTTGGAAGATACCCAGGTATCACACATGCGCGTATATTTCACAAAGGGATTGTCCAAGACTATGTATGACCACTCAGTCTCAAAAGGGACATCTCTACGCGTAAAACCAATGGTAAGGTTATATATTTATTCAAGATTTAGTCCCAGATATTGACTGTAGAATGACATGGTATCATTTTTTAAAACTTTTTCTCGTTTATTTCGTTGTTGAGTGAGCAGCGTTTTCACTGCTGTATAGGCATATCTTAGGGCTATTGTCGGGTTTATGTTGTTGCTATGACGGAATACGATTTTTTAGTGGTGAAAGAATATTTTTATGAATGCCAAGATAGACAATATTGTCCATTATGTCATGGGTGGGGGGTGTAGTTGTAGATGAGACTGCAGGGAGGGAGGCGTGTTAAATGAAGGACCAGAGCGACAATGGTGGCGCTGCAAAACTCCTTATTCGGTATAGTTGTCATGTATCATCTACTAACAAAACTAGAATACACAATTTGTGTTTTCAACTCATAGTTTGGTTTCAGGAGAAATTAAGGTCTGAGTTGAGCAATCTAGGCACGCCAGCATGCAAACCACTAGGGGGCTTATTGATTTGATTGCATTTGCCTAGGGGGCTTGCGTGAAGGGGTTAACAATGGAAATCCATACAATTGGACTGGGGCCGTCTGCAGCCACTCGACGCATTCTTATCAAAATACTGTTCTCTAATTAGACAAAATGCTCACGATAACTTGCTTGCTTAACAGCAGGTCTACCAGACAGTTATATGAAAATTAGCCTAGTCAAATCACCAGTAGTCTACACATCTCTGATTGACTGACCATCAGTGCAGTCGATGTTCTTCCCCTGTAGTTCATATTGCTAATGCGTGAGCTAACCACGGATAGCTTACCTAGCTCACTGGCAAGCTGATATGCTAGCTAAGCATATTCGTTTTGACGAGAAACATAAATTGAAGATAACTGAACATAATTGTATTATTAATGTCATACATATAACGTGATTACATGACACAGTACAGTCACGGATGGAAATTAAACTCCGTAAACATTTGATCATATATTTTAAAACATAACGGCAGACAGTCAGCTAGCCTCAAGTTCGTTCTGCAATCGTTCGTTCAGGTTGATGGGCTTTTCCGCACCGGACTGTCAATCACATTGTGAAAATCACAAGACCGCTTAACTCTATGGTTTTGGCTCCAAATCGAGAACATGGCCGCGCCCGCCATTGAGCTTCAAAACGTGTTTTACAGACCCACGGAGAGGCAATGAGTGACGTCACAGTAGCTTTGTCCATATTTTTTACAGTCTCTGCCTTCAAGTCTTTCAAAAGCTTGGTGCAACTGCATAGTGTTGACCACTATGATGTGAAAGTATTTTCAAATAATTCCATAAATCAAATACTTCGTATTTGAAAATTCAGTATTTTAAATGTTTTTTAAAGACATATTTGAAAGTAATGGCAAATACATGCAAATGCTCCTTAAATGTATTTTGAAATGCACTTTGTAATTTAAATACTCAGTATTTGTAAATACTGAATTTCAAATAATTTCTAAATTAGTATTTAAATGTCATTAAAATACTTTAAATAAAAAGCGGTACCCCCTTATAAGCATATCAGACTTGCAGTAGAATAACTCAGGCGAAGTGATGAAAATCCACAGATGGGATGCGATCAATTCAGATGTTTAAATGCTCTGCATACAATAATAAACCACTTCGTTTCTAAGAATAATTGTCAACTTGGTCAAAACAAGCAAACAAACAAATGTTTGCAAAACATATTAATGGCATCTACTTTCATTTTGCTTTTATAATTAATAATTGAGATAATAAAAGGCATTTTTATTTGAAATCTGCTTTTCATCTAGTATGGTCTATCCAGTATCTCCTGGAGTGAGATAATATGTTTAGGTAAGCAAGATAGCATAAAATAAGCATCTGTTCTTCAACAAGGTAAGTAAAAAAGTTTCTTTCCACCAATGAAAAACATGGCCTGCTTGAATAGTATGGCACTCTGAAAATGAAAATGAGAAGTAAAGGAGACTCTCTGAACATCCCCCATCTACCTATCTCTCAAAGCCTTTCAAAGACTGGGACAGAATCATGCAGAGTGAGGCTAGTTTGTGCACATCAAAAATGTGAAGGAATTATCTTTAATACTGCACAGGTTTATCTTAAGAATGATGTTGCAGTTTGATTGCAGTCAAATTATATAATGACTTAATTGAACTGGTTCCTTTATGTTTCAAATGTGAATTTTGTCATAAAATAAGCTGGAAATCCAGATAAATATATGTGTATCTATTTGTTCAACCAATAAAATTATTTGTATGTGTTTTTCGATTTAAATATCGGAAGAGGGCGTGGCTGAAACCGGAAGAATGCAGAGTTTAAGCTGAAGCTGTATAAAATGCCAAAAATCCCTACATTCTACCATTATGTCACTGCTTTTACCATTATAATCACTGCCACTACTATCATTGAGATATTAAAGCATTAAAGTCATGGTTTTACAATGACATCAGTAATAATTCAGTTTGGGCCATCTGGGTAGTGTAGAGGTATAAGCACTCGCCTACCACCACAGAGACCCGCGTTCAATCCCTGGCAGCGGTACTTCTGGCTTGGTGAGATGTTCCTACGAACACAATTGGCAGTGTTCACGGGTGGGAAGCCGGTGAGGGTGAGAGTCCTGATCGTTGCATTAGCGACTCCTACTGGTTGGTTGGGGTGCCTGTTCAGCGGGGAGGGGATCTGAGGGTGAACCTCCGCACACGTTACGCTCTACCAGTGAAACTCCTCGCTGTCAGGTGAAAAGAAGCAGCTGGAGACTCCACATGTATCGGAGGAGGCATGTGGTAGTCTACACCCTCCCCAGACCGAAAGAGGATAGCGCATCGACCAGGACTGTGATACACACGAGGAACTGGTATAACGACTAAGTTGGGGAGAAAATGGGAGAAAATGGCAAAATAAAAGTCCAATTTGCTTTTTAAAGTAATAATCTCAAAGATTTTCATTAAAATAAATGTCTTTTAAGTCACTATCTATCGTTGCATTGGGTAACACAATGGTGATTGAGCCTATTTTTAGATTAATTTATACTATTATTATTATAATAATTCATGATTAAAAAACTTCGTGTCTGTGGCGACATTCCCGGGAAAAAATCACAAGCGGTGCACAGTTAGTGACGCGTTTTTCATCACCCATCAGTGGTTGGTCCGCCAGAGAGGGTAGGCGGAACTAACGCAACAGACTCGCTCTTCAACTCACTTGTGTGTGAGCGGCATACTGTTTTTTCTGGTGTCTGCATGCATTACAATAACAGAGAAGTGGGGGGTTGGGGGAGTTATGGAACCCTAAAAGGTTTTTGGGTAACATGAGAGATCATATTATTTGTTGATGTAGATTTCGTATTACATTTAATGACAATGTAACTTTACTAAATTACATAGCTATTTGCACAGCTAACGCTAGCTACCGGACCATGTCAAGAACAAGACAACATTAGTTTAGACAACGTTGCGCACAGTATCCATCTCTCACATCAGGTAACGTTGCGTTAGCTAGCTAGCTAATGTAATTAACACAATCTAATGTCGGTTAACAATAAGAAAAAAACGCTAGCTAACGCTACCGACCGGTACCGACCTCGCAAACCGTCTCTCGAATGCAATGATACCTTGTTGCAACGTTGCAGTGTAGCTAACTTAAGGTCAGTTCAGATCAATGATTCGCAACGAGACTGGATGCAACTTGCAAAATTCCAAGACGTCTGATTGTAAACGTTCTAACTGCACTTGGCGATTTGACAAGGTGGGTCTTTTGAGACCCCAGGCAACGGCTTCAGACGCTCTGCAACTAACCAGTTCACACCGCTGCAATTTTCTCTACAACATTCCAAAACCGTTTCGTCTCGTTGCGAATCATTGATCTGAATTGGCCTTAACGTTACCGTTATTTACATTGTTGTTTTTAAGCCTTTTTTCACAATTAACTTGATAGCAGAGTAAAACAAGACTTATAAAGATGAAGAATTTATTCTAAAAACACCAGCAGTACAAATGATAGACATGGCTCTCCTTCTCTGTCCCTACTGACACACTTAAATAGGTTGAGCCAATCAAATGCACCTGGGTTACAATCACCATCAAATTAACAAATTAAATCAATTAAACAATTAAATGTGATCAATTAAAAGCAATCAATTAAACAATTAACTAGTGAAGGGCCACTCCTTCACATTCATCAATATATTATAATGATCGGAATAAAGCCATCTTTAAACAGAGCATTAACCAGGGGTATAGGTGGAGCAGAGCCAGGTCTGATTTCAGTGTAAAGATGTCAAACCGGAGAAAACTAAATAAAAGAATACAGCAGTATGGATTAGCGTTATTATTTTATTACGTTTTGCAAGGCAGTTGTTTCAAAAATATCACACAACAATCATTCACGAGAAAGACTGTTTAGTGTGCATGAGATACATAACTGTACGAGCCGCAGAGAATCCCGCAAATTCTTCTTTGCAGTGTAAAGATGTTCATACCGGGCAAAAGGTGGATAAAGAACGTCTGTGGAAATTGATCATCATTAATTCTACCCCAGGTCTGCTACAACATTTTAACCCAGCTTGGCAGTGTAAAGGCAGCTTAAGTTAGCCTTATGTTAGACAATGAATGAGTGTGTACATAACGTTACTTTTATAACAACCATTTTTTATTCAGTAAATAGTGTTATAGTTGGCGTGGCCCAGGTGCCAACTGTCTGACGTCACACAGGCGACACTGGTTGGATCCGGTTGGATCTCTGGGAAGTGAGGTCCAAAAACACACCTGCAATTACTGCTTTTCGTCATTGGTACCGCCAAAGAGAACGAAACAGAAATCTTCGAGATTGTAACTTTAAATCTGAGCACTGTGTTAAATTTGTGTGGGAAATGCCCTTTCTCCAATCAGGAAAATGACAACTACCGAGGCCCTTATCCCGACAAACATTACTATGGTTATGAGGCCACGTCGGATAAGGACAAGGCCCGAGTTTGACAAGTGGTACAACGATGTTGCTGACGGTGTTTTTGACTTCCAGGAAGAACTGTACACCTATGGTAGAAATGATGTCGTCCTGCTAAGAGAGGCGTGCTTAAAGTACCGCAACGAATTTATTGAAAGTACAGGGCTTGACCTGTTTAACCACACCATGCTAGCGTCCTGCTGTATGGCTACAAGACACGTTTTCTCCCCAGAGACACACTAGCCCTGACACATAACAACGCTTACATTAACCAACACAAAGCTTATTCAAACATTTCCATTGAATGGTTAGAATTTGTCAAGGAAACCAGAAATGTAGATGTGCACCACGCTGAGATAATGGTGGGTAAATATTATGTTGATGGCTATTACAAAAAAGACGGCGCGAGAATAGCTCTTGAATTTAACGGTTGTATGCATCATGGTCACGCATGCCGTTATAACCCAAACCACACTCATCCATTGTCAAAGATACCATATGGGGTTTTAAGAAAGCGTTTTGATGACAAACTGGAAGAAAGGTGGATTTCAGGATGCTGGGGTAGTATCGAGCTGATGAAAGCTATTGAGAAGGATTATGTGGTAGTCAGGATAGATGAGGTGTGGCATCCCGCAAAGCTCAGACAGCGGTTACCCAGTGCATGCTGCGCATGCTGTGTCAGAGGCCGACGAGCCTATATTGAAGACTATTTTGAAAAGTAGAATATTAGGTTGAATCCTGATGAAATGTGTGTGAATCAAGCCCAGAGATCCATCAACAAAGTTCTCCTCAACAGCCTCTGGGGGCGCTTCTCAATGAGGAAAAAATCTACCCGTAGCAGAAATGTTGACAGACTCTGAACAGTTTGCTTGATACATTTTTGGTGACGAGTATGATGTCACCCACTTTTCGTTTGTCTAGGAAGACATGGCATTGATTCAGTGGCGTCATGCAGATGGAAATGGTGGACAAACTCGCAACATAAACATGCTTCTCAGTGCTTTCACAGCGGCTCATGCACGATTAGAATTGTACAATCTTATGGATAAGCTGGGTGACAGATTGTTGGACAGTGACACAGACAGTGTTGTCTTTGTTTCTAAGGATGGTGACTGGGAACCGTCCCTAGGGCCGTATCTAGGAGATCTGATGGATGAAATAGGCGGCGGGGATTACATCACAGAATTTTGCTCGGGCGGTCCAAAGACCTACGGGTATCGGACGGCTAGTGGTAAAACGTGTATGAAAGCAAAAGGAATTACTCTGAATGCTGAAAATTCAAAGGTGATCAAGTTAGACACGCTGATTGACCTTGTTGACCATTATGTGGTGAATAGAGACAGCACTCAACACATACTTGCACGCACTGATAACATTGTGAGGAATAAAAAGCAACTCACACTGAAAAACAAATCAGTCATTCAGCGTTTTAAAGTTGTGTACACAAACGTGTCCTACTTTCTGATTTCTTGACATTGCCTTATGGGTACTGAGAGAGGTATGGATAGACCTATTCAGGGTTTGAGAGACATCACAAATTTTGACTTTAGACTTCAACACCCTTTCTCTTGTGTAATAAGTGGACCTTCAAAATCGGGGAAAACGTTTTTTATAAAGATGCTGATTGCTAATGCAGACAATGTGATTTCTGATAAAATTGAAAACGTTGTATACATTTATGACTGTTGGCAACCGCTTTACGATGAGTTAATGAAGATAAGAGACATCAAGTTCGTTGAAGGGATACCCAGCACTCTATACGACGACAACCTCCTGCCTGTGGCTAAGAATAATTTATTAATTTTTGACAATGTGATGAAAGACACTAGTAATAACCACCAGGTTGAAAAGGTGTTTACGCAATACGTACATCACTGTCTACCTGGTACAGAATGTTTTTTCAGGGTAAAACTAGCAGAACGATCAGTTTGAATACGAATTATCTGATTTTGTTTAAGAACCCCAGAGACAATAATCAAATAAATGTACTGGCCCGGCAAATGTACCCTGGTAATACAAAGCATGTTTTAAAAACGCCACAGAAAAGCCTTACAGATATTATAACTGATTGATTATAAAGCCAAAACACCAGACCCATATCGTCTCAGAACAGATTTGCTTTCAGAGTATCCGGCTATTCATGTCCAGAAAAAGAGTTGAGACACCGATATGTCGGCTAGGATTCATAGGAACTTACCAGTTTTGAAACTGTTACTTAAAGCTAAACCTGCACAGAGATGACTCATTTTGCAATCTGCATCAAACGAGTTAATCTTAACCCTGTGCGAAGTGGCTTTTAACATTCTCAGTGGTACCATGCCACTTACAAATTCACAATATAAAAAGTTGGAGAAGAAAACAGAGAAAGTTTATTGCGGATAAAAAGATTGGCATACGTAGGAAAAAACAAGCTATTAATCAAAGGGGGGGATTCCTTCTTCCACTTAAGTGTGGCTGTTCCGTTTAAAAGTAGTCTAATTGCATCGAGACAGAGTTAAATCTGATGGAGTATGCTGAGAAAATGCATTTAGTCCCCCAACGCCATTTGGATAGATTAAGGAATAACTGTGTCCCCAAACCTGTAAGACAGACTGTGGAAAATGACTTGAAAGCCTCTATAAAGAATGTTTTGAGTAGAGATGATTTGGACCCACACGAGAAAGCCAAGCAATACACATCATTATTGCATAGATACTTGTCCTTGGTTAAGCAGGGGGAACTTGAAACTAATATTTTAACACTGGCTGTACCAACACCTTCTGTAAAGAATGATGCAGAGCAGACTTTACCAGGAACACAAACCACCGCTGTTGGTGTGGAGGGGGATAATATGGTTAAAGAAGTTTTGAATAATGTGCCATCGAGAAACCGAAAGAATGCTCAATACATTTTAGATAAGATGTTTCAATCGAAAGACTTGGCTTCGTGGAATGAATCGGGCAAATTTATTTTAAATGGTACCGTTATTCCTGGTACCCACATATTTGATGTTATGGCCCCAAAGGTTTAGGGGTACATGGGGTGAGTAACATTTATATATTTATAAGACCGGGTGATTTAAAGATGAGCAATTGTGTGATAGTAATAAGGAGACTGAAACGGACTGCCAAGTGAAGTGTGTTCACTATATTTAAAGTGCAAAAGTGAAAATACAAGTGGCTAAACAAGACACACAATCGAGGTCAAGGAACCGGAGTGTTGCTAAAGAAAAGAAAAACAACAAAACCAAACAGCTAGCTGAAAATCAAAAGTAGGACAAGGCTAACTAGTATATTTACAAGACAAAAGTCTGACTTCTACTCTAGCTAACAAACAGAAACAGCAGGTGGCAACCACTCCTAACCTAAGGTGTCTATACAAGTACCAAAACTACGTGTGCTCAATGTATAGAGGCCTCTGTCTTACCCTGTCCCAAGGCCTCGTCGTGGCCACATGGAATGCAACGGGACAGACAAACAGAGGATAACAACATACACAATGGCAACACACTAGGGAACGGTACAATACGAAGATTAAACACCAGCAAAAAAACATACGGCTAAAACTCAAAGACAGATTGACAACACGAGAGCTACCAAAAACAGGAAGTCCGGGGTTTTTAAAATGTGAAGCTGTCTGCTGATTGGAGGAACCGGGGTGGTGTGGCACTTTCTTTTTGGTGGAGACGGGACAAGGATGTAATGATGATTGACGGCAGATGGGACAAATGGGAATGGGGATCCTGTAGAGAATGATAGTCAGAACAAAGACAGAGAGAAAGCGAGCGAGAGAGACACATACACACATTTGGGACGTAGCATTGATTTAGTGAAAAGTGTTACAGCGCCACAAATGGTGAATGTTAGAAGGAGACGGCTAGGTTGGCACGAATTCCTGAGAGCTATTGCGACTCTAAACATACCGTTTTCTACAGTTCCAAACCACCGTGTTAAAGACGAAATCAATTCATTTACAAACACTGGTGCATCTGGTTACGCGATACCCACAAGAACCCCAGAAACTTCAACCCGAAACTTCTACTAACAAAATATGGTTGTGGCGACATACTATTAACGTCCTCTATTGGTCTCATAACGTCCGCGTTACGTCTCAATTTACGTAGTATTACCGTAAAAACGTAAGACCAGCGCCCCGTCGCTGCGACGTCGCAAAACAACGTTGTGGATACGTAACACTTACGTCTTTACAACTTTACGTTTGACAATGTAATAGAATAACCTTACCCCGACGTTGTGATTACGTCACCAGGCAGTCATCCGTCGTAACGTTATAGATTTACGTCGCTGACACGTTGTTTAAACTTCTTTATTACGTTATTTACCTTTCCACAACGTTGCGGATTGGTCGCTTACTTACTAAACCCTGACCATACATTTTGATTTTGTGTGTTAAAAAAAGGTATATCATGGTGTTGTAATTTTGATCTCCATTCTATCCTACCAATAGTATTGATATCAAAATGACGCCAAGTTACAGTACTACAAACAATATAGGCTATCTTGCCTCACCAAAATTACATAAGATGTATTTCAAAGCAGTGCTACCCAATATTTCCTCAATTCTTTAAAGTCACTTGGGCCTGTGTGTATAAGCATGCACTACATGGACAGGCCAAACATATGTGTGGATGGCTCTCTCACAGTCAAGATTGATTCAATAGGCGTGTGTATGTCCAATTTGTATTGGTATGTATGTATTTTGCTGCCCAGGCTTTCTGTTGCGTGAATGATAGTATGTTTCTTGGTATAAGTGTGTGTTCGTGAATGTGAATGTAAGATGCTGCCAGGGAAATGTCCCCATGCGGATAAAGAAGTTCTCTATGTATGTATGTACAATATGTGTTTTACATGCAGTATTTATTGTACGTAGCAAATATACAATAACTTGTACATGTACTCAAATTCAGTTCAGAAGCAAGTATAAACATGTTTTCTGGAGAAATATGCTTCCTGCAGTTACTCAGCAGCAGTTTTCTACATGAATTTCTGTGTTCCATGAGGCAATTCGAAATATTTGACTCTTTGATCTGACACAAAGTTTGCATGACATTGTAAAATGGTAAGATTACAAAACACAGGGCCAAGTGACTTGAAAGAATTGAGGAAATATTGGGTAGCACTGCTTTGAAATACATCTTATGTAATTTCAGTGAGGCAAGATAGCCTATATTGTTTGTAGTACCGTAACTTGGTGTCATTTTGATATCAATACTTTTGAGTAACTTGGCATTTTTGTACGTTGAAAACATGTTTTTTATGAGATATCATTTCTTTTTGCAAAGCGTTTTATTATGAGAGTGAGAAATGCGAAGTGACCCTGTAAGAAACGGTTGTGGATTATGGCTATCCTTGTGTGAATTTGTACAGTCTGATGAGCGTATACGGTTTAGCAGTGTCGGTTTGCTATATATGTAAAACAGTGGCTGTGACAAAGCATGCGGTGGCGTAAGCGTAAACCCAACAGAAGCGCAGTTTAAATATGGCTAGTGTATGTACTCACGGATCTGAGGGCCATCCAATGAGCCTTGATTGATAAAAGAATGAGCAAACGCGTAGAATTAGAGCTCCCTAGGTCGCAACTTGTATACCCTTCTGTCCTGCTCCGTTGTCTGTTATTTCGTGGAGATGCACTTTTAGTGTTTGTAAGGTTTATAAGGCATTTTGATAGGCTTATCAGCAGGTAGGAATCCTCTTCGCTGTTTTGCTAAGCTAGAACCGGAAAAGTTGATAGTGGAGAATAGGAGCAGACGCATATGTCCCAGCAGGCTTTGCATATGAGAAAATAACAACAGTGTGCGAGAAATTATGACGAAATGATGAAATTGCGTAGTTGAAACAATATGTTTTTAGCAGAATGGGCATGTAGGTGAAGGTTGACATGATCACAGAATATAGTGCGGAGTAAAGAAAGTTACCACTCTATATATAATAGTCGGTGTAAAGCATTAATCGTTAAAGTGGAGGGTTAAGTAACGAGTGAAATCTATTGCACTGTTGTGCTTTTCTCATGTTCAGTACTAGTAGTTATACTTATTGGTGAGTCATGATTTTAAATGTAATGTTTTAATGGGGAGTTGCAGAACGTACATATGTGGTAATTGTTTGTATGTGGCTAGATAGAGAACAGGGCGAGGTAACATGAATGTAGAAACGTGCTGATAAGAAGGTTTTGTACGGTAGCGAAGTGAAGAAATATAGTTTGTAGAAATGGCACAGCGGTGAACTGGTGTAACTTTTTAATAAAAGGAATACATTTGCCGTCATGAAATGCATATGGGTGGCCGTGAGTGAGTTTTGGTAAAGAAAATATAAAAGCATAAGAAAACATTAGTGTAAAAGAGGAAATTATCTGCCTGAGGACGAGGCGGGATTCAGTCGTTCAACCGGAGGTTTACCAGTCTGTCACTTTGTTAGGGCAGCACCATGACATAGCTATGCAATGCGTGAAAAATCATTAGCAAACCTGTCCGTGGTTTTAAAGAAGAACACAGGCGAGTAAGCACAGAAGAGCTCCCGTTGAATCCATATGGCTTTGCCATATTGTAGCCGGTTAGCAATTGAACGTGCAGACGGTACGTCATAATACAGTGTATACGTTCGGGGAACGGCTGGTAGATATGGTGCAAAAGCAATAATTGAGAAGTAGTAGACAATTATTAGTGAGGTTAAAAGCAGGTTAAAGAAAGGCATTCTTAGCTGGGCTTGAACCTAGGACCCTGTGATCCCAAGACTGTAACCTTACCCACTAGGCCACAGGTGGACTAGCTGTTTGTACTGAGAATGTTTCAGAGTAAAAAGGTATGGGTATTTTGCGTGTGTATGCGAGTTTTTCATTGGGTCACGTAGGTGAAGATTTGGCGGGTGTCAGTAAAATGTCCAATGGGGAGACATGTTATTAGTGGGATAGGCGGCAGGAAAAATAAGAATGAGAAGAAGAAGAAAGAGAAGAAGAAGAAGAAGAAGGAGAAAACGCAAAATCCCCTTAGTTTGGGGCTTTATTGTGTGGACATGTGAAGTTGTTTATGAAATCTGTCTGTTGAAATGGGGTCAGAATGTACAGAATTTAATGTTTTTAAGGGCTGAGTGTCTGTGGCTGTTGTGGTTATTTCTGTGGGGAACCCTTAAAAGTGCCAAACTCTCGGTGCTGTATAGGTATGGGGCATGCCCCCGCCAAGGCGTAACTTGGCGGGATGGCATACCTGCCATCCCAATCTTCAAAATTTAAGATACTTTAATTGCAGCAATAAAAAATGTACACATATCAAGCCCAAATAGAATAGAAAGCCTTTATTGTCATTGTATAGAATACCATTGAGATCAGGTTCAAGTTACATTTCTAGGTAGGCAATATGTGCAAGCATAATTATGGTACAGAAGATGAGACAAACATACAAAACTAGATACAAAAACATAAAAAGGGTGAACGGTAGTTTCAGGAAAGTAATAACCATAGACCAATGATTTCAACATTAATAGTGTTGAGTATTTTTGTCTTTTTCAAACGGTGAACTACATTTAAGTTAGGATCACCTTGGATCAACTTGGAATACAGTCACTCTTGTCTCAGGCATGTCTTGAGTGGGGAAGGCTGGACCTCGGGCTCTTCACTGGGGCAACAGTCATAAGGCCATGTGTGGGAGCTGAAAGGATATGAAATTGGACCAAGTAAGAAAAATACATTGAGTAACACACACAGCAGGCTAAAATCGTAATTGTGTTTTGACAATGACAAACAGTCAATGAGCAAAGAGCTGTTTCCATAAAATATCCATAACTACCTTCATTCTGATCTTGTGCTCTAGTTTCCATTTGAGCTGTTGGGCCAAATGTAGAGAACTCTGCAAAAGAAAATCAATTTAAGTCAGTATTTGGTGGAAATACTCTTGATTAATATTGATTACACAATGCACTGGCGTGAAGCCAAAGCAAATTTATTTATTTATTTAATTTTTTTAAGGCCACGATTACATCAGGTATAGAGTAATAATGCTACAGGATTTTGATGAAAAAAAGTTGAGTTTTTGTATTTCTAATGGAAATAATGTTTAGTTAATGCTTTCAAAAGAGCGCAAAAATAGCTTTCAAAAGAGGCGCCAACAATGCTAGCTTGAAAAGGCTTGCTAGCTCCAGTTTGTCAAACACCAAAAACCAAATGAAGACCACACAACTATTTTATATCATATTTATGATGCATATTTTAACCAACATGTTGATATCTCATTAGGACGTGGACAAGGTACATTACAGCTTTCAAAAGAGCGCCACATACATTAGCTTTCAAAAGAGGCGCTGGCAACAATGCTAAATGAATGCCAAATGAATGTAATGTAATGAATGTAATGCTAGCTAAAAGGACATGAACAAAGGTGCTTTACGGACAGCCGTTTATACATGTCGAATTAGCTCAATTGTTAGCTAACTAAACAGGCCATCGCCAAGATCAGCTAGGTAAAGCTGGCTGGTCTTACATTACATTTGCACTGGGCTATTAGCGTTAAATACTCAAAGTAGCAAATATGTTATCTAACAGAACACTAACTCAAATTAGTCCCAAACAGACGCCAGGTCTGAACAGACGCCATTTCACCTACTAACTTAAAGCATTAGCAACATTCAGCTAGAACTGCAAACATGCATGTTGAAAGTAGGACTCCATCATTACATTGCAAATACTACTAACCGAAAAGGTCTCCAATGCATTCAGTTCTTCTTGTTAGCTTTTACGGCGGTTGGCATCCAGTATTGTTGCATTAATACATTCAGTTAAAAATATAAAGGCATAATGAAACGCTTACCTGCTCTTGAACGCCGTCAAACCCAGGTTTTCCCACGGAGAATTTGAAATCACAACAACCTTCTTCCAAGAACACGTCTTCTTCTTCTTCTTGTCAGTTTTTTGGCAGTGTAGACGCAACTAGGCGCAACTTCGCAGGATAGAAATTTAACAATTGCAGCTCATACTCTCATATACAGCCCTGAATCATGCAGGAACTGTAAAACTGTATTGGTGATCAGCTGGTGGTTCTCGCTTTGGCCAAAAAAAGATTTAATGGAGAATGCAACTACTCCTAGGTCTGACAATCTCTTATAGAAAGTTTCCCTCTCTGCTTTATACTTGCCACACTCCAGGAGAGCATGCTTGACTGTTTCTGGGTTTCCACACTCACAGAGTCCTGTTGGATGTTTTCCTACAATGTGCAAGTAATGATTTAACCCACAGTGTCCAAGCCTCAGTGTGCTAATTTTAACTGAATCTCTTCGGGTTCCAGACCAACAACTGGGTTTTTTAATCTGAGGATGAAAATAAAAATAGTGTCTTCCTTTAGTCTCCTTTTCCCATAATCCCTGCCATTCTCTTTCAACACCCTCCTTGATTTTTCCTCTAAGTTCCACCCTTCCCAGGGATATATTTACATCTATTTCTCCTTTCTTAAGACTTGCCTTTGCTATAGCGTCAGCTATTTCATTTCCCTCAACTCCAGTATGCCCAGGAACCCAGCAGAACTTGACTTTGCAACCAGATTTCCCAATTGTGAACAAAACAGATAAGATCTCATTAATAAGGTCAGGCCGAGCTTTTGATTTAAGTCCTCTTATAGCCATCAGAGCAGCTGCTGAGTCAGAACAAATGAGGACTTTCTTTGGTCTTACGTCCTCTGTCCACCACAAAGCCCAAAGAATTGCCAGTAGTTCTGTTGTGAAGACAGAACTTCCATTAGTGACACGCTGCTCAATCCTAAAATCAAACTGAGCTAAATACAGTCCAAATCCTGCTTTCCCACTCTCTGGGTCCCTATAACCATCTGTAAAAACTTTCAAATAAGATTCCATTTCTCTGTTAAGGTAATGTTCTATTTTTGAAACTATCACACTACTGTCCTTTTCTTGTAAAAAAAAGTGAGGTCAATGTCCAGTTCTTGCATTAACCAAAAAGGTACAGGTAACCAGCCTGTATCATTTGCTATGCTTTCCTGCTCCATTCTCAATTTACTGGCCCACTGATTTACACTGTCAAAAAATGGTTTCCTTTTAACACCAGGAGTGCCGGACCATTTCCTGGCATTGAAATAACTTTCTGCGCGGCCTGGGTCATATGACACATTAGCCTTCAAACGGGAAATGTTCGCATTGTTCGCTAGATGGTGCTTATTAGACACGAGCTGACAGGTTGCCAGCCCATTGTCCTAATGAAATATTTGCGATTTGAGATTTTAGACTGTCAGAGTAAGTTATGTTTTAGTTATGGCTCGGCATTCTAGCCGCTTCCCTCCGCATGTGATCACTGTCGTTCGAGGGAAACGCATCATCACCCGTGCAAATTTTAGGGTCGGGTTTTCTGTTTTATAAAAATACATGTAAAAAATATTGTTGTTCAAACAAGTTTTTTATGGTGACCAGAAAACATGTAGGCTACACTGGCAAGCAGGTCATAGCTAGCTGTGACTATTCGACTGGGGATTCAAAATCCAAAGACAGCACGTCTCTTATTCATCGTAATTACAAAAAACGCCCATTCGTAACACTGAATAATACCGCACTGTACATAAGACCTTAGCAAAAAAGTGGGATTTCAAAACTGATTACAGTAGACCTACAATATATTGCTTCAGCGCACACAGAAAGTCACATTGAGATAGGTGTCTCGTCTTTTTACTTTGTTGCTGTCTTCAGTAATTTGCTTTATTATATCAAAACCACTAGCATACAGCACATTGTTAGGAAGTTGAAACGATTTTGAAAATATAATGTTAGCTAAATATATAGCTAGTAAGTTGAATTATTTAGAATCAACCCGCAAATCAATAAATAAAAAAATCTATATGAAACATTAGCAATAGAGCTGCTGGTAATGCGGTAACGCCGTCAGCATTCAAGACAGAGCTTGGGTTGCATTTTTGTACATTTGCCAAAGACAAGTCGTTTACACTTGTCACAGATGTCACAAGTTTTGTTCCCTCCACATCTGGATACCTGGCAGCGTTTTCTTTTTAGTGACCGCTCTCGCTGCAGTGTGTTGGGGGTTTCTGGACTGCAGAGTGGCGCTAGGACGGTACGCCGCGGAGCTGCCTTTGCGGTCATGTGATTTGCACGCAACTCCTTGGCCAACTCAAGAATAAATCTTCTTCGACTAATTGTTTTGTTCATGCATTGCGTGTACAAAACATGGGCATTGATTGCAGCCAGATCCAAAATGTTGTAAAAAACGGCAACTGGCCAACGACGACTGCCCCCCTTGACCGATCTGGTCCAAAACATCCACTCCCATTTTTGTTGCGTTGTAATGGGCGATTGTTTCAGGCAGTTTTTTGGCATCATTGTCGATCGATACGGTTTTGTGCATAGTGCTCAAGATGCACACATTTTTCTTGGGCTTGCACTGATAAACCGTGAGTGTAGCGTGTCCAGCTCTCCAGATCGTGGTGGAAAATCTCTCTTGATTTTGTGCCTTCGTAGAAGGGGGCACTTCTCTCCTCTTTTTGTTTATGGTACCCACCAATGTAGTTTTTTTTGCATGTAGATTGTTTGCCAGGGCAATTGATGTGAAGAAATTGTCCGAGGTTATATTTCTTCCTTTTCCGATGAAGGGTTCCATAAGGCGCATGACCACATTGTCAGCTAATCGTTCACCGACAGGCCTCGCCTCATCTTTCCCAAGGTATGGGAAAGCGTTCAGCAGGCACTTCGCTTCAACGTCGGCTGCTATCCAGAACTTTATCCCAAATTTATCTGGTTTAGTAGCAATGTACTGCGTGAAGCGGCACCTCGCTTTAGTTGGGAACAACTGCTCATCAACAGTTATGTTTTCTCCAGGTGTGTAACACACAGTACTATTGCTTACAAATTTGCTCCATATTTCGGAAATAATGGCAAATTTGTCTCTCAAGACGTGTTGCCCTTGTGTCCTTGTCATCAAATCTGAGAGCGCATGATGTCCTGAAACCTTTGCCGCGACATAGTTTCATTGAAAAATGGATTTCCCAAGTCTAAAGACCAAAAGTCTTCTAAATTCATACTTTTACCGCCAGTGATGCCTCGTAAATACAGCAGTCCCACGAAAGCTTTCAATTCGTCGACTGACAGGTCCCAGTTTTGTGCCCCATTTCTGTGGGCTTCTCCCACAGTATACTTGACAATCTGCTCCCACATCGGAATGTCAATCAGACATAGCAGACTGCTCAGCAGACTTCCAATGTTCTCCTTGGCGCACCATGTGGGCCCAGCCTTTTCCCGTAAGACATTGCAGGATGGTGCTCTGCCCAGAGAATTACCAGCAGTCTGTTCGACCCAAACTGTCCCATCATTTGCCCTTTCCTGTCTCTCTGAGACAAACTCAGTCGCAGTCTCAGTCTCAACTTCAGAATCAGATTCAGAAGCTGAATCAAATTCAATATCCAGCTCCAACTCCTCATCGCCCGAATCCATTTCACTGGCATTCTGAATCAGGTCCAAAGCTTGCTTGGCAGAGTATCTCTGTGGTCGTATGTTCATCTTGGCAAGCGATACCAAACCGAACTGGTCGCCGAAATAATCATGCTTCTCTTTTATAGCCATATTTTCCCAATAATAATTTGAATAGAAATTATTATAACAGCCCCGCCCATGCCATTATAGTTTCAGGTGTGAGGGGCGTGGTGTGGTGCGTGAAAAGCCAATTCCTTGATAGGATGTAACATCCATAACATGTTACATTAACAATCTTTTCGATTAAAACTTTGATAATTATGTAGATGCCTAAATGTGAATACTCTGCGTAAAAATTAAAAAAGTTGCACATAATAGCAACATCTGCAAACGTGTAGGATATCTGTTTCCATTGTGTGGTATTTTAACATGGATGCATTTCATTTTAACCCTTATATAAATTTTTCCACTTGCATAACTATGTAGGACTATGATATTCGTTTGTATAGGAATACAAACGAAATGCACAGGCATTTTAGAGAAATGATAACGAAACGATCGCAATATTTTAAATATTTTAAAAGAATATAAATAATGATACATTTATTCCTGGTTATTTGACGTGGTTCTTGCTTGGGCTGTCAATCCTATGATAGTGTAAGAAAATTGTTCATCACATGTGCCAATCATTAGTAACATTAGTGGTAGCGACCTGTTTCTCCGATTGGTAACTGTAAATGTATTGCTGAAATTGGAATAGTAATTATGTGGACAATTAGTTTCATAAACTCCATAAACTCTATCACTGGTTGTGTGGACATGGTAAAGCACAGAGACGCCTATATTCCCACGAAACGCATCCCGATAGTTTATGCATGTGCTGTTGCATCTACGCAGACAGCGTGAGCAGTCTTCTAACACGGACGGAGTGTGGCACAGTGGGTAAGGAACTGGGCTTGTAACCGAAAGGTCGCAGGTTCGATTCCCGGGTAAGGACACTGCCGTTGTACCCTTGAGCAAGGTACTTAACCTGCATTGCTTCAGTATATATCCAGCTGTATAAATGGATACAATGTAAAGTGCTATGTAAAAAAGTTGTGTAAGTCGCTCTGGATAAGAGCGTCTGCTAAATGCCTGTAATGTAATGTAATGTAACACAGTTCCTAACGTGCAAGGCTCTGATTTTTGAATATGAAACAAGGTGCGAACCTATTATTATTAGAAATAAAACAAGTAAAAATGTGACACTTGTATCTTTGTTTTGGGCATTTATCTTTTTACTACTCAGTAGGCCTAAAAGGCCTACTCATGATAATAGCTTCAAAAAAACTACCAGCTATTCACGCACAATCGTTCACGCTCATCCATTGAATCGCCCCTCACCCCTCCCCCAGCACCAGAATACTGAATTCTTTAGCTGCCTTTAGCGAAACCAGAGCTGATAGTTTTTTTCTCTATGGCCCCGAGTCAAACTATCAGTAGGTGTGAATGTTCAGCTTCGCAGAGGGGCGTGATTTTCTTCCTCTCCACGACACCAGTGATGGCGATTGGACACCTCAATAGACCTAACTTATATTTTCAAAACCTACATTTTCAACTGTGAAAACAATATTTAAAAATTTCCATTCAATCTATGGATAAGCAAATGTATTTATTGATATCAAATCAATAAATAAGAAAATCAATATAAAACATTAGTAGGCTAAATGTTAATAGTAAACATAAAACATCAGTAATAACAAGCCCAAATCCGCAATAGCTGCGACCGCGCATGCATCCACAGGAGGACACTTTTGTGGACCAACTGACCAACAAACTAAAGAGCTGCTGGTCGCCTATATGCCGCGGAGTTTGTAAGCTTAGCTGCCTTTGCCATCATGTGATTTGACATTGCAAGTTCGGTCGATAGCACATTGCTCAAGATGCCGTCTCATCTTTATACGTGCATGCATGAATATGTGCTTTCGTTTCTAAGTAAGTGAAAAATTACGGTCAGCATAACCATGCTGTGCCATGCTTCGCTAAAGCATCTGAAGTTTTCCGTGTTCTCGGGTGGGGGAGGGGTGAGCGTTGAATGTCCCATACAGATCAGTGGTCTTACCATTACCCTTAAACCGCGTTTCCACCGCAGGAACTATACCCCGGAACTAGGAACCTTTTGAGGAACTCAGTGCGTTTCCACCGCAGGAACTAGGGTCTAAATTTAGTTCCAAAAGGTTCCTGCTTGGGGGGTAGTACTTTCCGAAAGTACAGGAACCTTTTGGGTGGAGCTTGCAGCGCTGAACATTTCTGATTGGTCGAGTACTCGAAGCATTTTTTTTGTGTTTTTTGTTTTCAGGCGCCATGTTTAAAAATATGCAGGCGCAAACCAATTTATTTTCATAATAACTTTAAATCAAACTTGTATGTTATGCGGCGCAGTAGCCTACTTTTGGTTATAGCCTGCCAACGTCTTGGAATTATAACGTGTGCTCTTCTGCTCTTTTCTTGCTTTAGTATTCGTTTTATAAAATGCTAAGCATTCGTGCTGGGACAGCATATTACGTACTAAAACATTCAAACGGATTAATTCGGTTGCTGAATATTTTCTTCCGGATTTTCTTTGTTAGCCTGTTGTAATTGACTCAAAACGTTTGATACAGTTATGTGAGGTATGCGGTAGTTCTGCGTAATTAACATTGGTGATACAGTACAAGCAAACTGGAAATCACCTTCCGCACTTTTTGTCAGGGTAAAATAGCAGGTTAATTCTAGTAATCGTCGCTTTAGCTTTTTCAGACTGCCGTAATTTTACTCAATTTTACTGCCATTTTTCAATTCCACGAAAATACCAGGAAGACTATGGACTAATTTATGGTGCATGGTTCGCATCTGGAGAGCACACTTCGCTGCTCGGCTAGCAGTAACTTCGAAGGAAAGCAAACGGTGGCTGTACCACTACTAATTTACATTTTCACGCAAGTCCGAGTTTTCGTTCTATTCTTGTCATTTTGCGATTGTTTACAACGGGTGCATGTTTTCTGCTGTTGTTGCCAGTTATACATATACATGTGAATGCATTCTGTCGCTTCGGATGTCAAGACATGAAAGCGAATGTTCGCATAAAAACATAATGAATGTGTTTGAGAGGATATATGAAAATCAATAAATACAAAAGTAACCATATATAGTCATTGTTGGTAACCCGTTGTATATAAGTGGAATAAACCCCTCCGGGCTGTCCCGGTTATTAAATAATGTAGGCTACTTCGGTGGTAGTATGGGGTTACAGAAGAAATCATATGACAGATGGACCGACGACAACGTCGCTTTTTCATACGTCAGTGGGCTAATTTGCCTAATCTTCACGGTACTTTAGACCCCGGTGGAAACGCAGACAACCATTGGCTGAAGGAACCTTTTAGTTCCTGGTAAAGTAGTTCCTGGGACTGAAAGTTCCGGGTAATTTTGGTGGAAACACGGCTTTAGATTGACATGTGAATGTCCCACTTGAGAATGGTTCACTAATGCCACGTGTGAATGGTTGATAGTTGATATCTCTCCAGGGAGAGATAAAATGTTCTATTTGTCCGGCACATAATATTATTATGTTATGTTAGCCTACTCGCTTCAAAAATAATAAAAGTAATTTGCTTAGCCATAATTTGTTACGCTACAAAGTATGCCTTGTATTACTTTTAGTTACGCAGCAATCTCTCGCTCTTGCTTATACTTTTTTTCTACATTTTTATTCTTTTATTCTATTTAGTTTACTGTTTTTTTTTTTTTTAAATTTATTACTAGTTTACTCAATGGAATAACAGCATACACCACACGAACACATCACAAGACACTTCACATTTGAGAAATCATTTTTGATTGTAGGCTATGTAATAGTAACTTGTTCTCTCAAGTAGCCTAAAGGTTAATACTACGTTTAAAAAAAATTATGGAGTTATACATAATAGCAACTGCAAAGCCTAGCCTAACCGGACATCGTGTCAATGATTCCCCCCCTCCCCCAAAACCTTTACTCCCTGAAACGAATGTCCCCTCCTTCCTGGTCCCTCAAAAGCAAAATGTGTCACGACGTCACATTTTTACAGAAAATAGGATATGATACAGCTATAATTTTTTAGCATATTTTGAAAAGTAGCCTACGTTCACTATCATCTGTATATATATATATATATATCAACGAGCAAGGTATGCTTGATCAGCACTCACAGAAAGTCCACTGATAACAAGTGCACTAAATAAACGTAATCCGTCTGGGATAAATGCATAGGAAATTTGCCGAGGGAACCGATGGCAGAAGAAACGTCCGAGTTGGTCTACAAAAAGACGTCTTCACTGAAACACTCTATAAATAAACAAATTAACAGCCGAAACAAACTATGACTAACTATAAACTAACAAACTACGCTATGATTCAAATATATTTTTATCCTGCTGTATTGTAGTGGTTTCTTTATTTTAGATTGTTTTTGCTATAGTGTTACAGTTTGTAGTCCTAAAACCCGGAAGTAAGTTGGCATTGGGTTCTCTCGTCAGATTTCCAATGCATTTTTCATGTGGGGATTTAGTTTTCTGCCAAAAGTAAGATTTGTGGTGAACGTAAGCCTAAATGAGCTTCACGTTTGTTCTACAAGATAAAATACACCCATTAATAGCCTATGTCAATCGTGGATTTCTAAGCTGTCATGTGTGTTTGAAAAGTAGGCTAAGTTTCTATATTGAAACTACAAGAGCGGTCACATTTTTGCAATAGCCACTCTTGTTTTACTAGTTCTCATGCACGCTGAGCGTCGAACGCTAAGCGTGAATGAGCGCCGAACCCCTAGAACTCGTAAAACAAAACGTGAAACTGTTTTAGGCATAAATTAACCATAGGCCTTATTTTCGGAAGAAAACTAAATCCCTATTGGAAAAATGCATTGGCAATCTGCCGAGGGAACCCATGGCGGAAGAAACGTCCGGTAACTGTAACACTCTATGAATAAACAAATTAACAGCCGAAACAAATAGCGCTTCAAATATATTTTTATCCTACGCAGCATTGTTGTTGTACGTGAACGTGTCGCATGCAGCCATTGTGCACGAGCATGATAATGCATAAAACTGAAAAAAACTAATTTGTTTTTTGCATTTGAAGACAGATCAATTTTATTTTAACCTTTATTTAGAAATTTCCAGTTGCATAATAACTGTAAAAATAAAATGTAGGGCTATGATTTCAGAACACAAGGGAAAGGCATGGGCATAAAAAAATGACAAAACGAACGCAATAGCCTATAAAAATATTTTTTAAGATCACATATTTAAAACATTATATAATTTATTCTTCGAAATAAACATAAACAAATATTTCTAATAACAAAATAAATAAAACATTCGTACAAATAAAAATGCAACAGCGTGTGCACCGTGATGAAAAGTGAATCTTTGCGCCTCCTGGTGTGGTGAAGGAAAACTGACTCCTTAGTCTGAAGACGGCCATAATTTAACAACACTGTTATAACACACGCGGAAGTGAAATAAGGTGTTTTTAACATTTTCCAAACGTGACTTTGACATTCCTACTACGTTGGTACGTAAAGAACAAATATTTAGGAAAAGTCAGTGAATACGGCGCTTCTAGTGTTAATCTTGCCACCCGGATCCCATGACCCTTGTAAAAGACACCTGGCTGGGTCCAAGAGCACGTCACAGCAACATGCGCATGTGATTGGATATACCGTCGTCTTCTTGTTTTACAGCGGGTGGTAAACAGCTTATTGGTGAATTACCGCCCCCTTCTGCTTCGGAGTGTGTATCAGACAATAGATTTACACTCAAAAATCCCTTCACCCTAAGCTATATTTTATCCTCCATGCTTTACACTGAGTCCTACTATAAAATCCCTATCCATGTCAGCCACCCAAGAACCCTATACCTGCTTATCCATCATATCCTATATTAAATAAATAAATAAAATAATAATAATAATAATAATAATAATAAACCCTGCATTGGATATAACGTGTTAACGGTCCAAGCGTAAACGCGCAGACAGATAGACAGATAGATATTTTACTGTAAGCCAATACGTCATTTACAAACGTTCTGACAACTGTTAGGATATTTTGCCCTTATTCGTGGAGTCAAATGCAGGACGATGAAGAACACGCTGACAAAGTTTCCTCAGAGGATTTGTTGTTTAATTCAATGCGCAAGGGAGAGACAGACCCAGCACATTCGGGCGCTGTGCTGAGAGAATCTCTGCCCATCACACTGTGTGGTGTCTAGATATACAGTTTTCAGTCATACACATCAAAAGGTTTGAGTTAAGTGGCGGACCGGGGACAAATGGTCTTGTCTCTTCCTGGGGACCCTCGCAGCCATTTAGCATAGGAATGTGACATCCTTGCCGCAGACACTAGAGGTGTTATACGGAGACACACTACAGAGGTGCTAGACATAGAGGCATGCAAACTACAGACACAGCATGGTAGGAAAAGGAAACACAAAACACTACATACAGTCTAATATATATATATTGTACTACATAGTTACATGAAACCTGTAACTAAAACAGGGAACCTATCACAACCTACCAGTAACGTTTCAAATTAAGTAAGGATGAGGACTGTGATATAACGTAATTGTTACGTTATTAAATTACATCGTATTTACATAATTCTATAACGTTACAGCAACGCTGCAGAACAGTCTCCATGAGGACTGGTTATTTTGCGACCATAGAGCAATGTTGTCACAACGTCACCTGTTGGTAATGTTGCGACTTACCAAATTACGACCAAAGTGTAACGTTGTCATTACATAGTGTGTTTGTAGGGAATGTTCAGATCTCCGATTTTGGACACTGCCTCGTGGCTCTCTTTTTAAAATGTACTGTTGTGAAATATGTAGCATTTTCTACATTTTGTTTTTTAATTTTTACCGTGAAATGTGTTTTCACTTCTTACTACGGTGTGTTTTTAATTCACCCTATGAAATGTGTTTTTATTCTTACTATGAAATGTGTTTTGTATATTTCAACATTGTTAATAAATGAAACTTTGACTTGTATAATTTCGTTGTCGTGTTTTATTTTCCATCATCATCACAGTATATTAAAGTTTGAACATTTATGAACAGTTATGAACAATTTCCCCATTTGTACATGTTGAACACAGTTAAACATATTAGAAATACACACACAGGGTTGTAATTTTTTCACAAATAGTGAGACTATGTTATCATTTTTAACCAAATTATCAGAATATTTAGACATTACATCTTCATAGTTTAATGCTCTTGACATGTGATAGAGGGAAAAAACGCAGTGTTCACAAGTGATCGACGTAAGGTCTTGAACCTGCTGGTTTGAGTATTATAGTCTTGAACACTGTTATGTCGGCTAAACGTTGTAAATCTCTCCAGGCATGGACGAATCACAACACAGTAATAATTAGGAACATGCTTTTTTCCTGGACGGCGCCATCTTAGTTAAAGTGCGCATGTCCCAGGCGCACGCCTAATAAGCTGAAATGTGCAGGGAACGTGCACCGACAAAAGTAACCCCAATACATCACACCCCTTCCCCCCACTTTAGTCCTGAAAGCGCCGAGGAAGAACTCGCTGGCGGGTTGGCCGTTGGGGTTGAGCAGGGAGAACTGGGAAATCAGCCACAGCTGGAGAACTGGGGGGCGCCTGCGGCATGGGCTGAGTCTTTTTTGAGTAGCCTCAACCTGCGTGAGGTCTGACACTGGCAAGCTTGTGGGGTAGTATTCCAAGGGCCGTACCAGTACACCACTGGCAGCAACAGGTGCTGCATCAGGAGCTGGGGACATCCGTCCCCTGAGCTGGTCCACATGGTGTCTGTGCACTTGGCTATCTGCTGTTTGTACTCTGTACGACAGTGGTCCTGTAGCCTCCACGACTGCTCCCGGTACCCATTTTGGGCCTCCTCCATAGTGTCGCATATGTACAGCCTCTCTTTCCGTGAACTGCCGCAACGTACCTTGACTTTTACTTGCAGCCTTTTCTTGTTTTTCTTGCATTTCTGCCCCAAAATCTGGGTGAAGGCGATCAAGGGCCGTGGTGAGGCGGCGACCCATCAACATTTCAGCTGGGCTCTTTCCAGTGGCTGAGTGTGGTGTTGTGTGTTGGGCCAGGAGAAATCGAGCCAGCGGTGTCTGCCAATCTCCCTTCAGGATTCTTCCTAATGCCTCCTTCGTTGTTTGCACCATACGTTCCGCTTGCCCATTGGATGAGGGGTGGTAGGGCGCCACCGTTACATGCCTGATGCCGTTTCTTTCCATGAATCCCTTGAATTCCGCCGAGGTAAAAGCTGTGCCGTTGTCCGACACAATTACATCAAGCAAGCCGTGGGTTGCCAGCAGCTGGTGCAGTGTGATGATCACTGCAGCAGATGACATGGAACTCATCGACACCACCTCCAACCACTTTGAATGTGAGTCCACCACAATAAGGAAGACCTTCCCCTGGAATGGGCCAGCGAAGTCGACATGAAGTCGGGACCACTTCCCTGAGCTCCACTCCCAGGGATGCACAGGTGCTCTCGGAGGGTTATGTCGTGACATCTGGCATGCAGAACAACTCTTCACCACCTCCTCCACCTGAGCATCTATGCCCGGCCACCACACGTAGCTGCGTGCAAGACCTTTCATGCGCACAATGTCGGGATGTGCGTCATGGAGTAGTGCCAGAACCTCCTCCCTTGCCAGTACTGGAACCACCACCCGATTGCCCCAGAGCACACAGTTCTTGTGAGCAGACATTTCATGGCGGCGCGAGAAAAAAGGACTGAAACGCTTGTCACTGTTTCCATCTGGCCAGCCCTGCAAGATCCACCTCAACACACGGGAGAGGACAGGGTCTTTCACCGTGAGGGCTGCTATCTTCTCAGCATGCACCGGACCGTCTGGGACAGCCTCTAGCAGTAAGACCTCAAGCGGCTGTGGAATTTCTGTAGTTGCCGAAGGCAACGGCAAGCGGCTGAGGGCGTCTGCATTGGCCATCTGCCTGCCAGGCCGGTAACACAGCTCATACTGGTAGGCGCCCACAATCAGGCTCCACCGCAGCATGCGAGGGGAGAGGACCTGGGGCATCGGCTTGGAGTGATGCAGCAATCCGAGCAAAGGCTTATGATCTATGTGGACCACAAATGACCGGCCAGACAAGTATTGGTGGAATTTTTTGACAGCAAAGACAACAGCTAGTGCCTCCTTGTCAATTTGGGCATAATTTTGTTCTGTTGAGGTCAGGGTGCGTGAGGCGAAACACACAGGTGCTTCCCGGCCATCTGGCTCAACATGACTCATCAGTGCCCCAAGCCCATAGGGCGAGGCATCGCACACCAGCACAAGTGGCTTCTTTTCATCATAATGTGCAAGGATGTCATCAGCCTGCAGCAGCAGCTTAGCTTGCACATAGGCTGTTGTATGCTCTTCGGTCCATCTCCATGCTGCCGACTTGTCCAGTAAGCGGTGCAGCGGCTCAAGGACAGTGGCCTTATTGGGGAGGAAACAGTTGTAAAAATTCAGCAAACCCAGGAAGGCCTGGAGCTCGGTCTTGTTGCTTGGCGTTGGAGCGTTCCGTATGGCCGCCACCTTCTCACCCGTTGGACTTATTCCATCTTTTGTCACCCGAAATCCGAGGTATTCCACTTCAGGGACTGCAAAGCTGCATTTTTCTTTTTGGAGCCGCAACCCGCTCTTGGCAAAACGGCATAGCACCTCATCAAGGCGTGCATCATGCTCGTCTTGTGTCCGGCCTGCAATGAGTGTGTCATAGGTAAGGCTTCACTCCTGGAATACCGGCTAGTAGCGTGTCCATAAATCGTTGAAAGATGGAAACAGCTGTACACACTCCAAACTGTAAGCGCAAGGCACGGAGCAGACCACGATGTGTGTTGATGGTCAGTAATTCCGCTGCGTCATCGTCCAACAGGAGCTGTTGGTACGCTTGTTTCAGATCCAGTTTCGTGAAAACCGTACCACCGGCCAGAGCTGCAAAGAGCTCACTCACAGTGGGTAGTGGGTAGACATCTGGCTTAACAGCTGTGTTCACGGTGCAACGATAGTCGCCACACAGCCCAAGGCTACCATCCTTTTTTGTGACTGGTACTATCGGAGTGGCCCACCTGGAGTGTTTCACTGGCATGAACACACCTTGCTCGACTAAGCGATCTAAAGCCTTGTCTACCTTTGACCGCAATGCAAAAGACACCGGACGAGCTTTGAAAAACTTGGGTGCTGTGTTAGGATCCACTTCAATTGAGACAGGAGGACCCCGACAAGCCCCAAGCTCCTCAGCAAAAACTTCAGCATGCTTTGCCAATATAGCCGCTGTGGACTGCTGGCGGACCTGGTACACACCTGTAACCTCTATGCCCAAGGCGCCAAACCAGTCACGTCCAAGCAAACTGGTCCCGCAACCTTGAATCACCAGCAAGGGCAAGGTGCACTCCGTCTTCTGGTATTTCACGTCAACAAGCACCTTACCTAACACGCTGAGGGGTGCACTCGACCACTGTTTCAGAACACGGTCGTCGCTGATTAATTGAGGGGTTCCTTCAGGCCAGAGGAAATGAAATGTGTCTTCACTTATCAATGAACAAGCGGCTCCAGAGTCCACTTCCATTTTCAGTTTCCTACTGTTGATTGTGACGGTGGCATGGTATGGCACTTTCTTCTGAGGTATTTCACGCTCAGTCACACAGTTGATAAGATAATTACCCTCAGTTTCCATACCTGGATAATCAGTTTGCTGAGGCTGCACTTCAACTACATGTGTAGCCGCAGAGGGTGCATTTGCATGTGCAAACACGAGCAATGTGGCCTCTTTTTTTACAGAAGTGGCATACTGCAGTGCTGAACCGGCAGCTTTGTGGAGCATGAGGTCCCCCACACCGAAAACATGGCTTGCGGCTTTCCGTTGCATCACCTGTAACCCTCTGTCCTCTTCGGGGCTGAGTATGATGAACATCAGCTGCTGTGTCAGATACAGGTGCCTCCACTGGGCGGAGCATGCGTGCATTTGTAGAAGCAGCTTCGGCAGTCACAGCCTTCTCCTCGGCCATAGCAAATGTTAGGTTAGGCTCAGCTAAGAGACGGCGCTGCAGATTAATATCAAGGACACCACACACAATGCGGTCACAAAACATAATTTCCCAAATGGTCCCCAAATTCGCAATAAACTGAGAGTTTTCTCAACTCAGCAATGTAACTTGCCATGGGCTGGTCTAGTTTTTGTTTGCAGTGATGGAAGTTAAACCGCTGGAAAATAGGTGATGGAGCAGGGCTATAATGGCGACCAAGGCAAGTTATGATATCCTCATAAGAAACTGCAGAGGGCAGCCGTGGTGTCAGGAGAGACCGCAAGGTGGAGTATGTAGCTGGGCCACACACACTTAAAAAAACTGCTCTTTTCTTTTCAGCTTCTACAATGCCATTAGCAACAAAAAAACATTCTAGTCTTTCTGCATACTCCTGCCAGGAGCTGCTTTTTTCCTCTGAGAATTCTTCAATACGTCCAAATGTGGCCATGTTAGCAAAGTTTGTCTCACTTGATTAATTTCCTGTTGTGCGTTTTCTTTTTATTTATTTATTTTTTTTAATGATAATCAGAATGTGACGTTACAGACGATAACGAAAGATGCAGTTAGCCAGCTCTTCATAAGCATGTCATAGCGCTTTCCCGCAAGGGCAAAAACAACTAATAAAACTCCCGTTCAGATGAATTCAGTCCGTCTGAAGTCCGTGTCCGCACACGCGATTATAGCGTTCACAGATCAACAGAAAAGCTAGCGAACATCACCGTGTTATCGCCGCCAATTCCAGTCCATGGGTTGTAGCAGCCGTAGCACTCAGTGTGATCCGCCTCGTCGCCAGTGTTATGTCGGCTAAACGCTGTAAAACTCTCAAGGCATGGACGACAAGAATATGGTTGCATAGCGTTTACTGAAGTTAACTTGCAAAACACAGCAGACGGAATCACAACACAGTAATAATTAGGAACATGCTTTTTTCCTGGACGGCGCCATCTTAGTTAAAGTGCGCATGTCCCAGGCGCGCGCCTAAGCTGAAATGTGCAGGACACAAAGTTCTTAAAAACGTATAGATGGATGGTGGATAAATTTTGTGGTTTGGTTTGTTTCCAAAACTATAAAAAAAACACCCGATACGATCCTCGGTTATGTAGACGGCTAGCCAGTGTTCCCCAGGGAGTCTCAGTAGTAATCCACCAGGACCTGTCTATGGTTGGATACTTCAATTATGCTATCAAATATAGCGTAAACAATCAGATTGATAGTATGTGGCAGAGGCTGTCTGAAACGAGTTTCCAACCGTAGATTTCCAGCCTTAATTAGAGATAAATGTTGACCGCATTCTTCGTCGGGTGTGAGGTTAAATACATAGTGTGTGTAGTCGTTCAAAAAGTCTTCTCGGTCAATAGCTAGGGTTCTATTTTTAAGGTGTCTTCCAGAGGCGAGTGCTAGCTGGTAGAACTCACCTACGGCTGACCCCAACAGATATTGGGGCTGCAGAGGTTTAGCTGGATATTGTTGTCCATCCGCGTAGACCGCTAAGAATTCTAGATCATAGTGTTTGAATGCAAAAGGGTTCTTTTCGTAAGCACCCGTAAATGTCGACCATACCTATCACAGTAGATTTTGGTAGTATTCCTAAAAACAAATTCTCCTGATTGGAGACACATGTCCCAGCAGGTATGGAAAATTTTTCTTAGACACGCTCTATCAATAGGATATTTTGCAGTTGCCGAGAGTAATGCCTGAGCCTGACCTAGTCTTACAGCAGGGGAAACAGAAACTTTTTTAACAAATAAGGATGCTGTAAGAATGCTTATTTTGTACGCCACGGCTTCACTGTGCATTCGGCAAAATTAATCCTTTTATCGGGTCATTCGTATTTTAATATCAACACCATTTAACATCAATTTTTCTTGAAAGAATATATCGCTGTGGATTGGTGCCATCAATTCCACCACATTACTGGCATTTGTAAAGGCTGCTCTCTTTGTCAGACCATTATTATCCCCAGCGGCGTCTGCTTCATCCATATGTCCGGCTGTATCCTTGTAAAAAAGCCCCGGAGAGAAAAGTGATTCCAGGGTATGTCCATCATAGTTCAGTAAACATTCTATGATACTGCGGTATGGGTAAGTGTTCGAGCTCTGCGAGATCAGTCTGTCGCCCAACGAAACATCAACCTGGGAAAAAACAGTAGCCCCAGGATAGTTTATCAACCCAACGGCGATGTCTGTCCCATCAGGTCTTGTGATTTTGAGTCGTATGTACAACAGCGTATTGTTTAGGTCAATATAGTCTTCACTGTTCCCTGCGATGAAAAACTCTGATGGCGCTGTGTCAGATATTGCCGATATAGGGGGTACTTCTACATATGTGTTATTTTCTATTGTTGTTTGTGTCAAAGGAATTGTGAACAAGTCCAACTCTGACTCAGCACACTCTGACATGTAAGAGGGACATAGTTAGAATACGGTTTTAAAACCTTTTCCACCCGATACACGTCTATGTTGTTTACTTCTCGGTTTCTTTATTAACACTGATAAATTCTTACGAACTGCTTTGTTTTTCTTTGCGCATGGTTCACGCCTCGTCCCCGGGGGTCTTTTCACAGATCTGCGTGTCATCACAAGCATGCCTGAACCTCCTTGGTTCTTGTCACTTGACCACTTCGCTAACTTCCTTTTTTTTAATAGCGGCACGGCCACGGCCGCAAAAAATTCCACTGAGCCCTGATCTATACATTACAGTACTGCCCGCATATCCGGGCAGCACCCCACCGGCCTGATTTTGATAATAAGCCACATAACGTTGCAGAGCCTCTGTGTATGGGTTAAACGGTTTCATCGTTTTAAAAATCTGAGCCTTTGTCTCGCAGGCCTAAAATGAAGCTTCGCAACCACTTTGCCGTACTTGAATTGCACGCTATAGTTTTGATCAGTTTTTACTTCTATAGCAGTGTCACTGATGTGGGTTTTAGACACAGGTACGTAGTGCACCTTGCCGTATCTAATAGTGACTATCTCATTGTCTTTCCCTGATATATGTACGCATCTCAACAACGGTACAAAGTAGTCGCCCACAATTTGATGCTCAATTATATCGAACCCTCCGTATACATCAGTGGGGTTCAGTGCATAAACTCTGTCCGGATGCCTTTCAGACGTTTCTGGCTGTTCCGCCAGGTCAAAAACATCCTCCGTATTTAACCCCAGAATTATTGCGAGTTTTCCATAGAACTTTAGAGCTATGTCACGCCTTGTCTGTATGTATATTTTGTTTTTTACAGAGTCATAACCAAACTTTACATGGTGTGGAACTAAGTGTTGATTAATCTCATCAACTAACTCTGTAATGCTCGGGTAAAACCCAGCGCACAGCTTGCATCCGGTTGACTTTTTATTTTTTTATCAATGAGGATAAAAGATCCATCTACATCGCGAAAAGTCTCCCACGTTCTTGGATACTGGAATTCGATTAACCCGACCTGCCAATCGCCTTTTAATATTAATGGCCTGGATAGTTTTGTTCATTATTATCTCATTATCAGGATACACTGAACGAGACGAATTACAAGGTAGCGTTATGTAAAATCCGTCATCACCCATGGCGTTGTTCACCACCAAATGAAACACAGTGTGCAAAAACACTAATTAAAAAGGTTCTAGATGTTAACCACTTCTTCGCGAACCCAACTGTTGAACTTTGAAGGCCAGGAAAGCCATTTTACCAAAACCATAATCTTTTCCCCAATTTTCTTTCTTTCTAAAATCTTCTCAACTCTGAAACTTTTATCCCTACCGACTTTAATTTTTGGCAACTCTTCTTCATAAAAAACATCTGTCTATTATTTCCTCATCATAATCTTTCAACTTGTAGACTGGCGGTGTTCGTGGAATGCGTTCTGATATGGTGAAAAATTTGTGTGTATAATTTTGCTCGTAACCCTTTGTAAAGGGGCCCCTTACTTTGGAAATTCGCATCGCCTGTATTGTATTTAAACACAACATTCTTATCTTTTGCATCCTTCAGCCCGTACAAGGTTTTAAATACATTATTTTCGTTTTCTCTGGATACGTCCACGGGTCTCATTTTGATACTCCGATGATAACTGTTGTTATAGGAGGTAATTAAATCTTGCGAGACATCAATATATCGCTTGGAATTGACGTCTGTTAGATACCGCCACATTCTCCCCTTAATAGTCCTATTGAAGCGTTCAACAACGCTAGCTTTTAGCTCGCTGTCTGTGGCAAAATGGTGAATATTGTATCTTTGAGTACATAGTCATATCAACCATGACAACTTGAAATTGAATGTCGATACCGTGCACTATCACTCTGTTCCTATTATAGTTAATGCATGCAGGCTTGTGAAGCGTATAGGCATCCTCACCGGCTAACCACTCAGAAACTTGTTTGTCAGACATGCGCACCCCTGTGTCTTTGAACACAGCCTCTTTTAAATGTGTTTTACCACCAAAAGAACCCTCGTTAGAGGGTGTGTAGTAAACAGATTTCAGAAGATCTGTCATGATACCTGCTCACCAAATACCTGAACAAATAATGACATTATTTGTTTGATTCACATCTTTTATTTTCAACAAGATTACAAACTCACAATGTGTCAAGGTAGTCTAAAAATTTAACACATTCATCAACATTTCTCTCAAGCAGGTAATCAACTAGTATTTCTACTACTTTACACACATTTACTGACTCGTTTTTAGACAGCTTCATTACACAGACATCCGTTATGTACGTACAAAGACCGGTGATGTGTCCTATGCTGAAACCCCTTTGACACAGCTCCATGCAGTCTAAAAGATCACTTTTTCCCCGCCAACAGTTCAGTGCGTCAAAAATAGCTTGTTCACACTGTGGATCAACAAGTTTTTCCCTGATTTCCTTCAGTTTCTCACAAATGTATGGTTCTTCTTCCAGCTCGTAGGCAATAGCTTCCACAGAACCATGGATTTTTTGCAGGTGTGGATGTAGTCCGTGTGTGTCCAGAAGATGTGCGAAGGCTTGTAGTAATTCCAGCTTGAAAAGTCTCTGTATTATATACTCAATGTGCGATTGAAAAAAAGAATGCGTTGGGGTTAAACGGACATGAATGCTGTAACTGGCTCGGGTGATCCACTTCACAGCCGAAACAACATTCCCGCAACTTTACACCAATGATGTGTTCTAGTATGACACCAACAGCTTCCTTTATGAGTCTGAAGCCCAGCGGTGCTATACATCCAACCACGTCTTCTCCAGGGGTTGTAGAGGGTATGTCGCCACTATCGCAACCTGCTGAAGGCAATGTTGTTAGCGATTCAGTAGACTCAGACCTCTGCATGTATGTCAAATTCTTTCTCCCTAGATTTTCGCACCAATCGTCAAGCCATCCGTAGTCTTCAGGGATTTCAGCTTCATTTACCAGCGACATGGTTAGTCAGTGTGTCAACAAGTCTTTAAGATGAACTGTCTTGGAGGTTTTGGCCTTTTTAATGCTCGTAGAGAATGGGCGGTGATTGAAAAAGGGCCACCCTACAGTCACACTCGAGGTCAGACTGACACGTCTGAAAAAGTTTTACTTTGATGTCTTGGTATCTATCCAAAATGTCACACCATTTGAACAACCTGTCTATCTTGAAAACGTCATGTAGAACAGACATCTTTCCAAAGAAACATAACTTTCAGGTCATGCATGATCTTCTCGACATCATTTTCTTCACGATCCCTTACAAATCCCCACTACAAATATAAACGTAATCAATAGGATCATTTTCAAAACGATTAGCAAATATGTAGTAGCCTTTTTGCGGTGTTGCGCTATTCCACGCGGCAGTGTAGACGCAGTCCAAACCAAGGAATTCAAGGTCTCCACAAACTTTGTTTCTAAAAAAACTCCAGTCTTTAGCAGGGAATGAAATGTGCAACGTGTCGTCTTCAAATGTCCCCCATCCAGGTTCAACGACATATAGTTTCACAGATCGTGTAACTTTGTCAAAAACATATCCACCAACATATCCATCAAACAACATCCATTCATATTCCTCAGCATCCCTCACATTTTGAAGAAATCAGATCAAACTCTCAGATTTTCTCTTTTTTGGCGCAAAAGTCATTTCGTCATCCGCAGTAGCATCGGAAATAGGTGTGAGAGGTATCCTCTTCACACACTTTGTTGCCGCTGATGCTGCCATTTTAGTATCGCAGAGTGCACAGTGTTTCACGAGCCGGAGTAGTTTAACTGGAAGATGTCTCCTTTTAAACAATGTCTCCTTTTAAACACTGCCTGGGGGAGGTGTCAGAAACCTCACTGGCAAACGGATGTCTCCTTTTAAACACTGCCTGGGGGAGGTGTCAGAAACCTCACTGGCAAACGGATGTCTCCTTTTAAACACTGTCTGGGGAGGTGTCAGAAATCTCACTGACAAACTGGCCTGTCCGTCTAACTGACCTGTCAATCAAGCTGACGGGGTCATAAATCACAGGGGTCATAAATCATTTTTGACAGAAAGTGTAGGATATATACTACTGAAGGCAAAACATTGCTAGTGGTGAAACAATTAGAGAAATAATAAAATTAGCTGCATTTGTCATCGCATTGGTGGGGAGCATGCGTGTGTGTTTGCTGCTGTTTGTGGTCTTGCATAATAAGCACGTTCACACTTATCAGGAGAAAATAAGTATAATGCATGTGTGTGTTTGTATGTACAGTCCTCTGCAAAAGTATTGGAACAGCAAGGCCAATTCCTTTGTTTTTGCAATACACTGAATACATTTGGGGTTGAGATAAAAAGATGAACATGAGACAAGAGTTCAGAATTTCAGATTTTATTTCCTGGTATTTACACCTAGATGTGTTAAACTACTTAGAACATAGCACCTTTGGTATCAGACCACCCAATTTTTAGGTGAGCAAAAGTATTGGAACATAACACTAAACCATATTTGGTAGCATATCTCTTGCTTGCAATAACTACATCAAGCCTGCGACCCATTGACATCACCAAACTGTTGCATTCTTCTTTTGTGATGCTTTTCCAGGCTTTTACTGCAGCCTCTTTCAGTTGTTGTTTGTTTCGGGTGGTTTTTCCCAATCTCCTCTTCAGGAGGTGAAATGCATGCTCAATTGGGTTAAGGTCTGGTGATTGACTTGGCCAGTCTAAAACCTTCCACTTTTTCTCCCTAATGAAATCCTTTGTTGTGTTGGCAGTGTGTTTTGGGTCATTATCTTGCTGCATGATGAAGTTCCTCCCAATTAGTTTGGACGCATTTCTCCGTAAGTTGGCAGACAGAATGTTTTTGTAGACTTCTGAATTCATCCTGCTGCTACCATCATGAGTTACATCATCAATAAAGATTAGTGAGCCCACTCCAGAAGCAGCCATGCAAGCCCAAGCCATGACACTTCCTCCACCGTGCTTCACAGATGAGCTTATATGTTTTGGATCATGAGCAGATCCCTTCTTTCTCCACACTTTGGCCTTTCCATCACTTTGGTAGAAGTTAATCTTGGTCTCATCAGTCCATAAAACTTTGTTCCAGAACTTTTGAGGCTCATCTCTGTACTTCTTTGCAAATTGTAATCTCGTCTTCCGATTCTTACTACTGATGAGTGGTTTGCATCTTGTGGTATAGCCTCTATATTGCTGCTCTCTAAGTCTTCTTCGAACAGTTGATTGAGATACCTTCTCCTCTGTCCTGTGGAGATTGTTTGTGATGTCACTGACTGATGTTTTGAGGTTTTTCTTTACAGCTTTCACAATGTTTCTGTCATCAACTGCTGTTGTTTTCCTTGGTCGACCTGTTCGATATCTGTTGCTCAGTACGCCAGCGGTTTCTTTCTTTTTCAGGACATTCCAGGTTGTCGTACAAGCTATCCCCAATGCTTGTGCAATGGCTCTGATCGATTTCCCCTCTTTTCTAAGCTTGCTTTTCTCCCAAAGACAGCTCTCTGGTCTTCATGTTAGTTTATCTTTTATAACACATGCAGTTTTCACAGGCAAAACCCAAGGCTAAAACCAAGAGCAGACATTCAGAACTATTTATTGTTTAACCAATCAATCTAACAGGACACATCTGGGCAACAAGAAACACCTGTCAGTCACATGTTCCATTACTTTTGCTCACCTAAAAATTGGGTTGTCTGATACAAAAGGTGATATGTTCTAAGTTGTTTAACAAATCTAGATAAAAATACCAGGAAATAAAAGCTGAAATTCGGATCTGTCATCTCATGTAGCCTACATCTTTTGACCTCAAACTCAATTGTCTTCAGTGTATAGCAAAAACAAAGGAATTGACCTTGCTGTTCCAATACTTTTGGAGGGGGCTATGTACATGCATTATGCTTTTTTTTTTAATTGGGCAATTTTTTTCAAGATTGAAATTGGGCGGGTCTGAAGCTCTGATTGGGCAGATATACCATTTTCAAATTTGCCAACATGCCCACTCATCTAAAGCAGCAACCACTATCCACTAATTTAGCCAGATAGCTCGTCCACTCATTGAAATTCAAAGGAGTATTTGTGTGCCTTCCTGACATACTTATACGATTTTATTATGTTGTTTTGATGGAGTAATACTGATAATTATAGTTTAGTAGCTATGTGATGCTAGTGTAGCAGCCGCAGAATGGTTGTTCAAGGAGACCAGTCACACCAGGCTTCAGGAAGGATCTGCACTTTAATGGTCTATAAAGAGCAGCACGGGGCACAATCAGTACACACAGTGTTAACCGACTCTCTCTCCTTCACCAGCACAAAAGCTGTCAAAGTTCTGTTTTTTGTTGTTGTTGTAATACACAAAATAATACAAATAAGGTAAGTGCACAGTGAATTCTTGCCTTAGCATATATATTTGAAATTAACAGTTACATTTAAAACAAAAGAACTTGCAAATATCCAGTGAGTAACATTAATACCCATTAAAACAAAATGTAACTTGTTTTACTAGAGGTCTTATCCTTCACTTTACATATAGAATTAAACATCTTTGCAAAATGAAAAAATAACACGTGCGCACTAATTAAAACCGATCTTTTCCTCCAAATTCAAGCTACTCGTTCAGTGCAGTTCTTCCATAAAAATACACGAAATATAACAGATAACAATTTTAACACGGTAACATACCTATAAAGAGCAGCACGGGGCACGATCAGTACACGCAGTGTTAACCGACTCTCTCTCCTTCACCTGTAGCGAGTTAGGAAATATGCAATTGAGGAGAAAATCTCCGACAGATTTAACAGCAATAATGTCCGTTTTTCTGACGAAACTCAATGACAGACTCAAGGAAACCTTAGCAATGATGTATCTTTACGTTTCCATGCACTTTAAACCAGGTTATATTACTTTTAAACACGCTAGATTATTCAAAGGAGAGAGCGTACCACAACACGTCTTACCAGCACAAAAGCTGTCCAAGTTCTGGCGCGTTTTCCACAATTACGTCCCTTCTGCAGCTAATTGTGCGTCAATAATTAAAGCCCCCCCTGCAACAGGTAAACCGGAGCTATTTTCACATTCATTCCCTCAATATTAAATTGGCGATATACCAAAACTTTGACCCAATGAAAGAAAATATAACACACTGGTTTTGAGAATGTTCGCCAAAAAATAAAAATAAAACATAAACATATTGACTCAGCTACACTAGTGTAGCCCCTTTAACCACCATAGCTGTTGAGGGCAGGGCCCTAGGTTCGTTTACCCTAATGTAATTCACTTTTATATTAGTTTGAGTTCCCTAGTAGGCTTATTTCTATGAACTGAGTACCCTTTAACTTATGAATAATTAACTCAGTAATTAGACAAACAAGAAGACAAGTAATTGAAATATTTACTTAATATGATACTCTTATTATAAACACTTGCAATATGTCAATACCTAAAAAATATTAAAAGATACAATATACTGTATTTGGTCTTTTTGAAATAATTTTTATAAATTATTACATTGCTGGATCTAGTATTATAGAAACTTATAATTTATGAACAGGATTTAACTAAATATTGTTTGTGATAGCCTGGTCCTCAGAATGTGCGCTACCTGTTAACTGCATTACATTCAGGCTATAGACGCTTTCAACGGTAACAACATAAACAAAGGTTACTGTGCATGTGCATTGTTCTGGCCCTAACTTAACTTTCGGCAGACTTCCGCAAACAATCAATAACAACAGAGTCCCTCTAGACTATTTCTGAAAACAAGCAAAATAAATAACAAGTAAATTACGTTAGCTAGCTAGTTAAATCTATGTCTGGCCAGTATTATTTGAGGTTACCAGTCGAAGAAAAGAACCGTTACTTGGCCAAACTCAAATGCGATAACGTTACACTACCAGAAAAACAAGTGACAGAAACAGATAGTGTTGACAGTATTGCACCTTGCTGAGCATCATACATTCCTTGCGTAATCCATAACTGTTCTGGGTTTCATGCACATTCCTGTGTAACAAGTGCACTCTTTCTATGATATTGCTTAAAAACGATGATTACATGAGACACAAACTGGGGCTAGTGGGCAGCATGTAGCCAATGCAATTACTGTAGGTTATTTATTTGTATAGCATGCATTGATGGAAAAACATCACTGCATGCATTTTTACAAATTTTCGAAATGTAGTTTATTCCTGAGATCAGGTTGCACCCCACAGCACAACAACCTGAGCCCAACATCAGTCTGCTCATCAGTTTAACTTTCACTCCGTTTGTAATCGGTGTCATATTAAACACAAACCCAGTAATAAACAAACACAGAGCGGAAGTTAACTTAGGGCCAAGCGCATAACCTTGGCAACGCACGTGCGTCCGATGAAAGCGTCTATACTTCACAGTTCTTTCAGTTTAATATGGCTGTTTCATTCTTTGGCTGTTAACATGGCTGTTTCATTCTTTGGCTTTTTGCATTCAGTTCTTGTTCATTCACTTCTCATTTGTTGGTTGCTTTCGTTCACTTCTTGTTTGCTTGCTCTTTGTTCACTTCTCCTTTGCTGACTTAGCTATACTGAAAAACGTCATCCATTTGCAGCTATTTTATTGGCTATTCAGTAAGCCTATTGGCTTCACACATATGCAGGTCTGATAACTAGCTTTTGGCTTCTTGTGCAAGTCACTAAATCATTGTATTTATTTTTTGCAATAAAAAGACAAAAGAGGAGCGAGTGATACAAATCTCAGTGCTTGGATGGAGAGTCAAATGAACAAATCTTTGATGGAGACTCAGGTCAGTGGGTTCACTTGAGAGTTGTTCAAAATTATTAATTTGTTTGCAAACTGCCCAGCACTGGACACAACTGACGATCTATAGAATTTTGTTGCATCTTATCAACAGAAAGTCTCCAAAACTAACATCAGATGCCACCTCCATGTCAACAAGCATTTGGAAGGGCTGGCAGAAAAAGCTCTATTGATGGCAGTCAGCAAAATATGTATCTAGAGTCTGCCAAATAACATTAGTACCTCAACTGGAACTGAGTCAGAAGAAGGTCATACCTACTGCGAAGTATGGTGTTGTATCTGTGAAGTTGCTCTTGGTTAGCCTAAGGTTCGGCCTATGTCACTGAATGTTTTTTCTTATTTCTCAGCCTCATAATGGCTTCCTTGACTTTCATTGGCACACCTCCGATCCTCATGTTGACATATGCTAATAACAGACTTCAAAAGCAATTGAAAGTCTAGAATCAAACCTAGAGACTGGAAGTTCTCTTATACCTGGTCTGAGGAAGCTATTGAACACACCTGATTAATCAGAAACATCTGTGATGCCATTTGTCCCAAACATTATGATGCCCTAAAATGAGGGGACTAGTTAAGTGCTGTAATCTGTAGATGGTGAAACAACAAATTAATAAAAATACCCTGAAATGAAAGTTGAGAATATATGCACTTTGACCATATGTGAATTGTTTGATTGCTAATCTAGAATTGTAGAGTACAGAGCCAGATGAAGAAAAAAAACCTTTTCTCACAGATTTTGTTTTTGGCAATCACTCACTGTGGTTAGCAACCAGCAGAGAACGCTTGGAAACCACGCATGCAAGGTAGCCAAGTTGACGCTAACTTATGCATTAAGGGAACGTAACCGGAAACGTAACCCCGGAAGAGTGGCCCGAACACAGTGTGATTGACAGTCCGGAGCGGAAAAGCCATTGACCTTAAAGCTTACTTCACTTACCCATCACCTAAATTGGTTGCTAAATGAACTTGAGGTAAACTGGCTGTCTGCCGTTATGTTTTATAATTTATTATCAAATGTTTACGGAGCTTCATTTCTATCCGTGACTGTACTGTTATTTCATTGCGTTATATGTATGAAATTAATAATGTAATTATGTTCAGTTATCTTCAATTTATGTATCTCAGCTAAACATCAGTGTAGGCTAGCCTGTTTTTTGTTTTCTAAGTTTTGTGTTTCCTCTACATAGACTTTACCGTGGACTGTGGAGCTGCACCACTGTTAAACCATGGCAATGACATACCAGTGAAGTTCTTTTAACCCCAAGTACGACTGCTGGAAACAAATGACAGGGAAACATTTAAATTAATAAATTGTTGTAATTAATGATTTGACTTGTTTTTTGATTGAAGGGTCACTATTTATACAATAGGTATAATGTGAATTTGTTCATTTTTTTAAAATTTAAAGACTAAATGATACAAAGCAAACCATTCAAAATAATGAATCACGGATAAGGGCAACTGGTACGACAACTATCCTCAACATTTTTACTTGTTGCACAGCAACTGATGTTCTGAAATAGTACTTGATCTATAGTAGAGAATCAGTCCTTTTACACAAATGAGGTGCTTCTGTCTTAAATTACTTAAATGTCTCTCCGGCTTTTTATACAAATGAGGTGCTTTTGTCTTTTAAAATAATTTTAAACTATCACTCACGCTTGATTAATACAATGAGTAAATGAGTAAGGCAGACCCCCAGAAGTAAATAAATAACTTATGAGACATCGTATAATCTCACTGAGAAAGACTAATGGTGAAGCCACACTGCACGCGGCGACGCCTGATGGCGACACCGCCTCCATTCATTTTGAATGAGACATGGCGGCACCTCCGCAAGGGATGTTGGGATTGCAGGTGGCGGGGCGAGGACATAGACTGTATGAGCGAGAGGCGGCGAGGGGGATGGCCAAAGTTCAACTTTGAACCCCAGGCGGGGCAACGGCGCATCACGGTAACCAATCAGATTTGATCTAATGATCCATCAAGTAAATTGTCCCCATTTTTTTCAAATTTTAGTTCCACATTCTATAGTTCCACATTGGAGGACTCGCTCGTAATTGCCTTTATCAGGTTTCCCAACTTTATACGATCTCCTACAGAGAAACCGATAAGAAGAACGCAGCGTGGAGAAAAGTCTCTGAAATTGTCGGTGGCTCTGCTATGTAGGTATAGCCATTACTATGAGTTATCATGGTCCAGTCTGAATAAAAATAATTTTTTAAGTAACCTAGCTCTGAAAGATGCTGCCTAGCTAGGTTGTCTAATGTCTAGCTAGTGAGTAACTACCGACAATAACAACAAAAACATTTTCTTGCTAATGTATTAGTTACTAGTTGTTCGTGATCGTCCAACTAGCAGCTAGCAACCAGCAACCTGATCGTCACATTTAACGAACACAACTGTCTGTCAAAAAAAGTGACACACCCACAAGCGGTCGATTGTGGGACGCAGGATTGCCGCGTACAGTGTGGCTTCACCATAAGGCAAGGCAAGGCAGCTTTATTTGTATAGCACATTTCATACACTGGGGAGATTCAAAGTGCTTTACAGAGTAAAAAAAGAAGAAATAAAAAAATACAGTAAAGGTAAAAGGTTTACAATTAAAAATTACAGAAGTACAGACAAGACATAAAAAAAAAAAAACCTAAAAAGTAAACTAGTGCAGTTCAAAAAGATTTGGGTCCTGAATAAAAACAATTTAAAATGAAGGCTATTTAAAAGATAGGCTGAAAAGATAAGTTTTTAGCCATTATAGGGTAGAGTAGGCAGTGTAAAATAGGAAAGTTTTTAGCTTTGACTTAAAAGTGGTCAGAGTCAGGGCTTGTCTAATATCATCTGGGAGGTTATTCCAGGTCTGTGATGCGTGATAACAAAACGCTGCTTCACCGTGTTTTGTTCTAACTCTTGGGACAGCCAGTAGGCCAGCCCCAGATGTCTTAAGGGTCCTAGAAGGTTCATATGGCAAAAGCATGTCAGAGATGTATTTGGGCCCAGAACCACAGAGGGATTTGTAGACAAGCAGCAAAATTTTGAAATCAATTCTCTGAGTGACTGGCAGCCAGCGTAAGGATTTTAGAATTGGTGTAATGTGGTCGTATTTCCTAGTTTTCGTCAGGACCCTGGCAGCTGCGTTCTGAATAAGTTGGAGTTGCCGAAGAGCTTTTTTTGAAAGCCCTTAACTAAGCAAACAAATAAATAAAAATAAACATACAAAGAACTTTTTTAAAAAATGTAAAAGACGATATTAAATTAAATATATATATTAACACCATCTTCAAGTGGTGTGAATTCAAAAATACTCCACACGTTGCTTTTACTCCTTTCTTTTCCAGCCATCTATAAAAAAAAATTATTTAAAAAAATCAGTTTTCCAGTTTCAAACATGTATTTTTATGAATATTATTAGGGGTCCAAGCAGCGAAGCTGGTGGAACCCTATTGTATCTGTTAGGATTATTATTCTTCTTATTATTATTATTTTTCTCCTAAAAATCACCTATGTCGGCCAGATGGTGGCGCTATAACAAAGGGTTTTGCGTAAAAGGCCATAACTCCCACACCATAAGTTAGATCAACACAAAACTTTATAGATCTATGCCTCTGAACGTGCTCTATACTTTTGCCATTGGGACCACCTGTGTCCGCCATATTGTTTTCCCGCCATTTTAACTTTATCGTTGAGGCGTGGCAGCTTTCTCCGCTAAAATGTCTGAGGCTCAGCAACCATAAGTCCTAGAGCAACCAAATTTGGCAGGTGGGTTCCTATGGCCCCCCACTACCCAAGCTCTAAAAATCACCCATGTCGGCCAGATGGTGGCGCTATAACAAAGGGTCATACTTTTAAAGGCCATAACTGCCACAAGTCCGATCAACACAAAACTTCATCGACCGATGCATCTGAATGTGCTCTACAACTTTGCTTTTGGGACCATCTATGTCCGCCATATGGTTTGCCCGCCATTTGGCCGTTTCTATTAGGTGGGGTGCGGAAGAGCTGTGGCTCCAAATCTAAACGGTTACGACATCGAGTAAACTTCTTTACGGCAAGCGACAACCATGGCGACGCAAGTAATCCGACACTGTAGGTCTAGTTTTCATCAGTGAAAGGACGGTCTGACAGTGCCACGTAGAGTGCATGCTAGGATAGGCTACCAAAAGTTTTTCAGTAAAAGCTTTCTGAGAGGATGAATAATTACTTTTCTTTGGCATGGATCCATTTGAAGACAGTATCGGGTGAGTTCGTTAAGTCTTTAAATCTGTCATTATGCTGAGAAATAGTTAAACCATTTTATTGATAGGTTCTGAGTTCCTGTGCAAACGCGCGAAAACACGCTGGTATAATAAAACAATGACGGTAATACATATATAGTCCGCTTCGTTCCGTTGCTACCATAACATAACAGACTATCTTATGTCTACAGCTGCAGTTCTCGCTGCAATTTCTAACATTGAATATTCACAAAAAACGCAATTTATGCTGTACTCTGCCAATGTCTAAATAAATAATACGCTACGGTAAAGCTTTGAGAGGATGAATCATTACTTTTCTTTGGCATGGATCCATTTGAAGACAGTATCGGGTGAGTTCGTTAAGTCTTTAAATCTGTCATTATGCTGAGAAACAGCTAAACCATTTTATTGATAGGTTCTGAGTTTCTGTGCAAACGCGCGAAAACACGCTGGTATAATGAAACAATGACGGTAGCCTAATACATATATAGTCCGCTTCGTTCCGTTGCTACCATAACATAACGACCTACAGCTGCAGTTTCTCGCTGCAATTACTAATATTGAATATAAACAAAAGACGCATTTTACGCTGTAGTCTGCCAATGTCTAAATAAATAATACGGTCCATTTGAAGACAACATCGGGTGAGTTCGTTTAGTCTTTAAATCCGTCATTGTGCTGAGAAATCGTATTCTCAATTTAATCTCTAAATTGACTGTAAGCTTAGGGTTGTAACTAGGTAGTTGTTCCGTAGGTGACTTAGTCTTAACTCGTCTTAACTATTGCTTGAATGTTCTCATAGACTGCGTTGTTGCTGTTCTTGTTTGTGTTAGCGTTAATCAGTTTAACCTACTGGGTCCAAGTTGAACTATGCGGTTGTTCCCTGCACTTGGAACGGTATTTCTCTCTAGGGTTTTCGGCACACTTATTCCTGGTTATGGTTATACATTTTGTTGTACGTCGCTCTGGATAAGAGCGTCTGCCAAATGCCTGTAATGTAATGTAATGCAATATTCCGTAGCAACAAGATAAACCCGACATTAGCCCTAAAATATGCCAATACAGCAGTGAAAACGCTGCTCACTGAATAACGAAATAAACGAGACAATTAAAAAAAAAAAAAATTATACCATGTCATTCTACAGTCAATATCTGGGACTAAACATTTAATAAATATACAATCTTACCATCGGTTTTACGCGTAGAGATGTCCCTTTTGCGAATGAGTGGTTATATATTGTCTTGGACAATCCGTTTGTGAAATATACGCGCATTTTTAAATCACTGGGTAGGCTACGTTCAATAATAGCTGTGCGTAATACCACACCTGTTGCTTACGGTGTTGTCGCCCTTTTTTTTTTTGCACTTTGGCTTGATTGACAGTTAATTCATTCCGTAGGTGAGAGTATAAGCTTTCTAACGATGTATAACATGTCTGATTTTTCATTTGGAATAGCGTTTTATAGGTCAGCGTAACCGAAAATTTTCTTATATGCCAGTGTCTAAATAAATAATACGGTAGGCTATTCTGCGAGCACTACGCAGGTCGCGAGTTGATATTTCGTCTTTTGTTTCGTTTTTTCTCAATGTCGTCTTCATTATTTGAAATGCGTATTTATGTGTTATTATTCTATCTGTCTCTGAGGCGCTCTGAAATGTGCATTCTCTGCTAAGCTGAGCTATGGATTGGAATATGTGTCTGACGTACTGTTGCACCGTATACCGAAACGAAAAAAAAAAAAAAAAAAAAACTTCCGTATTAGAATTTTCCGACGTTCGGCAGTTTTGCGTCAAATGTAAAAGCCAGGGAAATGTGTCTCCCGCATTACTGATTTAGAGGATGAAAAGTGTAGTTTGTCAGAATCTTCGCTAGATGGCAGTAGCAACTAAGGTTGCCAAGTGAGGTGACCTGCGCTTGTGCATTCACTTCCCTGATACAGCGCAAGCTTCCACTCAGTTGACTTCAGTAGCAATAGGTGTTCTAATTTGTAAATATTTTATTATAGGAAGATGCTGTATTGTTATTAGAATATGCTGTTTTTAGATCTATTTAAAAGTGAAAGACCTGTTTAAAGATTATTTAGTTTACAATAGTTACATTTTTGAAATTTATTTAATATATTTTTCTATTCGTTCAGTGTTGTAACACGATAGGCCTATGCTTATTAATATGTTGAACAGGCTTCAACTTAAAGGTTATTCATAAACCAGATTTTTAATAAACTGTGAATTCGAAAATGAGGTTAACCCTTTTGGACATTAGGTTTCTGATCTATGAAGGTATTTTCAGTATTGTTAGGTATCGATTATTGAATCAATCTTGTTTCAGTATTGAGTATCGTGATACTAAACCTGGTATCGGTATGACAGTCAAAATTTTGGAATCGTGACAACACTAGTGTGACGCCTTTTTTAGTTACAGCATGGAAGCGCTGCAGCTGTACATACACACCGGGCCATATATGTGTTACGACATCCCATCTAAGTGTTACGACATCCCATCTAAGCGTTACGACATAGTAAAGGCCTTTACGGGAAGCGGCCAGGACACATCTATAGCGACGCAACTAAGTCATCCGACAGCGTCTCTTAGCACAAAATTGGCCATAAGTCATCAATATTTTATACGATCATCGTGATATTCAGTAGATATGTTGGGTGACGGCATATCATCATGAAGACAAAGCCATTTTAAAATCGCTCCATAGGGGGCGCGATGGTGCCAATGCTTGGACCCCTCCCAACGCCGCTTGCGGCTTTAATTATTATTGTTGTTGTTGTTATTATTAATTTGTTATTATTATTTCTTAGTATCTATTCTCAGTAAATTAATTATATTTTCTTATTTTATTCCTACTACATGATCTCAAAGAGTAAGACTTTATCTAGCGGAGCTAATGAGTGAATCAAGTGTAACGTTAGATGAAACTAAATTGACTGGATGAAATACGTAATGTGAGGCTTGTCCATAAGAATTCAGTGGTGGAAAAAAACTACAATGCGCTTTCGTGCAGGTTACCCGCGCTAACTGTTGGTTGATTCACTTCTCCAACAGCAATCCTTCTCTCATGTTATCACAACAAAGCTAGATAACATGGCTTAAAATGATCCACGTTAGAAGTGTTTTATCGGCTTTTTTACTGTCTGGTTAGCTTGCTATGATGACGCGTGACTAGATGACATAATCGCTTGCAATAACGCGTTGGCTATTGACATAGCATCATATAGTAGCTAATATCATTATCTCAGATAAAAAAACAAATGTGTGATGCATTCAATCACCATTTTATTTTGGCTGGTTATTTATTTGAGAATACAGCGATGTCCTCTGGAAATGTAGATCCTATGTGCTCACTGCCACTTCATAAAGGCTTGCTAGCCAGCTATCTTGCTAAAGTGAACCAAATATGTTAGCTAGCTCGCTCGCTTGATAATGAGGATTGATAAACATAGTGGTCGTATAAACGCATTTAATTAAAAACTTTCACTAAATATACATACCTTCATTGCGGCAATCGAATCTGTGCAGACAAGTCTTGCAGTGGAGAATATTGGATGAGGCACGAGTGACAAACGTCTTATTACAGAAGTAGCTTCAGCTGCTGCAGTTCACACTTGTATTAGAGCTCCCACTATGGCATAATTCTAGTAAATAGCAATTACAACATTCGAACAGACAAGTACAGATAAATAATCAATGCTTTTTTTGTTTATAATACTTATTTAAAAATTGGGCTGCATAACTGCCGATCCCGATGTCGTCAAAAAAGTCAAATAATGGCCGATATATCGGCCAAACCGATATATCGGTCGGGCTGTAGTTATAAGGATGACCAGCTTGTGCTGCGGCTTAAAACAACGAAAGAAGTGAAAAATATTGTTCCTTTTTCACAAAGCAACATGAAGTACACACTACTACAAAACCTTTTTCATATATGCTAAAAAGACAGTCATGTGTCCTTCATAGCTGACAGGTGAAAGAATAGACTCAGTACAACCAGTTACAATAAAGCCTGAAATTGTTTGGCTCAGACCTGGGGCACGTTAAATCTGAAAACGGTATACACCATTTTGCTACGGTTTCCGGGTTGAACAACATGTTTCCTCGAAATGGTGTGAAACGGTGTGCAGCGGGCTTTGAGGTACGTTTTCTCTCGTTTAGTGGGGGTGTCAGAGGTGTTACCCAATCAGCAGTGATGTGTACATAAACCTGCCGTATTAAAAAGGCAGTGCGCACAATGGATCCAACTGAAGTCCTTTACAAATGTGTCCACTGGAGCTTGGTGTATGCAACAATTGAAGACATTAGAAGACATGCTTGTCGTAAGTATTTTATAGTATTATACACGTATTTAAACCGATTTCATCAGGCTCCGAAAATTCTTCGAAAAGAACGCAAAGAATGGCCTTCTCAGTTGCCATAGTTGCAACGCTTGCGTAACACAACAGGGTGTTCAACACACTGCCGTTTCCGTTTAAATAAACGTTTTGCTACGTTTTGTCGGGGCTGAACGAGCCCCTGGCTTACACTTATCTGACAAACCTAGGAATACGAATCAAAATTAATAATGACGAAAATTTAAAGAGCATCTTGTAGGTTAAATTTTTTACAAAATGTATACTTAACCTTGTCTGAAAATGACCATTTGAAAAGTTAGTAATTTAATAATTTTTACAAGACAAGGGCACAAATTCAGAGGAAACAGTGGCCGTTTAGAGCAAAGCTCATCGCGTCATATTACGTAACAGAAGGGAGTCTGCCTGTCTTAGCCCAATGTGCAGTAGTAGGTGGTAGTGAGTCTGAGCGGTCGTGATATAGTGAGTTGGTCTTTTTTCAGTAGTTTTATATTGCATTTCACCGTGAATCATCATGGTAAATTATTGTGTTTGTGCAGGTTGCACAAACTCCAGCCTGTCAGGACATCGAGCACACAATTTTCCTAACAGGAAAAGGAATGGTGCTAGCTTTCGTGCCTGGATGCGTTTTGTGAAGGTGAAGAGACAGGACTTCACTGCTGCATCTGTTACAAAACGCGGTCGTGTGTGGCGCTAATTTTAGACCAGAGGATTATCTTCCCGGCGATATGATGGAGTTCAGGATGGGATGTCGAAGCCAGGACCAGGTGTGACTGACAGTTGGTGCGGTTCCTTCAGTGCACACAGTGGCTTCATCAGGTCTGCCATCAACAGCAGGTTCTGGTTCTGTCTTACTCCAGAAAACAATGTGAGCTAGGTATATCTGCAAACATATGGCTTAGCCATACCCAGAAGTCCACAATAATAACAGTATTTTCCAAGAAATTATGAAAAATCGTTGATAACGTTTTGTTAGGTGCAGCGTCTTTTACTGCTACCCCAGAGTAAATGCTTAAGTGAATGCGATGATAAGACATTTTTCGGTTACGCTGATCGATAAAACGCTATTCCAAAAGCAAAATCAGACATGTTATACATCGTTGGAAAGCTTATACTCTCACTTACTGAATAAATGAATTGTCAATCAAGCCAGGCTGTACTAAAAAGGGCGACAACGCCGGAAACAACAGGTGTGGTATTATGCACAGCTGTTTTTGAAGGTACCCAGGCATCACAGATGTGCGTATATTTCACAAAGGGATTGTCCAAGACAATATATGACCACTCAGTCTCAAAAGGGACATCTTTACACCTAAAACCAATGGTAAGGTTGTATATTTATTCAATGTTTAGTCCCAGATATTGACTGTAGAATGACATGGTATCTATTCTTATTGTTCAACATGACCGCTCTCCCTTCTGTTACGTCACTTATGGTTTGGCATTTTTAGATGCAAAAGTAAAATTCTCTCACAAAAACGACTCCAGAAGTCACTGTAGTGTATTGTAGTGAAATGGGGCTCCATCAGGAAGCTGAGACTCATTACATTACATTACATTACTGGTTCACTCAGGGTAACACATATAAAACATATAAAACAGCAACAAACACAATCCAGTTAACACAAGAACACATATGTACACATAACTTCACTATTTACACGTATTTAACAATTTACAGTCCCGCACGAACTATTTACAAAAGTCCACACATCGTACATTCTGGGAACTGCCGGCGCAGCCTGCTGGAACAGCCCCCAGACGTCACATTGCCCCCACCCAAGGGGCCTGTCGTCCCCAACGGCCCTACAGTCCAACTCACAGTCCAATAGGGGCTGTGGCAACCGCCGCTGTCATCTCGGGCGTCCAGGAGGGCTGGTCTCAGGGGGCAAGTCAGGGGATGCCATGGGGGTCTCAGCCACAGCGGAGGGCGCCTCCGCCGCCATAGTTGCCATGTCCACGAGCGGCCGGAAGGGGGCCAGCCGGTCCCGATGGAGTACCACGGTGCGGCCACGGACCCTCGTCCACACCTGGTACACCACATCGGAGAGGCGGCCCAGCACCTGGCACAGCCCCTCCCAATGGCTGGTGAGTTTGGGTGACACCCCCTTCCTGCAGCAGGGAATGTAAACCCAGACTTGGTCCCTGGGAGCGAAGTCCCGTCCCTGGCAGCGGGTGTCGTAGTGGCGCTTTTGGCGGATCCCGACGCTCGCCTGGGCCTGGCAGGTAAACTCTTGTGCGACTTGGAGACGCTCGCGCAGCCGCTACAGGTACCCGCACTCCGTCTCCCCCAGTCCCTCGTCCCCGGGAGGGGCCCCAAACACCAGGTCCGCAGCTCCTGGCCGAACAGGAGGGCGGCGGGCGTGCATCTGGTGGACTCTTGGACGGCGGTCCTGTAGGCCCACAGGATGAGGAGGAGGTGCCGGTCCCAATCGCGCTGGTGCCGACTGGTGAGGTTGGCGAGCTGGGTAGCCAGGGTCCGGTTGAACCTCTCCACCAGCCCGTAGCTCTGGGGGTGGAGAGGGGTGGTCCGGGTCTTCTTGATCCCCATGCACCTGCAGACCTCTGCGAAGACCTCGGCCTCAAAGTTCCGCCCCTGGTCCGAGTGCAGCTCCTCCGGCGCCCCGAACCGACAGAACATCTCTTCCACCAGTTTTTTGGTGGTGGTGATGGCGGTCTGGTCGAGGACCCATGCGCCTCGGGCCATTTGGTAAAGTAATCCATGGCCATGAGGACGTACCGGTTCTCCGACTCGGTGGTGGGGAAGGGGCCCAAGACGTCCACCCCCACGCGCTCCATGGGAGCCCCCACCAGATACTGCTGTACGGGGGCGTGGGAGCGCTGGGTCGGCCCCTTCTGGGCAGTGCAGGTGTCACAGCAATGAACATGCAGTTCGACATCCCGGCTGCACCCCGCCCAGTAAAACCACCCCTAAAGTTGGTGGAGTGTCTTAGCGACCCTGATGTGCCCGGCCCCCACCGCCCTGTGGACCAGCTGCAACACCAGGGGCTGGAGTGCCCGGGGCACCAGCAGCTGCAATAGGTCGGCCGCCCGTCGTGGTGCTGTCCACTGCCAATACAGCAAGCCCTTCTGTGCGACGAGCGTGACCCACTGGGCGTAGTAGGCCTTGGTCTCGGGGTCGAGCGCCAATACCTCTGCCCACACCGGTTGCCTCCCCGCCTCCAGCCACCTCCGGACACGAGACAGCACCTGGTCATCCAGCTGCGCTCGTCAAGGCCCAGGCACATCTCGGGGTTGTCGTCAGTCTGGAGGGTCGCCACCCTGGGGAGCGCCTGGCCGCGCCCCTCTTGCTGCTCACAGTAGCGGCACTCCAGGGCTTCACAGAGGAGAGGACGTCGACTAAAATCGGTGACCAAATTAGTTGCCAACGAATTTAATTGTCGATTAGTTGGTGACGTCATCGCATGTGTTCTTCGCGCTGACTCGGAATGCTCTGACAAGACATGTAGGCATTACCGCTTACTGGAGTGAAGTGAACAATAGTGCGATGGCAACACCTGGCCAAAAACCTCCAAAGTGTGGGAGCATTTCACTCTTAACTCGGCCAAAAAGGTTCTGAATTGCAACATTTGCAAAGCTTTGCCTGGCATTGAAGAGGAGTTTGAAATTATGAAGCAACATCTGCGCCATTGGATTTAATGGGTCGCGATGAGATAATTCCGAATGTGTTGCTTGTCTTAAAGTTGACATAGTGAATAGGCTGTATTAATATAACTAAATGTATATGTATGAAGTTAGTTTTAGACATTTAGACAGTTTATTATGTGTATTTTTACAGGACTTACATTTTAATAGGTAATGATGTCCAGTTCTCTCTGATAAATACAAAGTAAATACACTAGCAGTATACATGTCCCCCCCCTCGGGTGGTCGATAATAGGTGCTCTCACTCTAGTTAGCTAGCTAGCTAATTAGCTAATGTTAATGTTAAAAGCCATGTTGCTTCACATCATGAGCTGTAACGTTTTCTATTTTGAAATACATTTTCTCTTGATCAATGAATTATTAATGGCGTTGAACAGAATAGCAAATAATAACCTATTATTCACAACGATCCTGTTCAAATTCCAAATGTGCCAGCAATACCCAAAAAGTAAGACCCTCTCAGATGGAAAATGAGAGGCTTTTTCCCATGCTGTCAAGGCCGGCAAGATCTTTTCTGTGCATTCCTGCAACATCCACCCCGTCAGAGCGCATCTTCTCTGCAGCAGGTAATGTCTGCTCTCAGAAGAGAGCAAGCCTCTCACGAGACCATGTGGAGATGCTGACTTTCCTCCATTTCAATACAAAACTGTGATTGACATATAGCCTAATGTAGTTGCAGCAGAGTGTAGACCACAGAATGCACTTTTCTATCCTCACCCTCTTGTTTATTTCTTTTAAATTTCGATGGATTGTTTGATTTATTTGATTAAGGAAAACTGCTGTAGTTTTGTTATATTTTAGTGCTGTTACTTTGTTTATCCTTGGTTTTAACGGAAAAAAATGGATATTGGAATTTTTATTTAACCTTTTGTATCAGCAGGAAAGTTCATTAAAAGACATATTTTTGAATGAAGTATTCATCTTTATTGTCTTTATTGTTAGTTAGCACCAGAGGTGGGTAGTAACACGTTATATTTTCTCCGTTACATTTACTTATAATGCAACATACTTTTCACTTTTACTCAAGTATATTTGTAAAGGAAAATGTTACTTTTACTCCGTTATATTCGGCTACATTCCGTTCGTTACTTTTATTTTTTACCCATTTTTTATTCAATGCACGTTCTGTTTGTTTCATTCTCTCAGAGAGACTTCAGCCAAAGAGGCTGACTGGTCTTTGCTTTGGCTCTGTCATAGCCCCACATGACTCCGTTTCACCAATCAAACGTAGCCAGTCACAGCACACAGAAGGATGAGTGGGCGACAACAATGGCTGAAACAACGGCGGGTGATTGGTAGCAGGGAGAACACCCCTCGCCTCACGTTGAAACTATGTTTTACTTACAGACTACCAAAAACAGTAGTTACATTATGCGCTGCCTTCTTTGTCTGCCTAGAAATATGGACATTGCAGCCTACAAGAACTCAACTTCGAACTTGAGAAAATATGTGGCGGTAAGTTGTAGGTTAGTTTTGGCTGTGGATAGACTATTTGACTGAGTGGTCATTTATTGTCTTGGACAATCCGTTTGTGAAATATACGCGCATTTGTGATGCCTAGGTACCTTCCAAAATAGCTGTGCCTAATACCACACGCTTTGTTTACGGCCCTTTTTAGTACAGTCTGGCTTGATTGACAATTCATTTATTCAGTAGGTGAGAGTATAAGCTTTCTAACGATGTATAACATGTCTAATTTTGCTTTTGGAATAGCGTTTTTTAGGTCAGCGTAACCGAAATTTTTCTTAAAGACGCAGCACGAAACGTGGTCAACTATTATTCATAATTTCTTGGGAAATACTATTATTATTGAGGACTTCTGGGCATAGCTAAGCTGTATGTTTGCTGATAGACCTAGCTGACATCGTTTTCTGGAGCAAAACAGAAGCGGATTGAACTGTATTGTTGATTTACTGTCTCTGTCTCCATCTACTGAACACAGGTAAGATTTCATCATTGCTATGTAAGTAGGCTATTATTGCTCAAAATACTTCGGTTATATACGTTATTTTTTAAATTGAGTGTGTTTAAATAGGTTACTGGTATTAATGTGGATATTTCACACTGTAATGTAAGCGTTAGTTAGTAGTGTAATAGTTTTTGTGAAGCATGCAACAGTCATGACGTGAGCGCTGGAACATTGCATAGCATACATAACGTTTGTTTACGCTAAACCAGAAGTTCTGCGCATATTCCGCACAAGGCATCATGGGACTTGGGAATATTGTGGATAAGTGCATCATAAGGTACAATAATGGTGCTACAAAGCATTATGTTTTCCACATATAAAGTTTCTGTTTGAATTTGAGCAGGCTCCTCTTTGTTGTGATGATGAGTCTATTTTAATGGATAAATCCCCTGTAGCCTCATTGATATTTTTTCTGTCAACGGAGGGTTCACCCCAACAAACTGACGAGGTATACAGACTTAATAGAGTCTAACAGAAAGCGAATATCCTCCTCTTCTGACGAACCTCCTGTGTATTGTTTTATTTAAAGGGATATGATTTAGGCCATATTTGAATTTGCACATGGCTATTTTATATTTTGTTTATTTCTATTTGACAAGCATTTACAATTTTATATTTTGGACATTTGGATTTTTACGTTCATCTTGCTCTGCTTATTTCAACATTAAATCAAATTATATGAAGTAACTCAGTACTTGAGTAGTCTTTTCACAAGATACTTTCTTACTCTTATTCAAGTAATTATTTGGATGACTACTTTTACTTCTACTTGAGTCATTATTATTTTAAAGTAACAATACTTTGACATGAGTACAGTTTTTGGCTACTGTACCCACCTCTGGTTAGCACATGCCTAAACCTACCTCAAGCTAAATTTAAAAGCTGATAGCTAAATAAGAGCCATTGAGTAACTGTGCGATTCATAATCCGAATAGTCGATTATTCTTTTCAATAATCGATAGATTATTCGACTATCAAAATAGTCGTTAGTTGCAGCCCTACAGGTGAGGGAGGTATGGTCAGTCCAGAGCAGGAAGTGCCTCCCACACAGGTAGGGCCGGAAGTGGTGCAGGGCCTCAACCACCGTCAGGAGCTTGCGGTGGGTGACGCAATAATTCCACTGGGGCTTGGAGAGGGGGTGGTCAGTGGCGGCAGTGGGGTGCCGATGCTGGGGGACAGCTCTCCCCGGAACCAGGGGGGCTGCAGTCGCCTGGCAGCTTGCTTCTCATAGCCTTGCTGGAGGGCTACACTTGTCTTCCCCAGGTGGATGGCGGAACCGGGGATGTCGAGCTGTGCCCCCCAACTGGCGAGCAGGTCCAGCCCGATGATGCAGGCGTCCTGGATGTTAGCCAGCCAGAAGTCGTGGTTGGTGTCTTTGTCGCCCACCCTGACTCGCAACGGTTTCTGTCCCATCATCTCGGCTCGTTCTCCAGTCACCATCCTCAGGCCCGCTGTGGAGGGGGTCCAGCCAGGTGGGAGCATACCTGTGGTGTCGGGGAGTACACCAGGCCAGATGATAGAAATGGTGGACCCAGTGTCCACTAGGGCTCGGCAGGGGTGCCTGTTGAGCTGACAATCAAGGTAGAGCCCGTTCGTTTGACCCAGCTGGCCCACTCAGAACTGCTTTGGTTTGAGGAGGGGAGAGTTCTTGGTTGGCAGTCTCCTCATTGTGTCGCCCCGGTCTTGTTTCCCGCCGGCTGTGCTGGGCTATGCTTGGGGGTGGCGCTGGGCAGTTGTGGAATATGTGGGTGTATGCCTGGTTCCCCACAGTGATAGCAGGTGTCGTTACGGCGCGAGGGTTGTCGTCTAGCTGCTGGTGGTGTCGCTGCTCGGGCCTGGCAGACAGCCTCTTCTTCACCGATCCCTTCTGTGGCTTCAGCCTACCGTGGCTGGGCATCAGCACAGTCTCTGCTCTCTCTGGCATGGTGTCGCTGCACCAGTTGGCAGCCTCGGCCCCTCACTCGTTTCTCTCTCATAGCCCGGCTGGGCTATCCTGTTGGCTTCCCCGGAGTAGCGCGAGTGGCCGGCTGTGCCGCTCCCCGCATCCCCTGAGCTGCTGAGTTGACCGGCGTTGCTGACCTCAGCTAGCTCTGGGTTGGGTAGCCTAGAGACGCTAGCTCCATCAGGCAAGTCCGAGAAGGCAACGCTCGGTTCCGGGAGAGCCCAACTTCAGCTTTGCGTCTCTTCGTCACGCAGACGGACAAGGAATGCAGGGACGGCTTGCTGCTCGGGTCCCCGACTTATGTCCCGGATCTTACGCCGTGTCTCGATGGGGAAGTTTTCAATCTTGTCAATCAGCTTGGATCCCACTTTTGACACCAGTGTAGCGAGACGGGGCTTCATCAGGAAGCTGAGACTCAGGCAGTTCAAAACTCAATGTAACTTTATTGAGGAACAAACCAGGAAGTAAGACAATTGTCACACTCACACTTTCCATAGCGAACAGCAGGGCAGTCCCATTGTACGGCACTGCTGGCTCACTCAGGGTAACACATATAAAACTAGACTAACAGCAACAAACACAATCCAGTTAACACTAGAACACATATATACACACGATAACTTCACTATTTACAAGTATATAACAATTTACAGTCTGCATCCGGAACTTTCCTGTGATGTCACGTCCATAGAGTGGCTAACACGGCTGGGATAAGATCCATCTGCAGCGCCCTGCAGCTAGAATTTACACCAAAAAAAAAAAAATCCCAAAGAACGGTAGACTACAAAGAAACTTGATTTGCACCTCTATTTTTGCTTTCCCATATCAGATTATCCATCATGACACCAATTTGGAGGATTTGGAAAATTACATCGACGAGTGCTTTCACATACTCTGCACAATGCAAAACAAAAATATGCCGACTTGGGAGAGAGGAACCAAACGATTCCACAACTCATCCACAGACACTGAAGGACTACAGACTAATGACTCTGAGGTTAGTGACATTTTAATCTCAATTAACAATAAACTGTCTGGTCTCGACGCAAGACTCTCATTGATCGAGGTGTTACATAAAGAATTCCAAGGCTTGAGAGAGAGCCTGGAATTCAGCCAAGAGCAGATCGCGTCACTTAACAAAGACAACCACACACTCAAAAGTTCCGTCAATACCCTAACTAACCAAATGACCACCGTGATAAAAGAAAACAAGCAATTGAAAGAAACCATCCTCGACATCCAATCAAGCAGCATGAGAGATAATCTCATCTTTACTGGAATACCGAAGCATACACCAGACGACCCGGAAAAAGCCAACATTAGCTTCATGCACACTCTTAAAAAAACTTAAACTTTCAACAGAAACAGTCAAGGATATGACATTCCACCATGTGCACTGTCTTGGGAAAAAAAACACCAACAGTAATCATCCCAGGCCCATCATTGCCAAATTTGAACACTAAAACACAAGGAGCAAATCAGGGCTGCGTTTCCGAGTTTCGATGTACCTTAACGTTTTACAAAGGTTCTTAAGGTATACCTTCTTAAGGGAAACCGCTTTTTTACGAGTGTTTCCCAGACTATACCTTAAGGCAACTGTTAAGGGACAACTTAAAGGTACATCGTAAATTGGAGCTGGCCTTCACTGTGGTGCTGAAAAGTTTATCAATCGATGCCAAGCAAATCGATTGTCTCACTTGTAAAGGCTTGTGAATGACGTTTTAATATAACAAGTGTTGTCATAATCATTTTACATCAATCTAATATTGCAGAAGAGGAAGCTATGCCTACTAGAGATCATCTGCTAATCTCTTTAAGAGTCCGTTAAGACGAGACGTTGTGATAGTTTCAATAAATACGTACATATAGGCTACAAAGGATAAAATTTAAAAAGCATCAATTGGGACATATAAGCCATAGTCTGGGACTTCGTGGAAGCCCAGGGAAAAGGATATAGGCTACATATGGGTGAATTATTTTGTTCTTATTGAAACAAAGGTCTAATGTTAATTTGTTTCTGTCACACAATATATAGGCAACTGTAGCAGCATATCACTGCACTTCACTGATTCCCGCGAACTTTTCTCTGCAATGCAAAAATGATCGTAGATGAAAGGCAAAAGCGCGTCTGTGGAAATTGACCATGATGAATTCTGCCTTATGAATAGGTCTACCTGTTAAAGTGATTTGTTCATCCACCTTAATTTGCTGTTGGATAATCTTAAGTTTAACCAAGAATATCATTATTGGGTTGTTTACCGAAAATCGTAAAACAACATGGTAAGAAAAATGTTCCGTAATGTTGATATTTACCCAGTGCTATTTTGTTTTATATAGGAGGTGCGAGCTAAAGGAAGGGGATGTAGATCATTTGGCTATGTTTGTCCATTATGAGCCACTGTACCTGTATGTGTGTTTATGGCTAGGCCAATCAACGTGCTCTAGTTCGGTCATGCAAGTAGACTCACTCAACGTTGTTTTTGCACACACAGGTTTTATATTCTTAATAAACCGGCGGTTTGTTCCAAGTCAGTGCGATCATTGACTCACACACAAACGAACTAATTTCTACAGGGTATGCAGTCAGAAAAGCCATATCCTAAGTTGGCACCACTACGTATAAATTAAAAAAACTTTTTTTTTCTTTTCACAAATTGGATTAGTATCATGGATAGGCCCTATACTTAATTACCATCATGATGGGGATAGACAGGTAAAACGACAACATTCTCACGACGTGCTATGCACAGAAACGTTGATTGGATAATTAATTTTCGTAAAGTTAATATTAAACTATCTATGTAATTTTCACATGCAGATGTGCTACTAGATGCGCACTGTAGTACAACTGTCGATTTGAAAAGCAAAATGTTGGCATAATAAGGCTGAAACCGCGGAGTGCATCGCTAAGGGACAGCTTACGAGTGCCTCAGACCACCCTTTTAAAGGTATACCTTAATTAAGGTATACCTTAGCTAAGGAGACGCTGGGAAACAGCTCGAGACCTAAAGGAAGAGCTTAAGGTATACCTTACGACGCACGTAGCGCTAAGGAGACTCTGAGAAACGCAGCCCAGGAACATGGGAAGGGAGTTAAGAGGCACAAACTATGGCCTCAACGACCAATTCCCTTGGGAAATTCTAGAAAGATGCAAAAAACTTCCCGAAAAGGAAACAAGCCCTAGAAAAAGAAAAGCGTGCTATCATCTCTGTTGATAAACTGTATATAGAAGGTCAACTATATCGAGATGCAGACATCTATGGCAAGCCGCTTTAGCTTTAATTCATTACTAGAGGATATCGCAAATACAATTCTCGTTAGAATGCAAATTCTTGAAATCAGAAAAATTGTAACTAGTTATAATTCAAGCGTTTTCCCCATTCATTTCAATGGGATTTTTCATTTTTGATATCAAGAATTAAATTTTAACTAGTTAAAATTTTATTATTGATATCAAGAATTCCAATTTTAACTATGGCCTCAACGACCAATTCCCTTGGGAAATTCTAGAAAGATGCAAAAAACTTCCCGAAAAGGAAACAAGCCCTAGAAAAAGAAAAGCGTGCTATCATCTCTGTTGATAAACTGTATATAGAAGGTCAACTATATCGAGATGCAGACATCTATGGCAAGCCGCTTTAGCTTTAATTCATTACTAGAGGATATCGCAAATACAATTCTCGTTAGAATGCAAATTCTTGAAATCAGAAAAATTGTAACTAGTTATAATTCAAGCGTTTTCCCCATTCATTTCAATGGGATTTTTCATTTTTGATATCAAGAATTAAATTTTAACTAGTTAAAATTTTATTATTGATATCAAGAATTCCAATTTTAACTAGTTAAAATTCAATTCATGATATCAGAAATAGGTATTTTAACTAGTTGAAATTATATTGTTGATATCAGTAATTGATTTTCTGATATCAGAAATTGGCATTTTAACAAGGTCAAATTCCAACTCCCATTGAAATTAATGAGAAAAACGTTTTCAATCTGACTAGTTAAAATTTAAGTTCTGATATCAGAAATACACATTATAACTAGTTACAATTGAATTTCTGATATCAAGAATTTGCATTCTAACTAGTTAGAATTTGAGTTTGCGATATCCTCTAGAAATGAATTAAAGCTAAAACGGCTTGCCATAGACATCACTCCCTGGCTATATTAAAACATCCAGCTTAGGCTACATCTAGCATAGCCTGTCAGTTGATGTGAAGGACATTAATATGGATCTGTAATATAGACTACACAATAAAGAACACCCTGGCCCACTACTCTACCAATGTACTCTAAACAATATCCTGTCTATCATGTTTTGTGTATTCAACTCAGTATTATCTATGTCTTGTAGGACAACCAAAAAAAAAAAAAAGAATCCCCTTCCTTCTTCTGTTCTCCTCTCTTGTTTTCCCTTTTTCTCTCTTTCTGAGGACATAAAACACCATATCCCTTTGTAAACTCCCAAATGAGCCTGTATCTGTTCATTCTAACATTCCGACCTTATCTACTACTTCCCCTCTGGATCTCCCTATCTCTCATGCCAGACGCACATAACTCAAGAATCAAAGGCTATTTATGACACCAGGGGGGCTTAAAATCTATCTACATATGGTAGAGACATAGGAACAGATGTTCGTGCCTGGCGAACCATGCATGAGGTGCGAACTCTCTCACAGCCTGATAGCTTCGGATGCGACAGCTTGGCGTCTGGATAATCGCGCTACACTCCCACAGAACGCTATTGACGACTAGCGGGCACCCTCTGTATTTCAAGGCCGCTCCATCTATGTAAACAAACGGACAAAAGTAGGATCAGATTAAACAATTACTAAATACAATTCTTAACCAAACTGGTCCGAAACAAAACGCGAAGTGAGTGCAGGCTATTAGAATTAGACGGCACCGCAGCTCTGAATCCCCTAGCCGGCACCACTAAGGAAGGATTAATCATCTCCTTGTAACCAATTCCTAAAATGATCATGTTTGGTATGGTTATTGTCCAAAAGTTCCGATGAAGGTCGGGGAACAAAGCATATTCCAATAGCTAGTACAGTTAAAATATTATACCACCCCATCAAATTCGTCTTAATATTGTAATAAAAATTATAGGACCCTACCCCCGAGGGGAAGGCGATAGTGATAGGAGGGTGTTCCTCTAAACGACCAATGGTAGCCCGAACCGCCCCCCCCCCCCCCCACTCTGGCAGGTATTTTTAGGCGAGAGACACTTGGGCCCATTACTTTTTTCTTTATTCTTTTATCTTTCGTTTAGTCTTACTTTTGTTGTTGGTTAACGGTGGTGCGATCAAGCACAGTACAACCCGGAAAGCCTTCATTCTATTGCACGTTAATTTTACCCCGTAGCCAAGTTGGTATTTCTGTATTCTCTATCCTCTTGCATGCGCGCCTCTCCGTCACCTACTAACTCCACGTACTTAGCTCCCATTGTGTTTAAATATATTATATGTTTTGTCCGCACAGTCTTAGCTTTTAATATTTTAATACTTTTAATAGGCAGTTAAGATAATCTAACACAATCTATGTGTGTGAACCATCTATAATCATATCGTGTTCAAATCTAGAATAGTACCGTCTGTCTTCCTTTTGTTACCCTAGTTATATGCTTTGATATATTGTGTGTAGTATTAGGTTTGTGTTTTTATTGTGTAAACTTCACTGCTTTGATTGCTACTGCGTCACTTAATATTAAATTACTGTATCGATAAACGTTGAGTTGTGGTTCTCTCTCACGCTGACGGAATGATCCACTAGCGAAGTCGAACAGAGGTATCTGAATTCAGATTTATAAATATATATATCGGGAGAAAATCCCACTCGAATATAAATTAAGTGTTAAGGTTGATAAGGGTGAAACACGGCTGCTCTGGGTTCAATATTCAGACTGCTGACCCGCCCACAGGGCAACCGGAAGTGATCTCTAAAGGGTTATATTCACAATTATTAAATTGAGAAGGGGCATAAATTAATTAATAAACAAATTGCAATTAATGAACGACCCCATCTAATCTATCAATCAGACTTAACGGAGGTTCCACCGAGATATCACTGCTAATGCTTGACCTTTAAATGTTTTTCTTTAAGGAAAAGTGTTAGGATGGGTTTATGGTAATGAACTCAACTGTGTGAGAGAAATTACGAACTGCAAACTAACAACCAATGTTGAAATAGGACCACACTCATCACGCATGTATTCCTGTAACCCTGTTTAAAGTGCACTAAAGCAATCTTAAGTTTTAGACCCTCAGTGTGAGAAACTGCTGCACCCTATCCTGAATCTGTGCAAATTCCACTTGAGAACGAGGCCATAGAAGCACCAAGACCGCACCCAAGAACACAGACTGAGCAGGCCTGAGCCCTGCTGACTGAAAGGCCAATCTCTTCTGCAGCTTGGGCGACTCCCGCATACTGGACCCACTGAGAGCAGCTGCACTATCATACTATAGGGCACTGTCCGTAACTGCAATTCTCTTTCCAGATATGGTGCATGCCTAAATTTAGATGTACAGGTGTATATAGGAAGAGGGTACTTGTGTACGAGCATATGTACGTGTAAAGGTTTAGACAATCTGTTTTACTTTAGTAACCTTTTTATTATTCCCCTATTGTGCTAAATATCCTCCATCACCCTCCTTTTCTTTTCTCTCCTCTCTCCTTCCTTTCCCGTTCTCTCTTGTTCTCCTCGCAGTCCCCTTACATAGCCAGTACTAGCCGCTCCACGTGTACTCAACCACTTTGTTCTATGCTCTTCTGCCGTATAGAACTACAATTAAGACCTCCCAGTGACTGAACATCCCCGGTTGGAAAGCAAAGGACTGGTCCTGAGGGGACTCTAGCCACAAGAGAAAGGAGACTGTCGGAAAACACTTTCCAGGACAGAGATGTCTGTCTTTCGATTTACAAATGTAGAACCTCTGCTTTTGAAACGACCCCTTGTACTGTAAGTGCACTCTATTCGTTAATCAAGACCCAAAACTACTAAACACCGCACCACGATGGAAGCGATCTACCCAGGACCAACTGTTCCAAACCCAGAGGTAATTACTGTCAACCTTACACCAACCCCACCAAAAGGAACAGGAATCCAGCACCCTGGCAGGGCACGCAGTGACTATGGTTTATTCCTGCCAAATTCTACTAGAAGAAGGACAACAGGCAAGGCAGCAAACCAGGCAACACCAAGGGGAACACCAGATCCAGCCCCTTAACCTACAACAACAGCTGCATGATCTTCGACTTCAACGAGATGACAACCTGCAACAGACGCTGAGACCCCAGGATCTGATAGAACAGCAAAAATAGGACTGGGAACGAGAAAAACAAGAATGGCGTGCTTTAGGCTCTGAGATCCGACATGCCAAAGATGCCTTGGGAGCCCAGACCAAAGAACTCCAGGCTGTCACCTAGACCAAAGGAGAACTAGAAGGCATCCTTCGATGGCACAAGGAAACACTGGAGTCAGCTAGAAGGGAATCGGACATTGTACGTGCCACAGCGGAAACCCTCCGCATCCGAATGCAGGCGCAGGAAGAAGAGATCGAGCACCTAAAAAAGCAGATTAGAGAGCGATCACAAGTAAACTCCCCCCTGCGACTAACATCCGCCAACATGCTGCTGCGGTAGCCACTACCTAAAGAGGGAAGTTGGATCGCAAAGCCACAGACCCCAGAGGGACACCCAACAAATAGACTCCCACCAATGAACCTAACCACTGAAGCATAACCACGTGGACTCCCACAAACGGTGGCCTGGACACACAGCCCAACCAGACGGGAAGCCTACAAGGCCTTCAGCCCAGCCCCTCTGTGGACAGATATGAGCCTTCACGTTCGACTGGTTTCTAAGCTGGACACAGCCGACCACATCAACTCATTCCAATACCCAACACAAATATGAAAATGCCCCAAACCAGTCTGTCATCAGAGTACCACGCCTTACCCAACTTTCAACCAACCACCACTCAAACATCCTGCCTGCGGCCCTCTCAACCACCACAACCACACCATTCTACCACCCCCCCCCCCCAAACAACAATACAGACACCAGGAACAACTTCCACCGTCGTCATGGTTACCCCCGCACCAACAAACCGCCCTACACTCCTACAACTCAGACGCTTCAACCATGAAGAAAACTGTGTACAAAGCGGCACGTACAATAACCCCCTTTGACCCACAACAAGGACATGGTGACGTTGAAGCCTACTTAATGGAGGTACGCCAGCAGGTTAATTATCTGGGACTACTAAATGACGACAGCAAAATAACTCTAATCACGCAATCCCTTGGAACAGGCCCTAAAGACTGGGCCTTCCATTACATCAATGAACACCATCCCACATTTGAACACTTCTGTTACAAACTCTGTAATAAATACCAAGCCCCCACCAGTGCCTTCTCAAAGATTAAAGCATTCGTGGACAAAAAACAAGGCCGTCAAGAAAGTCCTAGAGATTTTTTCGATGGGCTAAACCAAGCCTACACACGAAACCTCTCCCCACAGGATTACAACCCCAAACTCCTAAGAGAGGCTTTTCTAGACAATCTGCATGAGGACATTAACCCTCTGGGGTCGAGAGCTCCGCCGATGGAGCTTGACAAGATGAAATGAACTTTAGTTTCTATTTGGATGCTTAACTTCACAAGCTGTTATCATACAGACGCAACAAAAACATTGACAGAAACCTTAGAATCGCAGCTTTCCAATGTGCCCATTGGCAAATAATATGAATTGTTTTAAAAGTTTTTAAATTTGATGAATTAGACCATGTATGCTTCGTTAGTCCTTACTCATTACTATGTGAATTTCGCTGAGCAGGAAGTCCGCCCAAATCACATTCACATGTTAACGACATTATAATTACTCTCCATAGAAGGGGAGGGGCGATGCGAGATCCATGTGAGAAATGCCAAGCCTGCGAAAGCGGGATAGAATGTCAAAGCATATAGCTTTTGAGGTAAACATTTCGTTTAATTTTGGAAAATGGCACGGAAGCCTAGACTTGACGTACTTCATGCCTTGTTGGAGAGCGATGATGAAAACGCGAACAACTCATCAGGTCTGGTCCCCCCGGACACTGATGAAGAGCGGTGTCATTTCAAACAGCGTACTGACCCAGCTGAGGATCAGCTTCATGAGTAAGTATATTTCTTATGATCATATTGGTAAATATGTGTACTCTATTGCAACGTATCTCTGTGTTTGTAGGAATATCCAGCAATATGCGCGTTTGTAAAATCCCACTCTACGAACTATTCAAACTATTGCATCTCAAAATTATAGGCTATAGGCTCTCTGTGCCTAGTTGTGTTTACGATGCATTTAACGATCTCACACACACACACACACTACTAGCATCATTGACATCCTAGCATTCTTATACATCCACTGTACTAATGCAATATCACTTTTGTGCACATTTAGAGGTCGTCGCTCACCTGAAATCACAAGACATATGGTACATCGTGGTTAGCCAACTGTAACCAGGCGCACTTTGTCCACTACTGTCTTCGCACCGTCAGTTGATTAAAAAAAAAAAATAAAACCAGAGTAACGATAACAGGGTCTTTTAATGCTACCACGGAGTGAATGTGATGATAAGAAAATTTTTGGCTACGCTGACCTATAAAATGCTATTCCGAAAGCAAAATTACACGTTATACATCGTTAGAAAGCTTATACTCTCACCTACTGAATAAATGAATTGTCAATCAAGCCAGTCTGTACTAAAAAGGGCGACAACGCCGTAAACGACACGTGTGGTATTACACACAGCTATTTTGGAAGGTACCCAAGCATCACAAATGCGCGTATATTTCACAAACGGATTGTCCCAAGACAATATATGACCACTCAGTCTCAAAAGGGACATCTCTACGCGTAAAACCAATGGTAAGGTTGTGTATTTATTCAATATTTAGTCCCAGATATTGACTGTAGAATGACATGGTATCATTTTTTAAAACTTTGTCTCGTTTATTTTGTTATTCAGTGAGCAGCGTTGTCACTGCTGTAGCTATTGGCATATTGTCGGGTTTATCTAGTTGCTATGATGGAATACGATTTTTAAGTGGTTAAAGAATATTTTTATGAATGCCCAGATAGACAATATTATCCATTATGTCATGGGTGGGGGGTGTAGTTGCAGATGAGACTGCAGGGAGGGGGTGCATGTTAAATGAACAACCAGAGCGACAGTGGCGCGGCGAAACTCCGTATTCGGCATAGTTGTCATGTATCGTCTACTAATGGAATTAAAACGAAGTGTTTCTGTTGTTAACTCATACTTTGGTTGCAGTAGCACTTAATGTCTGAGTTCAGTAATCTTTGCATGCCGGCGTGCCGACCACTAGGGGCTTTGCGCTAAGATGTTAAAATACCAACTTCCAGTTATGCCCCGTCCTCTTCCGTTTTAAGCCCCTACCGTTCCGAGTACGGTTACGGATACAGATAAATTTGTTGGTTGAACAGGTACAGATCAAGCGGCCAAAACCAGACTTTGTTTTTGAAGCTTATTTCCTGGTCTTGTTGTTCCTGGTTGCTCACTAGCGCCACTACGGTTGGCTCCAGTATAGATGTTTTCATATCCGGTTTCCATGTAAGTCTACGGTACAAATGCGGTCAAAATACAAAGTCAATAATTTTTTCTCATGAGAACAAATAGTCACAATATGTGTATTTTATTCATCTTATGACTGTCCATGGGTCGATTTCATGATTTATTGTGTCATTTGGGCACTATTATAATATTTGTTGTGGACCAATGAGGTACAGTTTGCATCACTTCCTGATTACTGCGGAGGACTAAGCTACAGTAAGGGCTTACAGTCTATGGTCACTGGGGTGGGAGGTGGCGCCTCTTGGCCTTGACATTGCGGCTCCAACCACGGTCCACCTGTGCGAAGTCAGAAAATGCAGGCATCCCATTTCGTAGTGATTTCATTATGGCATGTGCTATTTACAGCTGCACTAGTCAACCATAAAATAATCCTCCTCTTAAGTGTTTCAGTAGCCGAGTTTAGCCTACTTAACCAAATAATAAATAATGTACATTATTTTTGTCTTCATGCACCAGGTGGAAAACTTACTGTACAAAGTGCGTTGTCATATTTACACGCCTGCAGATCGGTTATTAAAATACTTGGTAGATTTGTTCATCACCGACAGTGTTAATTTTTATTCGGTAGAAAGTGACTTGCGAACAATCGGTCAGCTAGTGTCACCCAGCAAGTGAACACCACAAACGGCGATGGAGTAGCAGTTACTGGCTCATTAACTGACTGTGGCGAAAACCTACGACGATAACTTGCTCGGTCTACCAGACAGTTATACGAAAATTAGCCTAGTCAAATCACCAGTAGCCTACATATCTCTGATTGATTGACCATCAGTGTAGTCGATGTTCTTCCCCTGTGGTGAATATTGCTAATGCGTGAGCTAACCACGGATAGCCTACCTAAGCTCACTGGCAAGCTGATATGCTAGCTAAGGATATTCGTTTTGCTGAGAAACATAAATTTAAGATAACTGAACATAATTGTATTATTAATGTCATACATATAACGTGATTACATGACACAGTACAGTCACGGATGGAAATTAAACTCTGTAAACATTTGATAATATATTTTAAAACATAACGGCAGACAGTCAGCTAGCCTCAAGTTCGTTCTGCAATCGTTCGTTCAGGTTGATGGGCTTTTCCGCATCGGACTGTCAATCACATTGTAAAAATCACAAGACCGCTTAACTCTGGTTTTGGCTCCAAATCGACAACATGGCCGCGCCCGCCATTGAGCTTCAAAACGTGTTTTAGAGACCCACGGAGAGTCAATGGGTGATGTCACAGTAGCTTTGTCCATATTTTTTACAGTCTCTGGTACAGACACAGATAATGGTGTACGTGCTCATCCCTACTAAATATGTAATCATACATACATCTGTACTTCAGTAAAACACCACTTTTTTCTATTGTCTACATAATGTAATCCTTTGTTGCACGCCCAAGGATGACATTTCTCTGTACTGTTTCACAAATGTTGCTATTTATAATCAGTCAAAGGGAATTTTTACATTCATCACCATATCAGCACACGGTAAATTTGAAAATAAGTACATTCCATGGTCATGGAGAAAATAATATCCCATAGACTACCCTACAGTATGTACAATAAAAAGATAATATTCCACCATCAGGAAAATGCTGGCAATGTTCTAGCTTTATGGCATTTTTGTGCATCAAACGTAATGCGCATACACGTACTGGGGCCTTTCCGTGTGGAGTCTGCATGTTCTCCCCTTGTCCGTGTGGGTTTCTTCTGGGTACTCCAGTTTTCTCCCAGTTTAAACACGTTTGTCAGATATTGTCTTTAAAAGGACCCATGCCAAAGAAAAGTAATTATTCATCCTTTCAAAAAGCTTTTACTATCAATCTTTTGGTAGCCTAGCATGCATTCTGGCTGGCACTGTCTGCCATTGCTTCCCCGACGTTCAGACCGTCCCCTCACTGATAAAAACTAGACCCTACAGTGTCAGATTACTTGCGTCGCCATGGATGTCGCTTGCCGTAAAGAAGCTTACGAGATGTCGTAACGCTTAGATTTGGAGCTCCAGCTCTTCCGCACCCCAACTAATAAAAAAGTCCAAATGGCGGGCAAACAATATGGCGGACATAGGTAGTCACATTCAGATGCATCGGTCGATGAAGTTTTGTGTTGATCTGACTTACGGTGTGGGAGTTATGACCTTTTAAACATGACCCTTTGTTATAGCGCCACCATCTGGCCGACATAGGTGATTTGTAGTGCCTGAGTAGTGGGGGGCCATAGGAACTCACCTACCAAATTTGGTTGCTCTAGGACTTATGGTTGCTGAGCCTCAGACACTTTTAGCGGAGAAAAATAAGAATAATTAAAGCCGCAAGCGGCATTGGGAGGGGTCCAAGCATTGGCACTATTGCGCCCCCTATGGAGCAATACTAAAATGGCTTTGTCCTCATGATCATATACCTTCACCCAACATATCTACTGAATATCATGATGATTGTATAAAATATTGATGACTTATGGCCAATTTTGTGCGAAGAGACGCTGGCGGATGACTTAGTTGCGTTGCCATGGATGTGTCCTGGCCGCTTCCCGTAAAGGCCTTTACTATGTTGTAACACTTAGATGGCATGTCGTAACAGCTAGATGGCCCGGTGTGTATGTTCAGCTGCAGCGCTCCCATGCCCCAACTAAAAAAGGTGTCACAATAGTGTTGTCACGATACCAAAATTTTGACTTTGATACCGATACCAGGTTTAGTATCACGATACTCAATACTGAAATGATACTGGAAACATAAACGATGCTGATTCGATACTTGGTACCTAACGATACTGAAATTACCTTAATAGATCAGAAACGTAATGTCCACAAGGGTTGACCTCATTTTCGAATTCATGGTTTATTAACAACCTTTAAGACCGTCCCCTCACTGATAAAAACTAGACGCTACGGTGCCGGATTACTTGCGTCCCCATGGATGTCGCTTGCCGTAAAGAAGTTCGGACATAGGTGGTCCCAATGGCAAAGTTGTAGAGCACATTCAGATCTGACTTATCGTGTGGGAGTTATGGCCTTTTAAAATATGACCCTTTGTTATAGCGCCACCATCTGGCCTACATAGGTGATTTTTAGTGCCTGAGTAGTGGGGGGCCATAGGAACCCACCTGCCAAATTTGGTTGCTCTAGGACTTATGGTTGCTGAGCCTCAGACACTTTTAGCAGAGAAAAATAAGAATAATAATAATCCTAACAGATACAATAGGGTTCCACCAGCTTCGCTGCTTGGACCCCTAATAATAATAATAATAATAATCCTAACAAATACAATAGGGTTCCACCAGCTTCGCTGCTTGGACCCCTAATAATCCTAACAGATACAATAGGGTTCCACCAGCTTCGCTGCTTGGACCCCTAATAATCCTAACAGATACAATAGGGTTCCACCAGCTTCGCTGCTTGGACCCCTAATAATCCTAACAGATACAATAGGGTTCCACCAGCTTCGCTGCTTGGACCCCTAATAATAATCCTAACAAATACAATAGGGTTCCACCAGCTTCACTGCTTGGACCCCTAATAATAACAATAATAATAATCCTAACAGATACAATAGGGTTCCACCAGCTTCACTGCTTGGACCCCTAATAAGCACGATTACAACGACCACAGCCAGAAAATGTGGTACTGAATACGAAAGAGTAGACAAGACATAACATCAACAAATAATAACCTACATTTGGGGCTGATAATTCTTTTTTTTTTTTTTTGGGGGGGGGGAGGCGGTCTGGGACTTGAACATTCGATAGGGGGGCATTGGTCTACAAAAGGTTGAGAACCCCTGGTTTAAAGGAAAGTTTTGCGCCCCACCAATTTTCAGCTCACCAGTCGCCACTGAATAAAACGTTATGTATGTGGGAAATATTCAATTTAGCTGCTGACCAGCAACCTGCTGATTTTGCTCAAGCAATCAAAATTGCCGTTAATAATAGCCAGGGGGGCTGTTCATCGCTATTCATCGCTCTTTAAAATGTTGCATAGATGAAATTACATGTTAATGAAATTACCTACCACGTCCGCTACCAAACAATCAAGACAATCAACAATATTTTTCTTTCTTTGCCTTTCTATATAAACGACTGTTCCTCCTGAGTTCTTTTTCTTCTGATTTTTGATTGGTTGAGTGAGTAACTGGCTTGAGGGAACACATGGACTGGAACCTCCGAAAAATGGACTGGATTGTAATAGTTATTTGTAAAACTGCCGGTCAAAATTATTTATTTATTTACCAAAGGTGGGTGGACACCGTCCACCCGCGTCAACCCCCAATTTAACCCCTGGCGACAACGCCGTAAACAACAGGTGTGATATTACGCACAGCAATTTTGGAAGGTACCCAGGCATCACAACTGTGCGTGCATTTCACAAACGGATTGTCCAAGACAATATATGACCACTCAGTCTCAAATGGTAAGGTTGTATATTTATTCAATATTTAGTTCCAGATATTGACTATATGACATGGTATCATTTTTTAAAGTTTGTCTTGTTTATTTCATTATTCAGTGAGCAGCATTTTCCCTGCTGTATTGGCATATATTAGGGCTATTGTCGGGTTTATCTTGTTGCTATTTTTATGAATGCCTAGATAGACAATATTATCCATTAGGTCATGGGTGGGGGTGTAGTTGCATATGAGACTGCAGGGAGGGGGTGCGTTTTAAATGAATGACCAGAGCGACAATGGTGGTGCTGCGAAACTCCGTATTCAGCATAGTTGTCATGTATCGCCTACTAATGAAATTAAAACAAAGCGTTTCTGTTTTTATCGCTTTGGTTGCAGTAGCACTGAATGTCTGAGTTCAGCAATCTCGGCACGCCGGCGTGCCGGCCACTAGGGGCTTTGCACTAAGAGGTTAATATTGGGCAAACAGCCCCGTAATGGCCACAACGCCCCCCTCTCATCCATCGTGCTTCCAGCGCCCCCTTGCAATCTCAGAACGCCCCCTGGGGGGCGGTACCGCCCCACATGTTTTTCATGAGATATGTATTACACACAACAGAAACTAACCAGTACAATGGATCACAATTATCAGCTAGCAATGCTCTCAGTTTGAGATAATAAATCAGGGTAACTTTGACAACAATGAATGAATGTAACAATACGTTTTCTTTGGTTAATTACACATTGGTTAATTACCTACGCAACCAACACGTTAAACTCAGTATGCGGCTAACACGTGTACAACCAGCAATGAGCTAATAATAGGCTAAGCATCAATAATTAGCATTGCTATGACTTATCAGGCAATGACGAGTAAACGTGAACATGTATTTGAATCATTAGTCTAGAATAGAAGTAAACTCACATATCGAGGCACGCACACAGGTCTCTGACTAATGCTGTGCAATATTTCACTGAGAACGGCAATATTTCTAATATTCAACAATGGATGCACCAGATTCTAAACTTCGCTTCTCCGAACTTTTCCTGAACTGCTGAATTAAAATGCATAAAATGCGTTTCATACTACATGTCTAAGGCAACAGTAAATTATAACCAATTAACAGGCAACGGGCGTGACAAAACAAGGTTAACTAAATTCAAAATAAAAGCCTTCACCATGTACCATTTTGAAAAGTGTCATTATGAAATTAAAAAGGGCATTCAGAAATACAAATGCCATTTGGAAATAAGTCTTTCAGAAAAGTGTCATTATAAAAAAAAATTAGAAAGGGCAGTGAGACGAATACTATGCTGTTGGCGTCTTTTGGATGATACGTTAAGCCGAGGTCCTGACTCACTGTGGTCATTAAAGGAGTACCATGGTGATTTTCACACTTTCTCTGTTTTATGTGCTATTTGCACAAGAGGCATTGAAGAAACACAATGAGTAAAGTATTAAATATGTCCGTCCTGTATTTTTGGAGAAATATGTGTTTTAAATTTATCGTCCTATTTTCAACCGGTTGAGAAAGTTGTCAACTTGGTGCGTCACGAACACAGTAACCACTCCCATTTCCATGCCCGTAAACCCATGGATAACTCGAGACCCATAGTTTGCGCCGCTGGCTTACAGGCAAGACAATGCAAATATTTGACTAACGTTAGGTTCACTTAAATAAGAGTGTCTTTTAAGGACTATTAGATAATTTCTGGTTATATTCATTGAGCTAGCTAGCTAACGTTACCTAACTAGGTAGTTTGCTTTCATGTTATCGATAACGTTAGCTAGCTAGTTTGATTTTATGAGGACGTTATAGTTGTGCTTTTATCTTAACTTGACTAGCTAGATAGCATAAATTATAATTGGATATAAGTCAACGTCCTTACCTTAGCTATCTATCGATACTTGATATACTACTAAGCTAGCTAGCTTGTGAAAAGTCTCCCAAAAAGAGCACGTATCATGGGGGTAGCTATGGTAACGGGGCACGGTATGTCAATCATAGCTAACTGACAGTTCTCATTACCACGCCCAGACGGTTCGGGTGAACTTTTATAGTGGGAAATTTTGGCTTGGAAAAATACGTTTTAAAGTACATTGAAATGACTGAATAATAAAAAAATTATGTACATTTGTTTTGTTGTTGCCTAAAGACAACTGGGAAGTGTTACGTTCAACCACCATGTTACTCCTTTAAAGACCCCATGACACTTGTCACAAAGAGTAGAGGGTTCCCCTGTGTACTGGCTAAAATTCCCAACCTGGCTCTCTCAAACTTGTTACCTAATCATCCCCTGATTTAATTGGCTAAAAATATTCTCTCCCTCTCCACCTTAGCTAATGTGTGGTGAGCGTTCTGGATCAAAATGGCTGCCGTGGATCACCCAGGTGGATGCTACACACTGGTGGTGGGTGAGGTGAGTTCCCACTCATCACTGTAAAGCATTTTCAGCATTCGAAAAAGTGCTATATAAATGCAATGATTCATTCATTTATTTATTCAAACAGCCATTCAGAAATGTCATTGTGAAATAAAATAATCATGTTATTGTGAAAAGAACAGTCATGAGGTGTGAATTATAAAATTATTTCAAAAAAGTATTGAATTATTTACCTATTTATTTATTTATTTATTTATTTATTTATTTATTATATAATTCCACATTTATTTTAATTATTTATTTCATTTTGGCACGTTTAGTCCTCCATAGTCGATAGCAAGGAAACAAACTGGAGGGCTCTGTGAACTCAGAGCGAGGTAGGGGCAGGAGTTCCAGGGAAAAAGAAACAGAGATAAGGTGAGATTGTCAACACACTACCTTGCTACCTAGTGTGTCAGCTCAGTAAAGATGAGCTTGGCCACTTGACGCTAAGCTACCTAATGTGTCAGCCACATCAAGGCCACCTTGACACTTAACGCCCAGCTACCTAATGTGTCAGTGCCGTAAAGGAAAACTTGACACCTGACGCTAAGCTATAGTACCGGTCAAAAGTTTTAGAACACCTCCGTTTTTCCAGTTTTATTGAAATTTAAGCAGTTCAAGTCCAGTGAATGACCTGAAATGGTACAAAGGTAAGTGGTAAACTGCTAAAAAAAAGTTTAGGTTACCAAACCTGAAAAATAATGTAAATATCAGAGTTATAAAAAAGGCCTTTTTCAGGGAACAAGTAACAGGTTAACAACATACAGCTTTCTGCAGCAATGGAAGTAAATTAACCATGAAAGTTGATGCAAGCAATTCCTACAGGTGTCCCAACTTTTGTTGATTACTTACAAACCCTTTGGCTGTATAAAATCAGTGTTGGAACAGACTGTATTACTAAACCCTCCAAAGCATTATTTTGACAATATTACACTGCAGGAAGTAGTATATTGCTATCGTAATGGTGAGAAAAAGGCAATTAACAAAGAAAGACAGACAGACCATTATAACCCTTAAAAGTGTAGGTCTTTCTTTTTGAGAAATTTCCAAGCAAGCCACGGTGTCAGTGAGTACAGTCTCCTACACCATCGAAAGGCACTTGGAAACTGGAGGAAACTCTGACAGGAAGAGGTCCGGCAGACCCAAAGCCACAACAGAATCAGAAGACAAGTTTCTGAGAGTCAAGGCGGTTTCTGATAGGCGGCTCACAGGACAACAGCTTCACGCACAGCTTAACAGTGGTCGAAGTAGGCAAAACTCAGTTTCAACTGTGAAGAGAAGACTTCGAGCTGCAGGTTTAACAGGTCGAGTGGCAGTACGAAAGCCATTGCTAAAATGGCTAAATAAGAAAAAGAGGCTTGTCTGGGCCATGAAGCACTGGCAATGGACTACTGATGACTGGAAGAAGGTCTTATGGACCGATTAATCAAAATTTGAAATCTTCGTTTCATCACGCAGGGTTTTTGTATGCCATCGAGTAGGTGAAAAGATGGTTCCTCAGTGTGTGACACCAACTGTCAAACATGGAATAGGAAGCGTGATGGTCTGGGCCTCTTTTGCTGGATCCAGAGTTGGTGACTTGCACAGAGTGACTGACACCCTGAACCAAATGGGCTATCAAGCATTTTGCAGCGCCATGCAATACCCTCTAGTCAACGCCTAGTTGGTCTGGGGTTCGTCCTACAGCAAGATAATAACCCAGAACATACCTCCAGGCTATGTCAGAACTACCTTAGAAGAAAAGAACAAGACGGTAGGCTTCAAATAATGGAACAGCCAGCACAGTCTCCGAGCTTAAACCCCATTCAAGCTGGTTTGGGTTGAACTGGACAGAAGGGTGAAAACAAAGCAACCTACAAGTGCAACACATTTGTGGGAACATCTGCGACAGTGTTGGGAGGATCTTTCCGAACAATATTTTATTTCCATTGCAGAACAAATGCCACAAGTGTGTTCAGCTGTTATATCTGCAAAAGGTGGCTGCTTTGATGAGTCAAAAAATTTGAATGAATTGTGTTAAACAGAATGATTCCATGATTTCCTTTTTTATCTCCAATTGTTTATTTGTTCTATGATTCAATTTCTGAGTACATTGAGACAACTGCGTAAATTTCAATAAAAACTGAAAAAATTCAGGTGTTCTAAAACTTTTGACTGGTAGTGTACCTAATGTGTCAGCTCCGTAAAGGTGAGCTTCTAACTTAACGCTGAGCTACCTAATATGTCGGCTCCGTTAAGGCCAGCTTCACACTAGACGCTAAGCTACCTTGTGTGTCACCTCCGTAAAAGCGAGCTTGACAATTGATGCTATACTACCTGTCGTGCCCAGACATCTGCATTCCATAGGATATATGACTATAGGACTGGCTAACCATAAGATGAACTAAAGAGGTCAGTTTGAAGCCTCCACTTAAAGACAGAGAGTGTGTCTGAAGCCTGCACATACATAGGAAGACTGTTCCTTAAGACAGGAGCTCTATAAGAGAAGGCTCTACCGCCCATTGTAATTTTAGATATACATGGAATTTTGACATAACCAGTATCTTGTGAATGAAGTAATCTTGGATGAGAGTAAGGAATAAGTAACTCACTAAGATAGTCTGCAGCCAAACCGTTTAAAGCTTTATAAGTTAACAGTAAAAACCTATAGTCAGTCTTTTAGAGCTATCACAGAGTGAATGCGAAGGCCATGCTGATGTATTTGGAATAGCAGGCTTGTATCATCTACTAATAAAGCTAGAACACAGAGTTTGTGTTTTCAACTCATAGTTGGGTTGCAGGAGCACTGAAAGTCTTGAACAATCTCCAGAAGCATTATGGCCTCTAGGGGATATTGCATAGGCTTAAGGCCTCTAACTGGGCTAGTGGATCAACTTTGCCTGGTTTAAAAGTTATATGAAGTTGCATGTCATCTGAATAGCAGTGATAGTTAACATGTCTGCTTATGATGTTCCCAAGGGGAAGTATGTACTGAGAAAAGGACCCGACACAGATCCTTGAGGTACTCCAAAGTTTACCCTGGAATACTCAGATGACTTCTTGTTTACCCTAACAGCCTGAGATATGTCAGCGAGAAAGGATTTAAACCACATAAAGTCTTGCCCAGGGACACCAACTGATTTTTCTAGCCTATGGAGGAACATATAGTAGTCTATGGTATCAAAGGCAGCACTTGTTTCAAGCAGAACAAAAACAGAGATACAGCCACAATCAAGGGAGAGAAACAGATCATTTGATTCTTGGGCAAGGGCTATTTCAGTACTTTCCTAAAACAAGACTTATGGGAAGATCTCTTTTAAACATTGTTATCCTGAACAAAAGAAAAGAGTTGATGTGCTATACATTTCTCAAGAATCTATGACAGGAACGGGAGGTTTGAATTAGGTCCATAGTTAGTCAGGTCTGTTGGATCCAAATTTGATTTCTCGAGCAGTGGCTTGAGTTCTGCCTTCTTAAAGGATATGGCAACCTATGAAGTATTGGTTTGACAAAAACTGGCAATATCTCCTTCAGCAGCTTTATGGGTATGAGGTCAAGTGTATAGGTGGTTGGTTGGGAAGAAGAAACTTGTTTGACTGCTTCACTCTGAAGTATGGGAGTAAAGGATTAAAATCATTCTACGTGTCTAGGAGGCAGGTCTATTATATCAATAAAGTTGTTGTTGACTAATGTCTAAGCATATATTTTCTGTAATTCCTATTATTTTACTGTATAAGAAAATCAAGAAATCATTACCGCTACAAGAAGCAGGAATTTGAGGTTTAGTTGATTAATGATTATTAGTTAGTTCATCAACTGTTTTGAATAGGAACTGGGGATTACTCAGATTTTCTTGTATAAGCTTTGAAAAGTAATTGGGTTGCATTGGAGAGAGAATGCATATAGCACCAAGAGTCTCTTTCCAGGCCAGGTGAAATACCTGCAGTTTAGTGGAGTGCCACTTGCGTTCCAGCTGATGAGACTTCTATTTAAGAGCCCGTGTATGATCAGTATACCAAGGGGCAAGTCTCTTCTCAATAATTCCTTTTACCTTTTAATGGTGCAACTACATCAAGGGTTTTAGGTAGTGTTATAGGCAATCCGTCTGCCAGATCATCGATAGACAAAGAGGAAGCTGAAATTTCAAATAAAGTTTGTAGCAGTGGTAATAGTGATAGTGTGACCTGTGTACATCTTAGGTTCAGATGTTATGGAGTGGGCCAACTGTAGATACAGTGTCATAAGAAAATGATCAGACAGAATATGATTATTTGTATGGATGACAACATAACTGACATCAACACCAAAACAGCACGTCTAAAGTATGACCGCAATAATGTGTGGAACCAGGGCCGTCGCTAGGCCTACTTTAGGGGGGTTGAAGCCACCCTAAAATGTTCTTCAGCCCCCTCTTCTGGTTTGTATGTTGTCTCCCCCCTTAAATTACAATCCAATAGCCTATCGTACTTCACAATGTAAATCCCGGGCACTAGGACCTTGGGGAGGCTGCTTCTCCAATTCAGCATTTCCATTGGCTGTGCTTCTCGCTGTGCCAAGTAATGTGACTCGGCAACGACTTGTGACAGGATTATGACCAAGGTGTTTAGCCGCAAAGATTCAAACTAAATGATGCACAGAGTGAAATTGTAAGTACCGGTATTTACATAGTGAAGAGTGAAGTGACACCTACTTACAATAAGAATTTGTAGTAAATCATGGTCAATGTGGCTATCTGTAGTTGTTAACAATTGTTACCTGCTTAACTTTAGGTTTACTTGAGGTAAAGGAAAGGGGATATTGTAGTAGGCTATGTTAACACTAAGCTATTTTGTTAACGTTAGCCTTCGCGGGAATTTTAAGAAACTCCAGTGAGCAAGAGTGTGAACGAGCGAAATACAAGAAATAACTCCATTGACATCTCTTTATTCTTTGCCATTAGTATATCTTTCTAGTATTTCGAAACTGTGAAGGAGTGGCCCTTCACTAGTTTGTTAATTGTTTAATTGATTGCATTTAATTTTAATTGATTGTGTATTTATTGTTTAATTGATTATATAATTGTTTAATTTAATTTGTGATTGTAACCAGGTGCAACTGATTGGCTCAACGAGTTTGTCAGTAGGGACAAGGGGGAGGAAGGTAAGCCACTAACATTTGTACTGCTGGTGTTTTTAAAATAAATTATTAGTCCTTTTTACAAGTCTTGTTTTACTCAGTTGTTTTTAAGCCTTTTTTTACAGAAACAATAATATCAGTCCCCATAGAATGCTGTTCATAATCAGTTAATGTCAGTGAAAACTAAATGCATAGTGTCCCTCATAATACTATTGTACGGGAATATCTATCAATTAATTGACCAGATGGATATATGAAGATTCTTTAAGAGAGGTGGCAGCTCCGCCACAGCCCAGTCAGGTGAGAGAGAGAAGCAGGAGACTGACAGGGCTGAAGGAGCTGGTGTGATGGAGGTTAGTGGTCTACAGGTCTAGAAGGAAACAAGTGGAGTTTTTTTTTTATTTTCTTCTAGTAGAAATTTGTAGGCATTTGTTGTCAGGCCTAGGCTACTCCAAGGCATAGCCTAAACTAAATTATTTCATGATATTTTCTGACTGTAATAAGTTAAATAAATATATGGGTGTAACCTAAATGTAGGCTAGGCTATACATACACATACTCATATGTATGCATATACCCACAGATACACACATGAAAATATAATATAATGAAAGCAATCATACATACATACATAGCCCTGTCAGTTCCAGAGAATAATACATTTATTTTAGTGACAGTGAACCCCCTCCCCCCACCCCATGTGACCAATCTGCGTTTGGAAGTCATGGAAGTTGGCTTCAGGGTTTCGATCAGTTAATGATTCAATGTTCTGATTGAACCTCTACAGTACAGTACAGTAATTGGTGTAATTAAGTAATTAAATAACATTCTTAGGACCTGCAACTTATCTAGAGGATATGGCATCGCTTTACTTTAACACATTTGCATGATCTGTGCCTGTTCTAAGTAGATGGATAGCATTTAACCCATAGCCTACAAACTATGAAAAGACAGATCTACTGTGTGCCAACTTGACCAAATAATCATATTTTTTATTGACTTTATGCCTACTGTTACTCTAAAAACTTGTGCTAAACAGACATTCTGGGGCCAGTAGATCTGTAGACAGTCACCAGGGCAAGAAGAAGAGCAGTTTCTACCATATTCAGGCTGAGAAAGGTTCCATGAATGGCACTTCAAAGGAATCAAATTTATAATCTGGTTTAAGAATTGCGTTAATAAGGTCATTGTAAATAGTAGCAACACCACCCCTTCTTCAACAAAGATGGAGGATTTGACTATATATGAAACCAGGTGGAGATGACTTGTTCTCATCCACTTTCAGCCTTAATTCAGTGAAACATAATACATCAAGACAATAATCAGTGATATGTTCATTCATAAGAGCTGTCGTAGAGTTAAGGGATCTTATGTTCAGTAGTCCAAATTTCAGAATATTATTATTTCTGTTTTTAATAATGGTATGTTTTGTCTCAATATTGATCACATTTTTGTGGCAAACCTTATGGATTTTACCATTTAAATTTTTTACAGGAGGGGGTTGATTGTGTACCATAGGCCTTTTGCTACTACATATCCGTTTTACCATGACAAACTCTTGATAAAACCGTGACATCCTGTTGCGATAATCTTATCTGCCAGTTTAGGGTTAGATACACATTTGTTACATGTGAAATTACCAACAGTCGAAGAAACGTAACTAAACATATTGCGCTCACAGCAAAGGACAGGTAGAGAGAAGGGAGAGCATGGGAAGCAAGCATAATTATGTTTACTTGCATATATGTGCAGCACTGGAGCAAGCTGGAAAGATGTCAGTTTGGCTCAGTTCTTGGATCAGGGTGTGGTTGAATTCAGTAAAGGAGAGAGAATCTGCAATATTGGAGAATCGCTGAGAGATAACTAGTATATTGACAATAGTTGTAATATTTTAAGGGGGAAAAAATGTTTGCAAAAAATACAGAGCAAACAGTCCAAAGCACGCCTCTGATTCAAAAGAAAATTTTAAATATGTCCATCATTATGACAACAACCCCCCCCCCAGTCTGTTTCAGCAAAGTATAAATGGCAAACTTTGTGCGACACCGTTTTTGTTGAGTGAACCTTTTGAAAGTGTCATGCAGCAAGTATAAATTAGCCCTTGAGACCAGTATCAGTATTTTTTAACATCACGTCTTCAAAAACCATGTGTTCAAAAACCACATGTGAATACCCAACATGTAAAGACTACACATGTGAACTATAAAAATAACCCCACTTACTGTATAACAAAGTGAGATAAGGTAACCTATGCTATTTCAAGTCAGGTGTTTTGATTTCACATCTGAAAATCGTTCTCATTTGAAAATGTGGAATTTCACGTGATGTCATGGCACATTTTGTTTTTCAACCACCTGCGCAAAAAGCCAATTACACATGAAAATGTCCAGTGAAGTGAAAATCACAATATTACATGCACATTAAAATATTCACATGTGAAAAGAAAATGTCATGTGAATATTTTAATTTGCATGTGAGACTGTGATTTTCACATGTGAAAAGGCAAATTTCACATGATTTTTTCTGTTAGGGTTTATATGCTGCCAATCTCAGATCCTCTAGTCTCTAATTTTCAGCCTGGTTGAAACATGATGTATTTCTATTTGTAGTCTGCATTTGTTTGCTCTTAGTAGGTGGCAATTATTTGTTAGCAGTCCTTCCTGAAATGAGGACAGGCAGATTGACAATCAGGCATTAGGGAGGGAAAACCATCCATGACCATAGCTGTACTGGATGATTTTCAGTTTTCAGCAGCAGTAAGCACTTCCATGTTTCAGTCTTCCCTCATTGCTTGCTAACGGCTATTCCTTCTTGTTTATCTTTCTCCTATGCATCCCATCTCATAGTTCTCCCTTTTGTCCCAGGTCAGCAACACCAGTGAAGCCCTAAAGGGAACCCAAAATGACCCATGACTTATCATATAATTATCAAAGCATCTTGCTCAAAAATGGATA